>NC_057798.1:197573775-197882737 GCF_018294505.1 Triticum aestivum
AGAAAATTGCTCCTGCAGTGGGTGTAACCTCAAACGGGGCATTGACCATCTCAGTAGTGGCCGTGAGCGTATCTGGGGTCGGCTCGGTGGCTGCCTCCATCTTATTGGAGCTCTCTTTCTCGTGGGGATTAGCCTCCCGCGTCTGCTCCAATATCGGCAGATCTTTGTCTGGTTCTCCTTGGTCCATCATGAAACTGACGAATACTAGGAGACCACTGAAAGGAAAACACAATCGCAATGACAAAGAAACAAAAAAGAGAGTGAGGATCGGTTACTGCTTTGCAAAAGTTCTTTTTTTTCTCTGAACGAAAATATACCAACATCATGGATCCGCTTACCTTCCCTTCATTGGGAGAGAAGAACAGTGGCATATGCGAGTGTTGCCTTTCTTGAAGACGGTGAGGGAGAAGAGGATTCAGCGAAGAATGAAATGGTGGTTGCTTCGTCCGTCAAACTTAGACTGCGGGGGGGTGGGGTTTTGTGATATGACGGCTCGTTACTGCCGCGCTACAACCGGGGTGACTCTCCGCCTGCATACTACCTTCTAATTTGGTGGATGGCATTTGGGCCCACGCGCTGCATGGCCCGCATGTTGGTGAACAAAAGTATAACAGCATTCAGTAGAGGGGGATGTTTCAATGCCCTAGGAGGAGCCAGAAGCGGTAGAGTGTCTCCACTGTACTAGTAATAATTGTTTTTCTGGGTAGCTGTAGAGTGTCTCCACTGTACTAGTAGTAATTGCTTCTCTGGGGCCAAGACAAAACAGCCCATCCACACTAGTAAATAGTAAAATCAATTCAAAAGCCCTATATTTACTAAATGAGAGGCGCTACCCACACCCAGCACACCGCCCCCCAAAAAACCATGGGTGCTCTTCTTCTTCCTCCTTGATCCCACCCACCTCACGTCAGCTCGCTCCACTCGTACCCCCAAATTCCTCACCTCACTCCTACAGAAGACCCCAACTCCCCTTCTTCCTCACTACTACAGAAAAAACCTCAGCTCCCCTTCTTCTTCACTCGCACTACAACTAGGCTCGTCATTCGTTACTCTGCTCAAATCCGTGAGCGCGACGAGACACCCTCGAGGAAAATGGAGTCGGCTGACCCAAGCGCCAAGAAGATGAGGCTCCCGCCAGCGGCGACGCCTGTTGTAGATCCCGCACCCGGCAGCGCAGGGAGAAGTGGCGACCCCGCCCCCACCGGATCCCAGGAACCCATAGAATCTCGGGTGGACCGCATCAGCGATCTCCCGGACGCCGTCCTTGGGGAGATCATCTCGCTTCTCCCCACCAAGGATTGCTGCCGCACCCAAGTCCTCTAAATTCGGTGGCGCCCTCTATGGCGCACCATGCCCCTTAATCTCGACTGTCGTCAGCTATCTCTCTTCAATGATTTTGAAATCCCCAGAGCCATCATCTCCTCCCACCAGGGCTCCGTTCAAAGCCTCTGCTTCCCGTCATGCTACCTGAGCAAGCATACCATGCCGTGCATGGTGGACGCCTGGCTGAAATCCCCTGAATTCACAGAACTACAGCTGCTTGAGTTCTACTATTCCCCTGGAAATCACATACCACATACCGAATGACATGAACTTGTGCCCTCAACACCGATGTCCATCTCACGGTTTTCCTCCTCTCTCCACACCGCCACCTTACGCTGTGCTACCTACCAGACAATCTGGTACTAAACCTTCGACTCCCATTTCTCAAGAAATTTTCACTTGTGCGGGTTCGTATATCGGAGGCCTCGTTGCACAGCATCATCCACTCCAGTTGCCCTGCCATGGAGTGCTTGGTGCTTGTTTTCACAGTTAGAATCGATTGTCTCCAAATAAAGTCGCCTAACCTTGTAAGAATTGGAATTTCTTATGACAGAAGGCAGCTCATCATCCAAGATGCCCCTTCACTTCAAAGGTTGATCCTTGATTCTAGTTATTCACCGTTGCAAATAACCGTCCTCTCTGCGCCTAAACTGGAGACCTTGGGTGTAATACATGATCTCTGTGCTCATTTCAATATGGTGTTTGGCTCCATAGTTCTTCAGGTACTTTATATTATCATCTACACTTGTAACCATAAGCTGCATTTTAAATTTCTACCCATAAGTTATATATCATCTTGGAGTACACATTTTGTACTAATATTATGTTCTATGCTCAATGAAGAGTTTCTCCATGGATGGCCTATCAATGGTGCTGGATTCTATCAAGATCTTATATATCCAAATGATTAGTTTTGATCTGAACAAGACTATTGGCTTGCTGCAATGCTTTCCATGTCTGGAGAAGTTGTATATAAAGGTGATAATTTCACACGCACATTGGAAGCCCGCATATAGTGTACTAGAATTAACCGTTCAGCTGTTGCTCTTTCGACACTCTTTTTTTAGACCTTAACTGTTTTCAATCTTCATGTCTATTTAGGCAACAGGACGGGGTAAGAAAGTTATAACCAATCGGTGGATTCATAAGAATCGGGATTTTCTCACTTCTCATGAGATTTGGTTGAAGACAATAACGCTAGAATGATATGTAGCCAACCGTGCAAACACTAGATTTGTCACATTCTTCCTGCTGAATGCGAGGTTACTATTGTCCATCAGGCTTAAGTTTATCAGCAGCATGGTTTTGATGGATGGCTATGTCGAAGAGCAAAAAGAGGAGTTTCAGGTGGGCAAAAGAGCATCTGAACGTGTCGGGCTTCTATTTACAACATATTGTGGTCATAATCCAGTAAATTTTATGACCCAGGGTGTTCATTCTATGGACATGACCGATCCATTTGACTGTGACTGCCAAAAACTCTGCTGGAGTTAGATGTTGTTGCCCTTTTCAACCTGGGTTTTTTTGTAAACCTGATGAACAATTAACCCTCGTGCTTTTGTATAGTTTGTAAGTTGGATTTAGATGTTCCTGCCCTTTTCAACTCGGCTGTGACTGTCATATTTTATTTGAAACAAGGCATGGCTTGCCATTCGTTTAATTTAGAGTGAAATATTGTAACAAATCCCAACCAAGGGACATAACATCACTCTTGCCGGTTGCTTGATCTCACTGTGCATTACAGAAGCCAAGTGATTAGCCCCCACCAGCACCCACAAACTTATTTCGAACTAGCACATCAAATGGGCTGTAAATTTTCATAGGAAAGGCTGCATGACCGTGACAGATTTGGATTCTGACATTTGGGACCCGCGAGGAAATAGCCTAGCGAGTCAACAAACAATTCTACCTACCAGCCGTTGGATTGACATCCAACATCTGTCGTGTATCTTCTATCTCTTGTCTTCTTCCTCCAGCCGCCCAAACTGAACCACCCCGTTGGCTCCGCCTGCTCCCTCATCCCAAGGCTGGCTGTGCCTCCGCCGCCCTACCGTACATACCCTCCAACCTTGGCCAGTCCCTCCCTCTATTCCCCCACATGTCCTGTTATTCTCCGGCAACATCAGCCCCAACATGCACCCGCACCCGAACCAGTCAACCCTCGTACTCCCCTCCGCCTGCGACTGGACCGGCGCATCTTCCACGACTCCTGTTTGTTCCGTCCAAGGCCTCGCCATCGTCCTCTGCCTTGTGGCCTTGGTTCACTCGCCGTGCGCGGTGCACCGCCCTGTTGCGTTGTCAACGTCGTCAACAACCAAGAGGAACAAGGAGATGATTGTATGTGGAGAGGATGACAGTAGGGACCCACTAGCGTCATGGCAGTACGCAAGCAAGTGCCTCTTTATTACAAGCCCAAAAATATGGTTCCTCCTAATGGTTGGACATCTGGGGCTCACGCCATTGTCAACGTAGTCAATAAACGAGAGAATTACACTACGAGTGGGTGACACCAGGGACCCAGCAGGTCGTGCAGTTTTTTTTTGAGGAACAAGCAGTTGTTATTTATACTAGTTTTACGACAGATCAGGGTAACAACGGGGCTGTGCGGGGGTCGTGGCCCATCTAGCCAGGGTTTTCTTTATGTTTACCACATCATGAGCCCAGTTGTGTTTTTTTCTTGCTGAAAATGGCTAGCCCAGTTCTATTTTTTTAAGAAATACCCAAACAAGGCCTACTTGCTTTATCGGCCCTGCTGGGCTGCAAATCTTTCAAGACGAGGAGAGTTTCATTCGGTTGACAGTCGTACTCCGCTCCGCGTGGGCATCTCCACTGTCGTGTCTTCCCCGGCTCCGCGTCGTCCCCTTCCTAGGCCTCGTCATCGTCGTCCACCGCCCTGGTGCTCTCGGCACAGCGTGGTCAATGTGGTCAACGACCGACTTTCGTCAGAAGAGTATTGTACGTGGAGAGGCTGACAGTTGGGTCCACGGCGGCCGCAAGGAAGTGCCTCCTTATTACACGCAAAATAATTATTCCTCCACCTGACAGCGGGGACCCATCGGACGGGTCACCGTATTTCGCGAAAAAAATGTTTCCCCCCTGACTGCTCGGACCTACCAGCTACACCTTTGAACGCAAGGAAGTGCGTCCGGGCAAAAAAAATTCGCCAGCTGACTACTGGGACCCACCAGCTACACCTTCGCACGCAAGGAAGTGCGTCCGGGCAAAAAAAAACAAACTAATTCGCCCCCCTGACTGCTGGGACCCACCAGCTACATCTTCGCATGCAAGGAATTGCCTGACAGTCGGGACCCACCTGGTCGAAGCGTATGTAGCATTGTCATTCTAGTCGCGGACGTGTACGTACATACACGTGGATGTAGAGGAACGCACGTATCGTAATAGAGGCGCGCACATAGCATGTACACGTACGTACAGCGGCCAGGGTGCAAGAAAGAAAATACGGCCACGTATGTGTACATACGGGCGGGGTCTCGAACGCCTACTCGCGCATATATACGTACGGCCAGGGCTCGTGGACATTGGCTGGGTCGGAACGGAGAAACAGCATCGTCGTCGTGTTCATGGGGAGCCAACCGGCTGGGTCGGAACAGAATGCGTCGTCGTGTTCATCGGGAGGGCTTGGACGGAACATGCGATGGAAACGAGGCCTGGCGTACTGCAGAACGGAGGAAACTGCCTTGTGTTCGACCGGCCACGTTCGAAACGGGATCGTGTTCATCGGGAGGAGTCTGGCGTACTGCAAAACGGAGGAAACGGACCTCCTATGGTCGAAACGGGGGTCATGTTGATCGGGAGGGGTGTGGCGTACCGCAAAACGGACAAAACGGACATCCTACGGGCGAAACGGGGGTCATGTTGATCCGGGGGGTGTGGCATACTGCAAAACAGACGAAACAGACTTGTGTTGGAGCGCTATGGTCGAAAAGGGGGTCATGTTCATCGGGAGGGGTGTGGCATACCACAAAACGGGACTCCACGGGATACTGTTCATCTCCACCGTCGACCTCCTCCAGCCTCCACGGGCTACTGTTCATCCACCGTCGACCTCCTCCAGCCTCCACCTGCGACTGTTCATCCACGGGCTCCTGTTCATTCATCCTCCGTCGTGCACTACTCGACCGGCTACTGTTCAACCACCCCTCTCCACTGGCTCATGTTCAACCACCCTCCACGGGCTACTGTTCATCCACCCCTCCACCATCTACTGTTCATCCAGACCTCCACGGGGTCATCCTGTTCATCCAACCCTCCACACCACAGAGTCCTGTTCATCCAGAGGCAACGCCACCGCTCACTGTTCATCCAACCCCCCCCCTCCCAACACTCACTGTTCATCCAGTGAGGCAGCATCCATCGGCTTCAGTTAGCAGCAGTAGCGAAGGAATCGCTTGATCGGGTTCAGTTAACAGCCATCGATCGATCGCTCAGGTTCAGTAACGCGTAGCCTGTAGTGCAATCGCTCGGGTTCAGTTAGAGCCCAACGCCTCGCTTGGGTTCAGTTAGAGCCAACGCCTCGCACACATGCGCGTACGTGTACGAGAGAAACGCGCATTGCTCGGCCCCCGACCTCCCACCGTAACCGGGAACTCCCCGAAATTTTCCTCCCCCTCGCTTCTACCACGTTTTTTCGTCATGGACGGCCCAAAGAATGTCATGCAGCTGCGTCTCCGGCCCGCCCAGGACGAAAAGCCCATTTTCTGTCATGATTTTTTGTCATAGAAGTAGGAGCCCACCACATCTATGATGATAGCGGGTTTTGTCACAATTATCGTCATAGAAGTGTCATATGTATGACAGAAAAAAATTCGTTTGACCCAAAATGTCACAGATGTGTCTTTTTTTTGTAGTGTGAAAGACCTGCTGCAGGAGCAGATGCTGATGTTTTGAACATCTCGCAAGCTCGGTCTGATGACTAAACGATAGTTCAGTGTGTCATGCTTTACATCTTAGAATCAGGACTTCAAAGACGTTTTGAACGTCATGGAGCATATAAGATGTTCCAAGAGTTGAAGTTAATATTTCAAGCAAATGCCCGAGTTGAGAGATATGAAATCTCCAACAGGTTCTATAGCTGCAAGATGGAGGAGAATAGTTCTGTCAGTGAACACATACTCAGAATGTCTGGATATCATAATCACTTGACTCATTTGGGAGTTAATCTTCCTGATGATAGTGTTATTGACAGAGTTCTCCAATCACTGCTGCTACCTCTTGAGCTTGCGTTGGTTTTCCCTTGAAGAGGAAAGGGTGATGCAGCAAAGTAGCATAAGTATTTCCCTCATTTTGAGAACGAAGGTATCAATCCAGTAGGAGAAAACGCACAAGTCACTGAATACCTGCACAAACAATCAACAACTTGCACCCAATGCGATAAAGGGGTTGTCAATCCCTTCACGGTCACTTGCAAAAGTGAGATCGGATAGAGATAGATAAACGGTAAAGTAAATATTTTTGGTATTTTTGGTTTATAGATTGGAAAGTAAAGATTGCAAAATAGTAAATCGGAAACTAATAATATGTAAAAGAGATTCAATATAATGGAAAAGAGACCCTGGGGCCATAGGTTTCACTAGTGGCTTCTCTCAACATAGCAAATATTACGGTGGGTGAACAAATTACTGCCGAGCAATTGATAGAAAAGCGCATAGTTATGATGATATCTAAGGCAATGATCATGAACATAGGTGAGGGAGTCCTGGATTAGGGGGTGTCTGGATGACCGGACTATAACCTTTGGCCGGACTCCTGGACTATGAAGATACAAGATTGAAGACTTCGTCCCGTGTCCGGATGGGACTTTCCTTATGTTGCTTGACCATGTTGCTTGACCATAGGTCTACCAGAGTAAGATCCGCACCAGAGTGGTACGGTAATCCTATTCTGGAAGTCATGTTGCTTGACCATGATGAACCTACGAACTATGAGGAAGCGATGATGAGCCCGGATTCCGCAAAATGGCTAGAAGCCATGAAATCTGAGATGGGATTCATGTACGAAAACAAAGTATGGACTTTGGTTGACTTGCCCGATGATCGGCAAGCCATTGAGAATAAATGGATCTTTAAGAAGAAGACTGACGCTTATGGTAATATAACTGTCTATAAAGCTCGACTTGTTGCAAAAGGTTTTCGACAAGTTCAAGGGGTTGACTACGATGAGACTTTCTCACCCGTAGTGATGCTTAAGTCCGTCCGAATCATGTTAGCTATTGCTGCATTTCATGATTATGAAATTTGGCAAATGGATGTCAAGACTGCATTCTTGAATGGATTTCTAGAAGAAGAGTTGTATATGATGCAGCCGGAAGGTTTTGTTGATCCAAAAGGTGCTGACAAAGTGTGCAAGCTCCAGTGTTCCATTTATGGACCGGTGCAAGCATCTCAGAGTTGGAATAAACGCTTTGATAGTATGATCAAAGCATATGGTTTTATACAGACTTTTGGAGAAGCCTGTATTTACAAGAAAGTGAGTGGGAGCTCTGTAGCATTTCTAATTTTATATGTAGATGACATATTATTAATTGGAAATGATATAGAATTTCTGGATAGCATAAAAGGATACTTGAATAAAAGTTTTTCAATGAAAGACCTCGGTGAAGCTGCTTACATATTGGGCATCAAGATCTATAGAGATAGATCAAGACGCTTAATAGGACTTTCACAAAGCACATACCTCGACAAAATTTTGAAAAGGTTCAAAATGGATCAGGCAAAGAAAGGATTCTTGCATGTGCTACAAGGTGTGAAGTTGAGTCAAACTCAATGCCCGACCACAGCAGAAGATAGAGAGAAAATGAAAAATGTTCCCTATGCTTCAGCCATAGGCTCTATCATGTATGCAATGCTGTGTACCAGACCTGACGTATGCTTAGCAATAAGCTTGGCAGGAAGGTACCAAAGTAATCCAGGAGTGGATCACTGGACAGTGGTCAAGAACATCCTGAAATACCTGAAAAGGACTAAGGATATGTTTCTCGTATATGGAGGTGACAAAGAGCTAGTCGTAAATGGTTACGTCGATGCAAGCTTTGACACTGATCTGGACGATTCTAAATCGCAAACCGGATACGTGTTTTTATTAAACGGTGGAGCTGTAAGTTGGTGCAGTTCTAAACAAAGCGTCGTAGCGGGATCTACATGTGAAGCGGAGTACATAGCTGCTTCGGAAACAGCAAACGAAGGAGTCTGGATGAAGGAGTTCATTTCTGATCTAGGTGTCATACCTAGTGCATCGGGACCAGTGAAGATCTTCTGTGACAATACTGGTGCAATTGCCTTGGCAAAGGAATCCAGATTTCACAAGAGGACCAAGCACATCAAGAGACGCTTCAATTCCATTCGGGACCAAGTCTAAGTGGGAGACATAGAGATTTGCAAGATACATACGGATCTGAATGTTGCAGACCCATGACTAAGCCTCTCTCACGAGCAAAACATGATCAGCACCAAGACTCCATGGGTGTTAGAATCATTACTATGTAATCTAGATTGTTGACTCTAGTGCAAGTGGGAGACTGAAGGAAATATGCCCTAGAGGCAATAATAAAGTTATTATTCATTTCCTCATATCATGATAAGTGTTTATTATTCATGCTAGAATTGTATTAACCGGAAACATGATACATGTGTGAATACATAGACAAACATAAAGTCACTAGTATGCCTCTACTTGACTAGCTCATTAATCAAAGATGGTTATGTTTCTAACCATAGACATGTGTTGTCATTTGATTAATGGGATCACATCATTAGGAGAATGATGTGATTGACATGACCATTCCGTTAGCCTAGCACTTGATCGTTTAGTATGTTGCTATTGCTTTCTTCATGACTTATACAAAGTTCCTGCAACTATGAGATTGTGCAACTCACGTTTACCGGAAGAACACTTTGTGTGCTACCAAACGTCACAACGTAACTGGGTGATTATAAAGGTGCTCTACAGGTGTTTCCGAAGGTGCATGTTGGGTTGGCATAATTCGAGATTACGTTTTGTCACTCCGATTGTCGGAGAGGTATCTCTGGGCCCTCTCGGTAATACTCATCACCTAAAGCCTTGCAAGCATTGTAACTAATAAGTTAGTTATAAGATGATGTGTTACAGAACGAGTAAAGAGACTTGCCGGTAACCAGATTGAACTAGGTATTGGATACCGACGATAAAATCTCGGGCAAGTAACATACCGATGACAAAGGGAACAACGTATGATTGTTGTGCGGTTTGACCGATAAAGATCTTCGTAGAATATGTAGGAACCAATATGGGCATCCAGGTTCCGCTATTGGTTATTGACCGAGAACAGTTCTAGGTCATGTCTACATAGTTCTCGAACCCGTAGGGTCCGCATGCTTAACGTTACGATGACAGTTTTATTATGAGTTTACAAGTTTTGATGTACCGAAGTTTGTTTGGAATCCCGGATATGATCACGGACATGACGAGGTGTCTCGAAATGGTCGAGACATAAAGATTGATATATTGGACGACTATATTCGGACACCGAAAGTGTTCCGGGTGATTTCGGAGAAAACCGGAGTGTCGGAGGGTTACCGGAACCCCCCCCCCCCGGAGAGTTAATGGGCCACATGGGCCTTGGTGGGAAGAGAGAGGGGCGGCCAGGAAGGGCCGTGCGCCCCCTCTCCCTCTGGTCCGAATTGGACTAGGAGGGGGGCGGCGCCCCCCTCTTTGCTTCCCCTCCTCTCCCCCTTCCTTCCCCTCCTAGTAGGAGTAGGAAAGGAGGAGTCCTACTCCTACTAGGAGGAGGACTCCTCGTCCTGGCCCGCCCAACAAGGGCCGGCCGGCCTCCCCCCTCCCTCCTTTATATACGGGGGCAGGGGGCACCCCATAGACACACAAGTTGATCTACGGATCATTCCTTAGCCGTGTGCGGTGCCCCCCTCCACCATATTCCACCTCGGTCATATCGTCACGGAGTTTAGACGAAGCCCTGCGCCGGTAGAACATCATCATCGTCACCACACCGTCGTGCTGACGGAACTCTTCCCCGAAGCTTTGCTGGATCGGAGCCCAGGGATCGTCATCGAGCTGAACGTGTGCTGAACTCGGAGGTGCCGTACGTTCGGTGCTTGGATCGGTCGGATCGTGAAGACGTACGACTACATCAACCGCGTTGTCATAACGCTTCCGCTTACGGTCTACGAGGGTACATGGCCAAACACTCTCCCCTCTCATTGCTATGCCATCACCATTATCTTGCGTGTGCGTAGGAAATTTTTTGAAATTACTACATTCTCCAACAATGGCATCCGAGCCTGGTTTTATGCGTAGATGTCATATGCACGAGTAGAACACAAGTGAGTTGTGGGCGATATAAGTCATACTGCTTACCAGCATGTCATACTTTGGTTCGGCGGTATTGTGAGATGAAGCGGCCCGGACCGACATTACGCGTACGCTTACGCGAGACTGGTTTCACCGCTACGAGCACTCGTTGCTTAAAGGTGACCGGCGGGTGTCTGTCTCTCTCACTTTAGCTGAATCGAGTGTGGCTACGCCCGGTCCTTGCGAAGGTTAAAACAGCACCAACTTGACAAACTATCGTTGTGGTTTTTGATGCGTAGGTAAGAACGGTTCTTGCTAAGCCCGTAGCAGCCACGTAAAACTTGCAACAACAAAGTAGAGGACGTCTAACTTGTTTTTGCAGGGCATGTTGTGATGTGATATGGTCAAGACGTGATGATATATTTTATTGTATGAGATGATCATGTTTTGTAACCGAAGTTATCGGCAACTGGCAGGAGCCATATGGTTGTCGCTTTATTGTATGAAATGCAAACGCCCTGTAATTGCTTTACTTTATCACTAAGCGGTAGCGATAGTCGTAGAAGCAATAGTTGGCGAGACGACAACGATGCTATGATGAAGATCAAGGTGTCGCGCCAGTGACGATGGTGATCATGACGGTGCTTCGGAGATGGAGATCACAAAGCACAAGATGATGATGGCCATATCATATCACTTATATTGATTGCATGTGATGTTTATCCTTTATGCATCTTATCTTGCTTTGATTGACAGTAGCATTTTAAGATGATCTCTCACTAAAATTATCAAGAAGTGTTCTCCCTGAGTATGCACCGTTGCCAAAGTTCGTCGTGCCCAGACACCACGTGATGATCGGGTGTGATAAGCTCTACGTCCATCTACAACGGGCGCAAGACAGTTTTGCACACGCGGAATACTCAGGTTAAACTTGACGAGCCTAGCATATGCAGATATGGCCTCGGAACACGGAGACCGAAAGGTCGAGCGTGAATCATATAGTAGATATGATCAACATAGTGATGTTCACCATTGAAAACTACTCCATCTCACGTGATGATCGGTTATGGTTTAGTTGATTTGGATCACGTGATCACTTAGATGACTAGAGAGATGTCTGTCTAAGTGGGAGTTCTTAAATAATATGATTAATTGAACCTAAATTTATCATGAACTTAGTACCTGATAGTATTTTGCTTGTCTATGTTTGTTTGTAGATAGATGGCTCGTGCTGTTGTTCCGTTGAATTTTAATGCGTTCATTGAGAAAGCAAAGTTGAAAGATGATGGTAGAAATTACACGGACTGGGTCCGTAACCTGAGGATTATCCTCATTGCTGCACAGAAAAGTTACGTCCTGGAAGCACCGCTGGGTGCCAGGCCTGCTACTGATGCAACTGACGATGTTAAGAACGTCTGGCAGAGCAAAGCTGATGAATACTCTATAGTTCAGTGTGCCATGCTTTACGGCTTAGAACCGGGTCTTCAACGACGTTTTGAACGTCATGGAGCATATGAGATGTTCCAGGAGTTGAAGTTAATATTTCAAGCAAATGCCCAGATTGAGAGATATGAAGTCTCCAATAAGTTCTACAGCTGCAAGATGGAGGAGAATAGTTCTGTTAGTGAGCATATACTCAAAATGTCTGGGTATGATAATCACTTGATTCAACTGGGAGTTAATCTTCTGGATGATAGCGTCATTGACAGAATTCTCCAATCACTGCCACCAAGCTACAAGAGCCTTGTGATGAACTATAATATGCAAGGGATGAACAAGACTATTCCCGAGCTCTTTGCAATGCTAAAAGCTGCGGAGGTAGAAATCAAGAAGGAGCATCAAGTGTTGATGGTCAACAAGACCACTAGTTTCAAGAAAAAGGGCAAAGGGAAGAAGAAGGGGAACTTCAAGAAGAACAGCAAGCAAGTTGCTGCTCAAGAGAAGAAACCCAAGTCTGGACCTAAGCCTGAAACTGAGTGCTTCTACTGCAAGCAGACTGGTCACTAGAAGCGGAACTGCCCCAAGTATTTGGCAGATAAGAAGGATGGCAAAGTGAACAAAGGTATATGTGATATACATGTTATTGATGTGTACCTAACTAGAGCTCGTAGTAGCACCTGGGTATTTGATACTGGTTCTGTTGCTAATATTTGCAACTCGAAACAGGGACTACGGAATAAGCGAGCACTGGCCAAGGAGGAGGTGACGATGCGCGTGGGAAACGGTTCCAAAGTCGATGTGATCGCGGTCGGCATGCTACCTCTACATCTACCTTTGGGATTAGTTTTAGACCTGAATAATTGTTATTTGGTGCCAGCGTTGAGCATGAACATTATATCTGGATCTTGTTTGATGTGAGAGAGTTATTCATTTAAATCAGAGAATAATGGTTGTTCTATTTATATGAGTAATATCTTTTATGGTCATGCACCCTTGAAGAGTGGTCTATTTTTATTAAATCTCGATAGTAGTGATACACATATTCATAGTGTTGAAACCAAAAGATGCAGAGTTAATAATGATAGTGCAACTTATTTGTGGCACTGCCATTTGGGTCATATCGGTGTAAAGCGCATGAAGAAACTCCATACTGATGGACTTTTGGAATCACTTGATTATGAATCACTTGGTACTTGCGAACCGTGCCTTATGGGCAAGATGACTAAAACGCCGTTCTCCGGAACTATGGAGCGAGAAACTGATTTGTTGGAAATCATACATACTGATGTTTGTGGCCCAATGAATGTTGAGGCTCGCGGCGGGTATCGTTATTTTCTCACCTTCACAGATGATTTGAGCAGATATGGGTATATCTACTTGATGAAACACAAGTCCGAAACATTTGAAAAGTTCACAGAATTTCAGAGTGAAGTGGAAAATCATCGTAACAAGAAAATAAAGTTTCTACGATCTGATCGTGGATGAGAATATTTGAGTTATGAGTTTGGCCTACACTTGAAACAATGTGGAATAGTTTCGCAACTCACGCCACCTGGAACACCACAACGAAATGGTGTGTCCGAACGGCGTAATCGTACTTTACTGGATATGGTGCGATCTATGATGTCTCTTACTGATTTACCGCTATCATTTTGGGGTTATGCTTTAGAGACGGCCGCATTCACGTTAAATAGGGCACCATCAAAATCCGTTGAGACGACGCCTTATGAACTGTGGTTTGGCAAGAAACCAAAGTTGTCGTTTCTTAAAGTTTGGGGCTGCGATGATTATGTGAAGAAACTTCAACCAGATAAGCTCGAACCTAAATCGGAGAAATGTGTCTTCATAGGATACCCAAAAGAGACTATTGGGTACACCTTCTATCACAGATCTGAAGGCAAGACATTCATTTCTAAGAATGGATCCTTTCTAGAGAAGGAGTTTCTCTCGAAAGAAGTGAGTGGGAGGAAAGTAGAACTTGATGAGATAACTATATCTACTCCCTTATTGGAAAGTAGTTCATCACGAGATCAAGTTTCTACTGAACCTCGTAGGTCTACCAGAGTAAGATCCGCACCAGAGTGGTACGGTAATCCTATTCTGGAAGTCATGTTGCTTGACCATGATGAACCTACGAACTATGAGGAAGCGATGATGAGCCCGGATTCCGCAAAATGGCTAGAAGCCATGAAATCTGAGATGGGATCCATGTATGAAAACAAAGTATGGACTTTGGTTGACTTGCCCGATGATCGGCAAGCCATTGAGAATAAATGGATCTTTAAGAAGAAGACTGACGTTGATGGTAATATAACTTTCTATAAAGCTCGACTTGTTGCAAAAGGTTTTCGACAAGTTCAAGGGGTTGACTACGATGAGACTTTCTCACCCGTAGTGATGCTTAAGTCCGTCCGAATCATGTTAGCTATTGCTGCATTTCATGATTATGAAATTTGGCAAATGGATGTCAAGACTGCATTCTTGAATGGATTTCTAGAAGAAGAGTTGTATATGATGCAGCCGGAAGGTTTTGTTGATCCAAAAGGTGCTGACAAAGTGTGCAAGCTCCAGCGTTCCATTTATGGACTGGTGCAAGCATCTCGGAGTTGGAATAAACGCTTTGATAGTGTGATCAAAGCATATGGTTTTATACAGACTTTTGGAGAAGCCTGTATTTACAAGAAAGTGAGTGGGAGCTCTGTAGCATTTCTAATTTTATATGTAGATGACATATTATTAATTGGAAATGATATAGAATTTCTGGATAGCATAAAAGGATACTTGAATAAAAGTTTTTCAATGAAAGACCTCGGTGAAGCTGCTTACATATTGGGCATCAAGATCTATAGAGATAGATCAAGACGCTTAATAGGACTTTCACAAAGCACATACCTTGACAAAATTTTGAAAAAGTTCAAAATGGATCAGGCAAAGAAAGGATTCTTGCCTGTGCTACAAGGTGTGAAGTTGAGTCAAACTCAATGCCCGACCACAGCAGAAGATAGAGAGAAAATGAAAAATGTTCCCTATGCTTCAGCCATAGGCTCTATCATGTATGCAATGCTGTGTACCAGACCTGACGTATGCTTAGCAATAAGCTTGGCAGGAAGGTACCAAAGTAATCCAGGAGTGGATCACTGGACAGCGGTCAAGAACATCCTGAAATACCTGAAAAGGACTAAGGATATGTTTCTCGTATATGGAGGTGACAAAGAGCTAGTCGTAAATGGTTACGTCGATGCAAGCTTTGACACTGATCCGGACGATTCTAAATCGCAAACCGGATACGTGTTTTTATTAAACGGTGGAGCTGTAAGTTGGTGCAGTTCTAAACAAAGCGTCGTAGCGGGATCTACATGTGAAGCGGAGTACATAGCTGCTTCGGAAGCAGCAAATGAAGGAGTCTGGATGAAGGAGTTCATTTCCGATCTAGGTGTCATACCTAGTGCATCGGGACCAATGAAGATCTTCTGTGACAATACTGGTGCAATTGCCTTGGCAAAGGAATCCAGATTTCACAAGAGGACCAAGCACATCAAGAGACGCTTCAATTCCATTCGGGACCAAGTCCAAGTGGGAGACATAGAGATTTGCAAGATACATACGGATCTGAATGTTGCAGACCCGTTGACTAAGCCTCTCTCACGAGCAAAACATGATCAGCACCAAGACTCCATGGGTGTTAGAATCATTACTATGTAATCTAGATTATTGACTCTAGTGCAAGTGGGAGACTGAAGGAAATATGCCCTAGAGGCAATAATAAAGTTATTATTTATTTCCTCATATCATGATAAATGTTTATTATTCATGCTAGAATTGTATTAACCGGAAACATGATACATGTGTGAATACATAGACAAACATAAAGTCACTAGTATGCCTCTACTTGACTAGCTCATTAATCAAAGATGGTTATGTTTCCTAACCATAGACATGTGTTGTCATTTGATTAATGGGATCACATCATTAGGAGAATGATGTGATTGACATGACCCATTCCGTTAGCCTAGCACTTGATCGTTTAGTATGTTGCTATTGCTTTCTTCATGACTTATACAAAGTTCCTGCAACTATGAGATTGTGCAACTCACGTTTACCGGAAGAACACTTTGTGTGCTACCAAACGTCACAACGTAACTGGGTGATTATAAAGGTGCTCTACAGGTGTTTCCGAAGGTACATGTTGGGTTGGCATAATTCGAGATTAGGTTTTGTCACTCCGATTGTCGGAGAGGTATCTCTGGGCCCTCTCGGTAATACTCATCACCTAAGCCTTGCAAGCATTGTAACTAATGAGTTAGTTATAAGATGATGTGTTACAGAACGAGTAAAGAGACTTGCCGGTAACGAGATTGAACTAGGTATTGGATACCGACGATCAAATCTCGGGCAAGTAACATACCGATGACAAAGGGAACAACGTATGTTGTTATGCGGTTTGACCGATAAAGATCTTCGTAGAATATGTAGGAACCAATATGGGCATCCAGGTTCCGCTATTGGTTATTGACCGAGAATAGTTCTAGGTCATGTCTACATAGTTCTCGAACCCGTAGGGTCCGCACGCTTAACGTTACGATGATAGTTTTATTATGAGTTTACAAGTTTTGATGTACCGAAGTTTGTTCGGAGTCCCGGATGTGATCACGGACATGACGAGGAGTCTCGAAATGGTCGAGACATAAAGATTGATATATTGGACGACTATATTCGGACACCGGAAAGTGTTCCGGGTGATTTCGGAGAAAACCGGAGTGCCGGAGGGTTACCGGAACCCCCCCCCGGAGAGTTAATGGGCCACATGGGCCTTGGTGGGAAGAGAGAGGGGCGGCCAGGAAGGGCCGCGCGCCCCCTCTCCCTCTGGTCCGAATTGGACTAGGAGGGGGGCGGCGCCCCCCTCTTTCCTTCCCCTCCTCTCCCCCTTCCTTCCCCTCCTAGTAGGAGTAGGAAAGGAGGAGTCCTACTCCTACTAGGAGGAGGACTCCTCCTCCTGGCGCGCCCAACAAGGGCCGGCCGGCCTCCCCCCTCCCTCCTTTATATACGGGGGCAGGGGGCACCCCATAGACACACAAGTTGATCTACGGATCGTTCCTTAGCCGTGTGCGGTGCCCCCCTCCACCATATTCCACCTCGGTCATATCGTCGCGGAGTTTAGGCGAAGCCCTGCGCCGGTAGAACATCATCATCTTCACCACGCCGTCGTGCTGACGGAACTCATCCCCGAAGCTTTGCTGGATCGGAGCCCGGGATCGTCATCGAGCTGAACGTGTGCTGAACTCGGAGGTGCCGTACGTTCGGTGCTTGGATCGGTCGGATCGTGAAGACGTACGACTACATCAACCGCGTTGTCATAACGCTTCCGCTTACGGTCTACGAGGGTACGTGGACAACACTCTCCCCTCTCGTTGCTATGCCATCACCATGATCTTGCGTGTGCGTAGGAAATTTTTTGAAATTACTACGTTCCCCAACAGTGGCATCCGAGCCTGGTTTTATGCGTAGATGTCATATGCACGAGTAGAACACAAGTGAGTTGTGGGCGATATAAGTCATACTGCTTACCAGCATGTCATACTTTGGTTCGGCGGTATTGTGAGATGAAGCGGCCCGGACCGACATTACGCGTACGCTTACGCGAGACTGGTTTCACCGTTACGAGCACTCGTTGCTTAAAGGTGACTGGCGGGTGTCTGTCTCTCTCACTTTAGCTGAATCGAGTGTGGCTACGCCCGGTCCTTGCGAAGGTTAAAACAGCACCAACTTGACAAACTATCGTTGTGGTTTTTGATGCGTAGGTAAGAACGGTTCTTGCTAAGCCCGTAGCAGCCACGTAAAATTTGCAACAACAAAGTAGAGGACGTCTAACTTGTTTTTGCAGGGCATGTTGTGATGTGATATGGTCAAGACGTGATGCTATATTTTATTGTATGAGATGATCATGTTTTGTAACCGAAGTTATCGGCAACTGGCAGGAGCCATATGGTTGTCGCTTTATTGTATGAAATGCAAACGCCCTGTAATTGCTTTACTTTATCACTAAGCGGTAGCGATAGTCGTAGAAGCAATAGTTGGCGAGACGACAACGATGCTACGATGGAGATCAAGGTGTCGCGCCGGTGACGATGGTGATCATGACGGTGCTTCGGAGATGGAGATCACAAGCACAAGATGATGATGGCCATATCATATCACTTATATTGATTGCATGTGATGTTTATCCTTTATGCATCTTATCTTGCTTTGATTGACGGTAGCATTTTAAGATGATCTCTCACTAAAATTATCAAGAAGTGTTCTCCCTGAGTATGCACCGTTGCCAAAGTTCGTCGTGCCCAGACACCACGTGATGATCGGGTGTGATAAGCTCTACGTCCATCTACAACGGGTGCAAGACAGTTTTGCACACGCGGAATACTCAGGTTAAACTTGACGAGCCTAGCATATGCAGATATGGCCTCGGAACACGGAGACCGAAAGGTCGAGCGTGAATCATATAGTAGATATGATCAACATAGTGATGTTCACCATTGAAAACTACTCCATCTCACGTGATGATCGGTTATGGTTTAGTTGATTTGGATCACGTGATCACTTAGATGACTAGAGAGATGTCTGTCTAAGTGGGAGTTCTTAAGTAATATGATTAATTGAACTTAAATTTATCATGAACTTAGTACCTGATAGTATTTTGCTTGTCTATGTTTGTTTGTAGATAGATGGCTCGTGCTGTTGTTCCGTTGAATTTTAATGCGTTCCTTGAGAAAGCAAAGTTGAAAGATGATGGTAGCAATTACACGGACTGGGTCCGTAACCTGAGGATTATCCTCATTGCTGCACAGAAAAGTTACGTCCTGGAAGCACCGCTGGGTGCCAGGCCTGCTGCTGATGCAACTGACGACGTTAAGAACGTCTGGCAGAGCAAAGCTGATGACTACTCTATAGTTCAGTGTGCCATGCTTTACGGCTTAGAACCGGGTCTTCAACGACGTTTTGAACGTCATGGAGCATATGAGATGTTCCAGGAGTTGAAGTTAATATTTCAAGCAAATGCCCGGATTGAGAGATATGAAGTCTCCAATAAGTTCTACAGCTGCAAGATGGAGGAGAATAGTTCTGTTAGTGAGCATATACTCAAAATGTCTGGGTATAATAATCACTTGATTCAACTGGGAGTTAATCTTCCGGATGATAGCGTCATTGACAGAATTCTCCAATCACTGCCACCAAGCTACAAGAGCTTTGTGATGAACTATAATATGCAAGGGATGAACAAGACTATTCCCGAGCTCTTCGCAATGCTAAAAGCTGCGGAGGTAGAAATCAAGAAGGAGCATCAAGTGTTGATGGTCAACAAGACCACTAGTTTCAAGAAAAAGGGCAAAGGGAAGAAGAAGGGGAACTTCAAGAAGAACAGCAAGCAAGTTGCTGCTCAAGAGAAGAAACCCAAGTCTGGACCTAAGCCTGAAACTGAGTGCTTCTACTGCAAGCAGACTGGTCACTGGAAGCGGAACTGCCCCAAGTATTTGGCGGATAAGAAGGATGGCAAAGTGAACAAAGGTATATGTGATATACATGTTATTGATGTGTACCTAACTAGAGCTCGTAGTAGCACCTGGGTATTTGATACTGGTTCTGTTGCTAATATTTGCAACTCGAAACAGGGACTACGGAATAAGCGAGCACTGGCCAAGGACGAGGTGACGATGCGCGTGGGAAACGGTTCCAAAGTCGATGTGATCGCGGTCGGCACGCTACCTCTACATCTACCTTCGGGATTAGTTTTAGACCTGAATAATTGTTATTTGGTGCCAGCGTTGAGCATGAACATTATATCTGGATCTTGTTTGATGCGAGACGGTTATTCATTTAAATCAGAGAATAATGGTTGTTCTATTTATATGAGTAATATCTTTTATGGTCATGCACCCTTGAAGAGTGGTCTATTTTTATTAAATCTCGATAGTAGTGATACACATATTCATAGTGTTGAAACCAAAAGATGCAGAGTTAATAATGATAGTGCAACTTATTTGTGGCACTGCCGTTTGGGTCATATCGGTGTAAAGCGCATGAAGAAACTCCATACTGATGGACTTTTGGAATCACTTGATTATGAATCACTTGGTACTTGCGAACCGTGCCTTATGGGCAAGATGACTAAAACGCCGTTCTCCGGAACTATGGAGCGAGCAACTGATTTGTTGGAAATCATACATACTGATGTTTGTGGCCCAATGAATGTTGAGGCTCGCGGCGGGTATCGTTATTTTCTCACCTTCACAGATGATTTGAGCAGATATGGGTATATCTACTTGATGAAACACAAGTCTGAAACATTTGAAAAGTTCAAAGAATTTCAGAGTGAAGTGGAAAATCATCGTAACAAGAAAATAAAGTTTCTACGATCTGATCGTGGAGGAGAATATTTGAGTTATGAGTTTGGCCTACACTTGAAACAATGTGGAATAGTTTCGCAACTCACGCCACCTGGAACACCACAACGAAATGGTGTGTCCGAACGTCGTAATCGTACTTTACTGGATATGGTGCGATCTATGATGTCTCTTACTGATTTACCGCTATCATTTTGGGGTTATGCTTTAGAGACGGCCGCATTCACGTTAAATAGGGCACCATCAAAATCCGTTGAGACGACGCCTTATGAACTGTGGTTTGGCAAGAAACCAAAGTTGTCGTTTCTTAAAGTTTGGGGCTGCGATGCTTATGTGAAGAAACTTCAACCAGATAAGCTCGAACCTAAATCGGAGAAATGTGTCTTCATAGGATACCCAAAAGAGACTATTGGGTACACCTTCTATCACAGATCCGAAGGCAAGACATTCGTTGCTAAGAATGGATCCTTTCTAGAGAAGGAGTTTCTCTCGAAAGAAGTGAGTGGGAGGAAAGTAGAACTTGATGAGATAACTGTATCTACTCCCTTATTGGAAAGTAGTTCATCACGAGAACCGGTTCCTGTGACAACTACACCAATTAGTGAGGAAGCTAATGATAATGATCATGAAACTTCAGATCAAGTTTCTACTGAACCTCGTAGGTCTACCAGAGTAAGATCCGCACCAGAGTGGTACGGTAATCCTATTCTGGAAGTCATGTTACTTGACCATGATGAACCTACGAACTATGAGGAAGCGATGATGAGCCCGGATTCCGCAAAATGGCTAGAAGCCATGAAATCTGAGATGGGATCCATGTATGAAAACAAAGTATGGACTTTGGTTGACTTGCCCGATGATCGGCAAGCCATTGAGAATAAATGGATCTTTAAGAAGAAGACTGACGCTGATGGTAATATAACTGTCTATAAAGCTCGACTTGTTGCAAAAGGTTTTCGACAAGTTCAAGGGGTTGACTACGATGAGACTTTCTCACCCGTAGCGATGCTTAAGTCCGTCCGAATCATGTTAGCTATTGCTGCATTTCATGATTATGAAATTTGGCAAATGGATGTCAAGACTGCATTCTTGAATGGATTTCTAGAAGAAGAGTTGTATATGATGCAGCCGGAAGGTTTTGTTGATCCAAAAGGTGCTGACAAAGTGTGCAAGCTCCAGCGTTCCATTTATGGACTGGTGCAAGCATCTCGGAGTTGGAATAAACGCTTTGATAGTGTGATCAAAGCATATGGTTTTATACAGACTTTTGGAGAAGCCTGTATTTACAAGAAAGTGAGTGGGAGCTCTGTAGCATTTCTAATTTTATATGTAGATGACATATTATTAATTGGAAATGATATAGAATTTCTGGATAGCATAAAAGGATACTTGAATAAAAGTTTTTCAATGAAAGACCTCGGTGAAGCTGCTTACATATTGGGCATCAAGATCTATAGAGATAGATCAAGACGCTTAATAGGACTTTCACAAAGCACATACCTTGACAAAATTTTGAAAAAGTTCAAAATGGATCAGGCAAAGAAAGGATTCTTGCCTGTGCTACAAGGTGTGAAGTTGAGTCAAACTCAATGCCCGACCACAGCAGAAGATAGAGAGAAAATGAAAAATGTTCCCTATGCTTCAGCCATAGGCTCTATCATGTATGCAATGCTGTGTACCAGACCTGACGTATGCTTAGCAATAAGCTTGGCAGGAAGGTACCAAAGTAATCCAGGAGTGGATCACTGGACAGCGGTCAAGAACATCCTGAAATACCTGAAAAGGACTAAGGATATGTTTCTCGTATATGGAGGTGACAAAGAGCTAGTCGTAAACGGTTACGTCGATGCAAGCTTTGACACTGATCCGGACGATTCTAAATCGCAAACCGGATACGTGTTTTTATTAAACGGTGGAGCTGTAAGTTGGTGCAGTTCTAAACAAAGCGTCGTAGCGGGATCTACATGTGAAGCGGAGTACATAGCTGCTTCGGAAGCAGCAAATGAAGGAGTCTGGATGAAGGAGTTCATTTCCGATCTAGGTGTCATACCTAGTGCATCGGGACCAATGAAGATCTTCTGTGACAATACTGGTGCAATTGCCTTGGCAAAGGAATCCAGATTTCACAAGAGGACCAAGCACATCAAGAGACGCTTCAATTCCATTCGGGACCAAGTCCAAGTGGGAGACATAGAGATTTGCAAGATACATACGGATCTGAATGTTGCAGACCCGTTGACTAAGCCTCTCTCACGAGCAAAACATGATCAGCACCAAGACTCCATGGGTGTTAGAATCATTACTATGTAATCTAGATTATTGACTCTAGTGCAAGTGGGAGACTGAAGGAAATATGCCCTAGAGGCAATAATAAAGTTATTATTTATTTCCTCATATCATGATAAATGTTTATTATTCATGCTAGAATTGTATTAACCGGAAACATGATACATGTGTGAATACATAGACAAACATAAAGTCACTAGTATGCCTCTACTTGACTAGCTCATTAATCAAAGATGGTTATGTTTCCTAACCATAGACATGTGTTGTCATTTGATTAATGGGATCACATCATTAGGAGAATGATGTGATTGACATGACCCATTCCGTTAGCCTAGCACTTGATCGTTTAGTATGTTGCTATTGCTTTCTTCATGACTTATACAAAGTTCCTGCAACTATGAGATTGTGCAACTCACGTTTACCGGAAGAACACTTTGTGTGCTACCAAACGTCACAACGTAACTGGGTGATTATAAAGGTGCTCTACAGGTGTTTCCGAAGGTACATGTTGGGTTGGCATAATTCGAGATTAGGTTTTGTCACTCCGATTGTCGGAGAGGTATCTCTGGGCCCTCTCGGTAATACTCATCACCTAAGCCTTGCAAGCATTGTAACTAATGAGTTAGTTATAAGATGATGTGTTACAGAACGAGTAAAGAGACTTGCCGGTAACGAGATTGAACTAGGTATTGGATACCGACGATCAAATCTCGGGCAAGTAACATACCGATGACAAAGGGAACAACGTATGTTGTTATGCGGTTTGACCGATAAAGATCTTCGTAGAATATGTAGGAACCAATATGGGCATCCAGGTTCCGCTATTGGTTATTGACCGAGAATAGTTCTAGGTCATGTCTACATAGTTCTCGAACCCGTAGGGTCCGCACGCTTAACGTTACGATGACAGTTTTATTATGAGTTTACAAGTTTTGATGTACCGAAGTTTGTTCGGAGTCCCGGATGTGATCACGGACATGACGAGGAGTCTCGAAATGGTCGAGACATAAAGATTGATATATTGGACGACTATATTCGGACACCGGAAGTGTTCCGGGTGATTTCGGAGAAAACCGGAGTGCCGGAGGGTTACCGGAACCCCCCCCCCCGGAGAGTTAATGGGCCACATGGGCCTTGGTGGGAAGAGAGAGGGGCGGCCAGGAAGGGCCGCGCGCCCCCTCTCCCTCTGGTCCGAATTGGACTAGGAGGGGGGGCGGCGCCCCCCTCTTTCCTTCCCCTCCTCTCCCCCTTCCTTCCCCTCCTAGTAGGAGTAGGAAAGGAGGAGTCCTACTCCTACTAGGAGGAGGACTCCTCCTCCTGGCGCGCCCAACAAGGGCCGGCCGGCCTCCCCCCTCCCTCCTTTATATACGGGGGCAGGGGGCACCCCATAGACACACAAGTTGATCTACGGATCGTTCCTTAGCCGTGTGCGGTGCCCCCCTCCACCATATTCCACCTTGGTCATATCGTCGCGGAGTTTAGGCGAAGCCCTGCGCCGGTAGAACATCATCATCGTCACCATGCTGTCGTGCTGATGGAACTCTTCCCCGAAGCTTTGCTGGATCGGAGCCCGGGGATCGTCATCGAGCTGAATGTGTGCTGAACTCGGAGGTGCCGTACGTTCGGTGCTTGGATCGGTCGAATCGTGAAGACGTATGACTACATCAACCGCGTTGTCATAATGCTTCCGCTTACGGTCTACGAGGGTACGTGGACAAACACACTCCCCTCTCGTTGCTATGCCATCACCATGATCTTGCGTGTGCGTAGGAAATTTTTTGAAATTACTATGTTCTCCAACAGTAGCCACTGTCGATTATTTAACCGACATGCTCGACTTCGACTCCGAAGACATCGACGGTATTGACGCCGATGCAGGAGACGACCAAGAACCAGCGCCAATAGGGCCCTGGAAGGCCACCTCATCATACGACATATACATGGTGGACACCCTAAAAGAAGGGAATGGCGATGGAACAACGGAGGATGACCTCTCCAAGAAGCAGCCTAAGCGTCGGCGTCAGCGGCGCCACTCTAAATCCCGCCAAAGCAAAAACGGCGATTCTAGCACGGGGGATAATAACACCCCGGACAGCACCGAAGACAACCCCCTCCAGCAGGATTCAGCATAGGAGGATGGAGAAGCCAGCCCTCATGAGAGAGCGGCAGACAGAGAGGTAGAGGACGATAATTACATGCCTCCCTCCGAAGGCGAGGCAAGCCTCAATGACGACGAATTTGTCATGCCTGAGGATCCCGTCCAACAAGAGTGTTTCAAATGTAGGCTTATGGCCACGACGAGCAGCCTCAAGATAAAACAGCAGCAGCTTAGAGCTGACCAAGACTTGCTAGCCGACAGATGGACTGAAGTCCTTGCGGCCGAAGAGTACGAACTCGAACGCCCCTCCAAGAGCTACCCAAAGCGCAGGCTGCTACCCCGATTAGAGGGGAAGCACCTAAACCTACATCAACAGCGCACGACGCGGCTGACCGGCCACCTCGTGGCCGCGACAAAGAGGCCTCTCGGCCATCCACTCAAGCCGCACCCCGGCGTTGCTCAAAAAATACCAAGGCATGGGGAAATGCGCCAGACCTACGAGACATATTGGAGGACAAGGCAAGGCAAACAAGATCGATCTACAGATCGCGTGGGCGCCCCACGACACATGACGATAACCGTCACGCCGGATATGGCAAATACGGCCAGGCCGAACACAGCAGACAAAGCTCATTTGAGCTACGTCGTGATATAGCCCAGTACAGAGGCGCCGCACACCCACTATGCTTCACAGATGAAGTAATGGATCATCAAATCACCGAGGGTTTTAAACCTGTAAACATCGAATCATACGATGGCACAATAGATCATGCGGTATGGATCGAGGATTATCTCCTTCATATCCACATGGCCCACGGTGATGATCTACACGCTATCAAATACCTCCCACTCAAGCTTAAAGGACTAGCTCGGCATTGGCTTAACAGCTTGCCAACAGAGTCAATTGGTTGCTGCGAGGACCTGGAATCCGCATTCCTCGACAATTTCCAGGGCACCTATGTGCGACCACCAGACGCCGATGACCTAAGCCACATAATTCAGCAGCCAGAGGAATCGGCCAGACAATTCTGGACACGGTTCCTAACCAAGAAAAATCAAATAGTCGACTGTCCGGACGCAGAGGCCCTCACAGCCTTCAAACATAATATACATGATGAATGGCTTGCCCGGCACCTAGGACAGGAAAAGCCGAAATCCATGGTAGCCCTCACAACACTCATGACCCTCTCTTGCGCGGCAGAAGACAGCTGGCTAGCTCGTGGTAATAACATGACCAAGAGCCCTGGTAATTCGGATACCAAGGACAACAATGGTAGGTCGCGTCGCAACAAGCACAAGCGCCGCATTATCGGCGACAATGCTGAGGATACGGCAGTTAATGCCGGATTCAGAGGCTCTAAACTCAGTCAGCGGAAAAAGCCATTCAAAAGAAATACTCCGGGCCCGTCCAGTTTGGACCGAATACTCGATCGCTCGTGCCAGATACACGGCACCCCCGAAATACCAGCCAATCACACCAACAGGGATTGTTGGGTGTTCAAGCAGGCAGGCAAGTTAAGTGCCGAAAACAGAGACAAGGGGCTGCACAGCGATGACGAGGAGGAGCCCCGGCCGCTGAACAATATGGGATAGAAGGGCTTTTCCCCACAAGTGCGGACGGTGAACATGATATACGCAACCTACATCCCCAAAAGAGAGCGGAAGTGCGCACTCAGGGACGTATATGCGTTGCAGCCAGTCGCCCCAAAGTTCAACCCGTGGTCCTCCTGCCCGATCACTTTTGATCGAAGGGACCACCCCACTAGCATCCGCCACGGCAGATTTGCCGCATTGGTTCTAGACCCAATCATTGACGGATTTCACCTCACTAGAGTCCTTGTGGACGGCGGCAGCAGCCTGAACATGCTTTATCAGGATACAGTGTGAAAAATGGGCATAGATCCCTCAAGGATTAAACCCACAAAGACAACCTTTAAAGGCATCATACCAGGTGTAGAGGCCAACTGTACAGGCTCAGTTACACTCGAAGTGGTCTTCGGATCCCTGGATAATTTCTGAAGCGAGGAGTTAATCTTTGACATAGTACCGTTCCACAGTGGCTATCACGCCCTGCTCGGACGAACCGCATTTGCAAAGTTCAATGTGGTGCCGCACTACGCATACCTCAAGCTCAAGATGTCAGTCCCTCCAGGAGTCATTACGGTCAATGGAAACACTGAACGCTCTCTCCGAACGGAGGAGCATACGGCGGCCCTCGCGGCGGAAGTACAAAGTAGGCTCTCAAGGCAATTCTCCAGTCTGGCTATTAAACGTCCGGACACCGTCAAGCGCGCCCGGAGTAACCTACAACAAGACCGCCTGGCACATTCCGAGCAAGCGTAGCAGTGCGGCCCCAACCCCACCCCTCGCGAAATTGCAAAACCAGTACCACACGTACATAATTACGCTCTGAAATACCATGGGCATAAGGGGAGGGGCACAACCACGGCACGCCCTAAATGCGGCTCAACCGCACTAGGGGCTCCCGATTTTGTCATTTCTTTTTTCTTACTTTCAGGACTCCACTCTCCGGAAGGCCTGTCCGGCAGTACAATTGCCGAACACACGATGCAACAGCCAGGGAGGCAGCAAGCTACGTCGAATGCCCAAGTGGTCTCTATAACGAGCTAAATACCTGTCTTACATAAAGTCTCGCAGCTTGCCCCTGGAGGGGGACATGTCAAATAATCCCATCTCTTGCTTATCGCACTATTTGTATCGTTCTGCTTTCACAGCAGCCTTTTAATAAACAATACATAGCTCTTGTCTACTATTGCATTCATTTTCTTATGTAAATATGTTTAGTTATGACATTATGCAACAGTACACTTTGGTACGGCCAATACACCAGGGGCTTAAGTACCCCAGAATATGGTGTGAGAAGTCCGAACACTCTCGCGAGTGTGGCACCCCGAACTTATAGCATTATATGCATCGGCTCCGAATCATGTCTTGGGTCAATAGTTGGGTTTGCCCGGCTCCCATGTTTTGGTACCTTACGTTCCGTTATATCGGCTAAGGTAGCGCTGGGAGAACTACTACGATTGTGCCCCGGTTGAGCTGGGTTAAGCACCTCGGTAGAGAAAGCTAAAACTGACCGTCATGATAGGGCGAGAGCCGGTCGCTGTTCGAGAGGTTTTCGAGTCCCTAAAGACTTATGCCGCTTAGAGCGAGGAGCTGGCTTTGTCCGGCCTAGGCGTGGATAGCGCCCCGAACTCGGTCTTCCGAATACTAGGGGCTTCGCCGAAATTTAAAATTATAGAATTCTATGGCTAAGTGAGAGTGATAAAGCATTATAGTCCGATTGCCTTGTTCGTTGTGCTGAGCGCCTCCCTCGAAGGACCCAAGAATGGGAACAAGAGCGCTCAGGTTTATCCCGAACACCCCAGCACTCGTGGCATGGGGGTAGAAGCCGACGACTCGCCATCTCTCAGATTTAATAAACGGCCGCACAGAAGGTAATATTTTAAATTCAAAAAGCGTTGCTTAGCGCATATGAACAAGTTTTCAGCGCACAGGATAACACGAGCGAGTTTACTCAAAAATTACATCCTTGGAACACTCATTCGCCACAAGGCAGGCACCCTTCAGGACGCCCTCATAATACAACTCGGGCTTGCGATGCTCCTTCCCCTCCGGTGGCCCATCTGTCACCAGCTTCTCAGCATCCATCTTGCCCCAGTGTACTTTAACACGGGCAAGGGCCCTACGGGCGCCTTCGATGCATACGGAGCGCTTGATGATTTCAAGCCATGGACAGGCATCCACCAGCCGCCTCACCAGCCCAAAGTAGCTCCCAGGCATGACCTCCCCAGGCCATAGCCGGCCTATAAGGCCCTTCATGGCCTGTTCGGCTACCTTATGGAGCTCGACCAGCTGCTTCAGCTGGTCGCTCAAGGGCACCGGGTGTCCGGCCTCAACATACTGGGACCAGAACACCTTCTCCGTCGAGCTCCCTTCCTCGGCTCGGTAGAATGCGGCAGCGTCGGACACACTGCGGGGCAGATCTGCGAATGCTCCTGGAGAGCTCCGGACTCGGGTAAGTAACAAGTAATTCACTTTCACGTGCTTGCTTTGCATAAAGAATGCCTTACCCGCCGCTATCTTCTTCATCGCCTCAATTTCCTGGAGGGCTTTTTGGGCTTCGGCCTTGGCAGATTTGGCGCTCTCAAGGGCCGAGGCAAGCTCGGACTCTCGAGTCTTTGAGTCAAGCTCCAAACTCTCGTGTTTTTTCACAAGAGCGTGGAGCTCTTGCCGCACCTCCGCCACCCGCGCCTCCTGCTTTTCTCGCTCGGTGCGCTCCACGGCCGCATTGTCTTCGGCCTTGGACAGCGCTTCCTTCAGGGTCGCCACCTCGGTTGTGGCCCCTGTAATACTCACGTTGGTCCTGTCATTATTTGCAACCAGATCTTTTTATATACTTACATAAGGTACTACTTACCTTCCTTGTCCTCGAGCTGCTTCTTGGCAAGGCCGAGCTCGTTCTCGGACCGCTCGAGGCTCTGCTTCAATGCATCGACCTCCGCAGTCAGTGCGGCAGAGGTCAGCAGCGCAGCCTGCATTCCCATATTGACATACTTATGTTAGACTCCTGCGTATATCTTTTTAGATCCTCAGTCCGGCTTTTCTTTCCGAACACCAAACTGAGCATCAGGGGCTACTGTCTATGCGGTAATATTTTTACATGTCTTAAATACATACCTCAAAGCCTGTTAGAAGGCTGGCACAGGCTTCCGTCAGCCCGCTCTTGGCGGACTGAACCTTCTGGATCACCGCACTCATAATAGTGCGGTGCTCCTCGCCGATGGAGGCACCGTTAAGCACCTCCAGCAAATTATCCGGTGCCTCCAGTTGGACGGAGGTCACCGGCGTCGTAGGCTTGCCCTTCTTGCTAGGGGGCCGCCTGCCGGACTCCAGAACCACTGAAGGTTTCGGTGCGGTGTCCAGCCCAGGGCCGGACTTAGAGCCCTTTGGGGTTTCATCCCCTTTGCGCCTGGAGTCCGGGAGGTCGCCTTG
Source organism: Triticum aestivum (assembly GCF_018294505.1). Classification (NCBI taxonomy): domain Eukaryota; kingdom Viridiplantae; phylum Streptophyta; class Magnoliopsida; order Poales; family Poaceae; genus Triticum; species Triticum aestivum. Next base: position 197,603,638 of record NC_057798.1, read on the forward strand.
CGGCGCCTTTAGGACCACCTCCTCCTGGCTTGGCCCCTTTTGGGACTCCACCTCGGCATTGTCCGTAGGGCGAGGGGAGGTAGCAGTCGGGAGTGAAAGACTGTTCACATCTGACAAATCCCGGGAGCCGCTCGACAAAGCGTCGAGCCAGGCCTTGGGCGGACTGCATGATTATATTCGGCGTCAGAAGATACTGTGCAATAAAGGAATGCCATGAGTTATTCTAGTATCCGGATACTTACGATTTTGCCAGGGGCTTGGCCCTGGATGGCCACTCCTCTTCGCCATCGTCGGCGTTGGTGGAGTAGTCCGGAGGAAGGGTCTTTCCATTCTTGGACCCTCCGGCCCCCCTAGTTGGGGCGGCCTTCCTTTTCTTTCCTCCCCCCGTTGGAGGGGGAGAGGCCTCTTCTTCCTCCTCCTCGTCTCTGTGGGAGGAGTGTGCTTCGGAGTCATCGGACGATGAATCCGACAACACCAGGCGTCGGGAACTCTTTCGAGTTCCCGTGGCCTTCTTCTTGGCCTTCTTCTCCAGCACCACGTAAGGTGCCGGGACCAGCAGCTTCGCCAAGCGGGCATCTGCTGGGCCTTCAGGCAAAGGAGCCGGACAGTCGATCTGTCCGGACTTCTTCTACCAGTCATGTCAAAGGAACGGGAGATTAGATCCCGTATAGAGTCAAACTATGAAAAAAAAGTATCCCGTGAAGGGTAAAACAAGCTTACCATGCTGGCTTGGCGCTTCACGCAGAATCCGCGATCCTCGGTAATGGGAGGGGGAACCTCGGCGCCCTTGAATAGCACCTTCCAGGCATCCTCATGCATTGTGTCAAAGAGCCTGGACAAAGTTTGGTGCTGGGCTGGGTCGAACTCCCACAAGTTAAAAGCCCGTCGTTGACATCAGAGGATCCAGCGGAAGAGCATGACCTGGACTACGTTGACAAGTTTAACCTTCTTGTCCACCAGGTTTTGGACGCAGGTTTGGAGTCCGGTCAGCTCTCCCGAATTACCCCACGACAGGCCCGTCTCTTTCCAGGAGGTGAGCCGTGTGGGGATGCCAGATTGGAATTCGAGGGCCACTGCCCATTCAGGGTCACGCGGCTCGGTGATGTAGAACCACCCCGATTGCCACCCTTTGATGGTTTCCACAAAGGAGCCCTCGAGCCATATTATGTTGGGAATCTTGCCCACCATGGCGCCTTCGCACTCCGCTTGCTGGCCTCCCACTACCTTCGGCTTGACATTGAAGGTCTTCAGCCATAAGCCGAAGTGGGGCTTGATGCAGAGGAAGTCCTCGCACACGACGATAAACGCCGAGATGTTGAGGATGAAGTTCGGGGCCAGATCGTGGAAATCCAGGCCGTAGTAGAACATGAGCCCCCGGACAAATGGGTGGAGTGGGAAGCCCATTCCGTGGGGGAAATGGGGGAGGAACACCACCCTCTCATGGGGCCTGGGGGTGGGGATGAGCTGCCCCTCATCTGGGAGCTGGTGTGCAACATCATTGGACAAGTATCCGGCTTTCCTCAACTTTTTGATGTGCCCCTCCGTGACGGAGGAGGCCATCCACCTGCCTCCCGCTCCGGACATGGCTGGAGAAGGTTGAGGTGGGAAGTGCGGACTTGGGCGCTGGATCTCGAGTGCGCGGAAATGGATAAGCGGAGGAGGAAGAGGGCGTAGATGAAAAAGGTGGAACCTTATCCCCTTATATGGGCGGACGAAACTATGTGCCCCCAGCCTGGTAAAACTCGCTTATCTCCCAAGCGCCATGATTAATGGCACGGTTGGGTTACCCACGCCCGTATTGATGAGAATCCCGGAATAAGGGGTCACGACCTCTGCTTCAACAAGACGTGCCAAGGAAACCACCACGCTAAACGCGCTGAGGTGGGACAGTAAAACGATTCGAATAAAGGCTTGGCCGTGGCGTGATGTCACGCTGCGGAATACGTCAGCAGATTAGATTGTACAAATATTATTCTCTCTATGGTGGTATGTGGAACTTATTTTGCAGAGCCGGACACTATCCTTGTGTTCAAAATCTTCTATGAAGTATTCGGAGGAGGAACACGCCTTGCAATGTCGAAGACAATCTGCGTGCTAGACTCGTCGTCATTGAAGCCTGGTTCAGGGGCTACTAAGGGAGTCCTGGATTAGGGGGTGTCCGGATGACCGGACTATAACCTTGGCCGGACTCCTGGACTATGAAGATACAAGATTGAAGACTTCGTCCCGTGTCTGGATGGGACTTTCCTTGGCGTGGAAGGCAAGCTTGGCGATACGGACATGTAGATCTCCTCCCATTGTAACCGACTCTATGTAAGCCTAGCCCTCTCCAGTGTCTATATAAACCGGAGGGTTTTAGTCCATAGGACGAACAACAATCATACCATAGGCTAGCTTCTAGGGTTTAGCCTCTCTGATCTCGTGGTAGATCTACTCTTGTACTACCCATATCATCAATATTAATCAAGCAGGAGTAGGGTTTTACCTACATCGAGAGGGCCCGAACCTGGGTAAAAACATCGTGTCCCTTGTCTCCTGTTACCATCCGCCTAGACGCACAGTTCGGGACCCCCTACCTGAGATCCGCCGGTTTTGACACCGACAGTAGGCATCATGTCCATGTCAAGTAGACCGAAACTATTCTGCATCTACTACTATTACTCCACAAATTGGCTGCTATTTAGCATGCATCTAGAGTATTAAGTTCATAAAGAATGGAGTAACGCATTAAGTAAGATGACATGATGTAGAGGAATTAACTCGAGCAATATGATGAAAACCCCATCTTGTTATCCTTGATGGCAACAATGCAATACGCGCCTTGCTGCCCCTACAGTCACTAGGAAAGGACACCACAAGATTGAACCCAAAGCTAAGCACTTCTCCCATTGCAAGAAGGATCAATCTAGTAGGCCAAACTGAACCGATAATTCAAAGAGACTTGCAAAGATATCAAATCACGCATATAAGAATTTAGAGAAGAACCAAATAATATTCATAGATAATCTGATCATAAATCCACAATTCATCAGATCTCGGCAAACACACCGCAAAAGAATATTACATCGAATAGATATCCAAGAACATCAAGGAGAACATGGTATTGAGAATCAAAGAGAGAGAAGAAGCCATCTAGCTAATAACTATGGACCCATAGGTCTGCGGTAAACTACTCACACTTCATTGGAGAGGTAATGGTGTTGATGTAGAAACCCTCCATGATGGAATCCCCCTCCGGCAGGACGCCGGAAAAGGCCCCTAGATGGGATCTCATGGCTACAGAAGGTTGCGGCAGTGGAAAAGTGGTTATGTGCCTCTCCTGGATGTTTTCAGGGTATAAGAGTATATATAGGCAAAGGAACTAGGTCAGGGGAGCGACGAGGGGCCCACGAGGTAGGGGCGTGCCCTTCTTCCCTTTCCTCAAGCTCTTCCTGGATCTTCTCCATAGTTGATTGGATCTCAGTGATCTTCACATCTAGATCATAAATCTTTTTCTCAATGATCTTTTCAAGACTCGCTTGATTTTGAGTATGGGTGGCCAATCCCTTCTCAATCCTCAAAGTAGCCTCAATCAGATAGCTGAGTTGATCCTGTTTGGTCTTGAGGATCACATGTGAAGCATCTGGAGCACTAGCTGGCTTTGCTGCTTTCTCTGTCTTTGCTTTCTCTCTTTCTCCTGGGCTTCTGCACATGTTGGATGAGAGGCATCCATGACAACTTCGTTGTCCTCGAATTCTTGCCTCAAGGGAAGATGCTCTTCGTCAAGTAGATATATCCCTTTCCCCATCTTGGAGTTGATGAGCATCTGAATGTGAGGGGCATATCCACAAGATCTCTTTTGATCAGCTGCAATCCTTTCACTGTTTCAATAATGAGACTCATGACCTTGAACTTCTATGACACATCAAATAAATGCAGCAAGTTGATATAATGGCCACATATCATCCTATGATCTCCTGACGTAGGCAGCAAAGTGTGCCTCATAATGGTGTTGATAGTGGGTAAGCCAGAGAGAAGATAGTAGATGGATCCAAATTTATGAGTCTCGAAAGCCTTATCAGGAATTTCCTGGTATGTATGTGCCATGGAATTGTGGTCCTTCCTGGTGTTTGCATACACATCAATGTCATTCTGTTCTTCAGTAGGGGCATTGATCAAGTTGGCCCATTTAGCAATAGTAGACTGATATCTTGTGCCTTCAGTCATCCATACTATCTTACCATCTGGATAGAAGTGTGCAGTGGAGTAGAATTGCATAATCATCTCATCATTCCATTTTGTTAGCTTTTGTCCAACAAATTTGTCCACATCATTCAACCTGAAGCTGGCATGCACTCCAGGGAAGTAATCAGCATTGTTATCTATGTACTTCCAGTCAACCCACTTCATATCAGAGACAATGGGCTTCTTGTCCAGCAACACAGTTTCATAGAAGTCCTGTTGTTCCTTGGTGTGGAATCGATAGTCAATAGCAGTCCTTCTCCTCACGGCATAAGGATCAGACTGTCTCCACAGTCTTAGACCTGCATCCTTCCTATCCTTCATGTTTTCAGCAATGGGATGGTTATCATCATGATCTGGTATTTTGGGCTTCAGCTTCCTGAGCACTTGATGTTCTTCTTCTTCTTTAACTTCAGGCACTGGGCCTTGTTCTTCTCAGCAGCAGAGATATTCCTGGTGGATCTCTTTGGTATAGATGGCTTTGAAGCTTGAGCAGCAGCAGGCTTAGGGTTGTCTTGGGCTTAGATGGAGCAGCCCCAGACTTGATAGCATCCCCCATAAGCTTCTAGGTCTTTGCAGGAGGTGCAACAGGCTCTTCATCCTCCTCTTCTTCAGAATCCCTGACCATAGAAGGCTTGCCAATAACTCTGGCCATAGTCTTCTTGACTCTTTCTTTCCTTTTCTTTCCTCCAGCAACCCCTTCTTCTCTTGGTTCAAGAGTGAACTCCATAGATTCCTGAATGGAGGCTCTGGCTTTGGACATGGGCACTCTCTTGGCAGGAGCTTTCTTCTTCATGCCAGGCATGGTGGAGCCAGCTGTACCAAATTCCTTCTTGACAACTTTCTTCTTTGAGGTTACTTCCTCAACTTCAAAATCCTCATCCTCTGAATCTAAGGTTCTCTTCTTCCTTTGCCTGACAGTGGCCTTAGGCAGGTTGCTTGGAGTGCTTCTGCTTCCTTCATCAAAGCTGATGTTGGAGGGACTAGTGCCTTCACTAAGATTTGCTTGCTCCTCTGATCTGTTCTGACTATCAATGTTGTCTGACATCTTTGAAATTGTCCCTGTGGATAGATAGGAATAGGTAGAGTAGATGAGCATCAGAAAGCACATCTATTTTGGAAAAAAGTTAACACAAAAACTTAATTTTAGTTTTCTGCAGAAAGCATTTCAGAGCTACCAATTTGCCCAACCCGGTGACACCAAAGCAGCTGCAGAGTCTAAATGCGATTTTGGTTAGACCGAGATGCAGTTTGGTGACTCTAAGATGCTATGGTTTCACAAAGTCAGTGATTTCGGTCACACCGATTTGTACACTTTGGTCAGACTGAGTAGTACATGTGCAATGGCCTGAGCCAAATCTGTGAGACCGAGACTTTTAGATCGGTCGGTCCGAGATGAATTTGATGGAAACCTAACCCTAAGTTTTTGCATGAAATCTAATCTAAAGGAAGTTTTAGGTGGATAGATTAATCTCAATCGTGGCAAGAAACTTGTCATTGATCTTTGTGCAAGAATCAGAGTTAAAGAGAGCACAAAGAGATCGAGTCTGTACCCTAACTTGGCGGCAAACTCGCTATGGCGACAACAACGATGGAGATTCCCGTTGACGGCGGTGTAGACCAGCGGCAGGAGGTCGCTGGCGACGAGGAGATGATCCAGAGACCTAGAGGGGCGGCATAGCTGGGTAGGCGCGGTTGAGAGTTTGATGAAATTTCCAAAGTCCAACCCGCGGAGTATATATACCCAGTCACTATTGGTGTGACCAAGTGGAACGATTCGGTGGCACCGAGATGCAAAACTGTGAGCAGTTACTACAACTCGGTGTGACCGAACAGTTCTAATTGGTTGCACTGAGGTGAAAAACCTAGATCAACCTAATGATTTCTGTGAGACCAAGTATGGTGGATCGGTCTGACCGAGATGCATTAAGAGGTTTTGGAAGTTTAAGTCCTCGACGGTTCGGTGCCTCTGGGTGCTCCTCACTCGGAGGGTCCGAATTCAACTTGTTCAAACTTTGTGATGTAGCAAGAATAGAGTTTGAGACGAGAAAAAGCATAGATAGCTAGAGGGAGTACTTAGGCATTCTTGTCCATCCATTTGGCAAAAAGAAAAACCAAACAATCAAAGCAACAAATGGATGTTCACGAATGGAGAAAATTATGCACCAACATGCTCACACAGTAAGATAGCAAATGAAATATGTGGCAAAGCATGCACAAACACTCTAGCATCTATCAATCAATTGGCGATGAATAGGTCATCTATATATGAGTATATTGTCTTAGGAGTCAAATGAGAACATTTGATCATAGGTCATACTCATCGTTTAAGCACAAGTGGGGTTACCACTTTTACATAAAGCATTGTTTTGTTCACACCATTAGAGTTGCTTTACCTGAATTCTTAGAGTAAAGCTCCCCCTAGATGTGATATCCCCTTTAAGAGGGATGAACTAACCTTGGGTTTTGTCGATGATGACTTCATGTAGATGTTGAAGATGTGGATGCTTAATGTTGATGTAGATCATTTGGAGCAATCCATTGGAGTGAGTTGCACTTTCAATACCTACATGGGTTAGTCCCACAAGGAACAAACAAGAATATCCATAGACATAGAGTGAATTACACATATGATGATGTCCATGGAGGAATTTGGTTACCTTGTCCCTAGACTTACCAATAAGAGGGTTTGTGACTCCTTGAACTAGTGCAAGATGTGGAAGTTGATTGCACTTATCCTTGCCAATATGAATATGAGTGAAGTATGTTGGCGGAGTCACCCTCAAGAACTCTCTAGTTCTTCTTCTTTGGGATCCACATCAACTTGATGGGAATCCTTGGAGTTGTAGTAGTACTTGATGAAGTAGAACTTGATGTAGTCTTCGGAACCCACTTGACCAAGGCCTTTGGAGCTTCTTCAAATGGATAAATCTCCTCCTGAAGCTTGTCCTTTCCTTTTAGCTTGTGGTTGTTGAGGGAGCCCTGGATTAGGGGGTATCCGGACAACCGAACTATATACTTTGGCCGGACTGTTGGACTATGAAGATACAAGATTGAAGACTTCGTCCCGTGTCCGGATGGGACTCTCCTTTGCATGGAAGGAAAGATTGGCGATTCGGATGTTAGATCTCCTTCTCTGTAACCAACTCTGTGTAACCCTAGCCCCCTTCGGTGTCTATATAAACTGGAGGGTTTAGTCCGTAGGACAAGGACAACAATCATAATCATAGGCTAGCTTCTAGGGTTTAGCCTCTACGATCTTGTGGTAGATCAACTCTTGTAATACTCATATCATCAAGATCAATCAAGCAGGAAGTAGGGTATTACCTCCATCAAGAGGGCCCGAACCTGGGTAAACATCATGTCCCCAGTCTCCTGTTAGCATTAGCCTTAGACGCGCAGTTTGGGACCCCCTACCCGAGATCCACCGATTTTGACACCGACATTGGTGCTTTCATTGAGAGTTCCTCTGTGTTGTTGCTGTAAGGCTCGATGGCTCCTTCAATCATCAATAACGACGCGGTCTAGGGTGAGAATTTTCTCCCCGGACAGATCTTCGTGTTCGCCGGCTTCGCACTGTCGGCCAATTCGCTTGGCCATCTGGAGCAGATCGACAGCTACGCCCCTGGCCATCAGGTCAGGTTCGGAAACTTGAATTACACGGACGACATCCGCGGAGACTTGATCTTTGACGGATTCGAGCCTACGCCAGGAGTCGCGACGAGCACGACTTAGATCTGCTGTTGGACAGTATTTAGGATATCGCACCTCCAGCAGATCCGGACCTAAATCTGGGGCAGATCGCATCGTCTGAGGACGGGTGGATGGACCCCGCCACGGAGGCCGCATACTCATCGGCGGTAGAGCCGAACATAGACTCCACCTCTAAGGAAATATGTGTCACCGGACCCCCGGACTTGTGTCCGGCTGTAGGTTTCAGACCGCGCGCGCCCGGGCCCATCGAATCCGATTGGGCTTCGGTAATGGAGTTTACCACTGCGGATATCTTTCAGCACTCGCCCTTCAGCGAAGTGCTGAATTCATTAAGGTCTCTCTCTTTGTCAGGAGACTCTTGGCCGAACTATGTCCAGCTCGAGTGGGAAGCAAATGACGAAGAAATTTGTTACCCACCCACCACCCACTTCATTGCCACTGTCGATGATTTAACCGACGTGCTTGACTTCGACTCCGAAGACATCGACAGTATGAACGACGATGCAGGAGAAGAACAGGAACCACCGCCCACAGGGCGCTGGACAACCACCTCCTCATAAGATATATATATATATATATATATATATATATATATATATGGTGGACACCCCCAAAGAAAACAATGGTGATGAGGCAATAGAGGATAACCCCTTAGCGAAGCAATCAAAGCTTGGGCGTCACCAGCGCCGCTCTAAGCTCCGCCACAGCAATTCCGACACAAGAGATGAAAACAATCCAGATGGTGCCGAAGATGAATACAACCCCGATCAGCCTACCTTCGAGCATGTCGGACAGGGAGACGGGCTGACTAGCCCAGATAAACAGGTGACGGACGGAGACTTGGAGGATGACAATTATATGCCTCCCTCCGAAGACGAGGTGAGCCTCGGCGACGATGAATTCGGCATGCTTGAGGATCCCGTAGAGCAGGAGCGCTTCAAGCGTCGGCTTATAGCCACTGCAAGAAGCCTGAAAAAGAAGCAGCAGCAGCTCCAAGTTGATCAAGATCTACTCAAAGACAAATGGACTGAGGTCCTGGCAGCCGAGGAATACGGACTCGAGCGCCCCACCAAAGGTTATCCAAAGCACAAGTTGCTACCTCAACTCAAGGAGGAGGTCCTAGAGCCTACACTACTAGCACAGGACGAGGCTGACCGGCCACCTCGTGGCCGAGACAAAACGGCGTATCAGCCCGAATACTAGCCCGCACCCCCACGCCAATACAATACGGCCCGGGGCAATACGCAGGACCTGTGAGACATATTGGAAAACAAAGCAGGACAGCCCAGATCGATCTACAGATCATGGGGGCGCGCCCCAGCACATGACGATGACCGTCATGCCAGATACACTAACAATAAATCCGGCCGGGCCAAACATAACCGACCAGACTTAGTCGAACTGCGTCGTGACATAGGCTGGCATAGAAGCGCCGCACACCCCCTCTGCTTCACTGATGAAGTAACATATCACGACTTCCCAGAAGGGTTTAAACCCGCAAACATCAAATCATACGATGGCGCAACAGACCCCGTGGTATGGATCGAAGATTTCCTTCTCCACATTCACATGGCCCGCGGTGATGATCTACATGCCATCAAGTATCTTCCGCTTAAACTCAAAGGACCGGCCCGACACTGGCTGAATAGCCTGCCAGTGAACTCCATCCGCAGTTGGGAAAACCTGGAGGACCCGTTCCTCAACAACTTCCAAGGCACCTACGTGCGACCACCGGATGCTGATGACTTAGGTCACATTACCCAACAGCCCGGAGAGTCAGCCAGGAAATTCTGGACTCGGTTCCTAACCAAAAAAACTAAATCACCGACTCTCCGGATACCGAAGCCACATCAGCCTTCAAGCATAATATCCGGGACGAGTGGCTCGCCCGATACCTCGGCCAAGAGAAACCGAAGTCCATGGTGGCCCTAACGACACTCATTACCCACTTTTGTGCGGGCGAATATAGCTGGCTGGCTCGTAACAACAACACAGCAAACACCCTTGGCACATCAGAGGCTAGAGACAGCATCCATAAACCTCGACGCAACAAACATAAGCGTCACAAGAACAATGATGACGCCCAAGACACGGCAGTCAATGCCGGATTCCGTGGCTCCCAGTCCGGTCAGCGGAAAAAGACACTTCAAAAAAGCAATTCGGGCCCATCCGGCATGGACCGCATACTTGACCGCCCATGTCAAATTCATGGTACCCCAGGAACAGCAGCCAATCATACCAATAGAGAATGTCGGGTCTTCAAACAAGCCGGCCAGTCACGCGCCGAAAACAATAGAGGGGTCTCAAAGCAATGAAGACAACGAGGAGCCCAGACCATCAAGCAATATAGGGCAAAAGAAACTTCTCCGCAAACCAACATAGTGAAACGTGATAAACACCACCCTGGAGGTTGTCTTCGGATCACCAAACAATCACCATACCGAAGAGTCAGTCTTCGACATTGTCCCCCTATACAGCAACTATTACGTACTACCGGGACGAACCACGTTGGATCGATTCAACGCGTACCACACCGTGCCTATGGCAAGCTTAAAATACCAGGCCCACGTGACATAGTCACAATTACGGGCAAGGCCGAACTCCACCCCGGTGTCGAAGAGTATACCGCCACTGAAGCAGCGAGTCGTGCCTCTTTATCGAACCTTGATTCGACAGCAAACCTCCCGGACACCAACAAAGGAGTCCGAACTACTTCACGGCAGGATAGCTCGGCTCGACCAGGCGTCAATCAAACACTCTGGCATAAGTTGGGAAGGGTCACACCCCGCGGTTCAACCGCTCCATGACACACAAATGTCTCTAAGCATTTTTCTTTGCAGGCTCGCTTTTGCGTAGAACAGGACTGGCGACGTGGAATCAGCTTAGATGCACAAGGAGGGAATATATAAATACTCCCCCAAAAGACAATCCGTATATACTTCGGATCCGCACACAGCTTCCTCCCGCCCGGTCTCAACAGGTTCCGCCATCATACCTCTTAATATAGCATTAACCGCACTCATACGCATAAACGTGTCACTCACAACATATAGAGTTACAGGACGCTTACATGCTGTCATTTCTCATTGACACCTTTCGTCGTAACGGCATCCGCACATTGTGTCATGCCTTAATACGCCAGGGGCTTCATTATACCCATACTATGGCAACAAAGTCCAGCCACCCTCTCGGTTGCTCGGCACCCCGAACTTATAGTATTATATGCATCAGCTCCGAATCATGTCTTGGGTCATTAGTTGGGTTTGCCTGGCTCCCATGTTTTGGTACCTTATGTTCTGCTATATCGGCTAAGGTAACGCTGGGAGAACTACTGTGATTGTGTCCTGGTTCTTCCGGACGAGCACCTCAGTAGAGAAAGCCGAAAACTAACTGTCATAATAAGGCAAGAGTTGGTCAGCTGTTCGAGAGGTTGTAAAATCTTTAAGGATTTATTCCGCATAATGACATAATAAATGCAGAGTGCGACGGATCGGTCTTCCAATCAGGTGCTGTTAGAGCCCCTCGTGCGGTCTTCCGAACACCAGGGGTTGCGCCTACCATACTCGAATTCCTATGGCTAAGTGAGAGTGATAAAGCCCTATAGTCTGATTGCCTGGTTCGCTATGTTGAACACCTCCTTTAAGGACCCAAAAATGGGATAAAGAGTGTTCAGGTTTATCTCGAACACCCCTATACTACCTACGTGGGGGCAGAAGCCGACAACTGGCCAACTCTCAAGATTAATATATAAAACGGCCGCGCGGGAGAAAAAACTTTCATAGAACAGGCAATACATAAATAAAGGTGACTTTGTTCCGCCTTACAAAGGACAGCATGATTGTCTTCATGGAAATACAATGTCTTTGGTACATTGCTCCGCCAAAAGGCGGGCTCCTTTCAGGACACCATCACAATATAGTTCGGGCTTGCGGTGCTCCTTCCCCTCGGGCGGTCCCTCGGTCATCAGCTTCTCAGCATCCAGCTTTCCCCAGTGCACTTTCGCGTGGGCAAATGCCATTCGCGCACCTTCTATACAGACCGACTGCTTAATGACTTCGAGCCGAGGACAAGCACTCACAATTCACTTCACGAGCCCAAAGTAACTGCTTGGAATTGACTCGGCAGGCCATAGCCGGACAATCAAGTCCTTCATGGCTAGTTCGGCCGCCTGGTGCAGTTCGACCAGCTGCTTCAGCTAATCGACAAATGGCACCGGATAATTCAGCGCCAAATACTGCGACCAGAAGAGCTTTTCTGCAGTCTTCTTCTCCTTAGCTCGATAGAATTGAGCGGCATCAGATATGCTGCAGGGCAGCTCCGCAAACGCCCCTGGAGAAATCAGTTCAATTTGTCATCTTGAACTTCTCCTATTACTACATAGAAATGGCTTTGAATAAGAAACAGCCTTACCTACCGCAATCTTCCTCGCCTCCTGAATGTCCTTCAGAGCACCTTGGGCTTCTTCCCGAGCATCATTTTGCAGCTTGGAGAGCTTGAGCGAGTTCGGATTCCTTCCCTGATAAACTCTGCTCCAAAGTCTCGCTTTTCTTAACGGCCTCCTGGAGCTCTCATTCAGCTGCAATGACCTTGGCCTCGTGCTTCTCACGAAGAGCCTGCTCCGTGGCTGCCTTCTTTTCGGCTACATCCACAGCCTTCTTAAGCGCCTCAATTTTGGTGTTTGTCCCTAGAGCGTGCAATATAAATACTTTTATCCGGCACACATACTTATTTGTGCTAAAAATAACAAGGTTTCGACATACCTCGATTGTCCTCCAACTGTTTCTTTACTCGGCCAACTTCTTCTTCGGCCCGCTCTAGACTCTGCTTTAGTCCGGATACCTCCGCGGTATGGGAGGCAGCAGTCACTATAGATGCCTGTTTATAAAAGAAGAAGGACATGTCATCAGCTAAGTATCCTGCGAACAGAAATTTGATCCCCTGTCCGGTTCTCTTTTTCACCAGACAGTGTATCAGGGGCTACTATCCATACTGTGACAATCTACAAAAGCTCCTAAAAGCATACCTCAAAGCCTCTTATAAGGCTGATGCAGGATTCATTCAGACCACTCTCCGCAGACTGAATCTTTTCAATCACCGCGCCCATAAGGGCGCGATGTTCATCAATGATGGAAGCACTCTTTAGCATTGTCGATAAGCTGCCTTGCGGCTCTGGTTGGACAGAGGTCATCAGCGGAGCAGGCTCGCCTCCTCCAGCCAAGGGGGGCTGCATGCCCGATCCTGGAGCCTCAAAGCTTTCTGGGACTATGTTCGGCTGTGGGCCGAATTCACGATCACCCCTACCGTCGACACTCATGGGAGCCGCCACTCTCGTATATCCGGCCCCTAAGGTATGCTCCTCCTTGTCCAGGTCCCTCTGGGATGACACCTCAGTGTCATGCCTGAGCTTCGGGGAAGGGGCCTTCAGGGGCGTCTCGCTCTCTAGGGCATCTGAGCTCAACGAATCCTCCGATGAGGACTGTTCGGCGCGAGACCTCACCGGGCTGCAAAAAGTGTGGCACCAATTAATTTATTATGCCTCAATAATCCTGGACGCATAGGTGTGTTCGGATTTCGTGTACTCATGAGTTTTCCAGGGGCTGGGCCCTGGGATCCCACTCCGGGCTGCTGTCGGTAGCCATAGTGGACGCCTCTGGCAGGGGAGTTTTTCCCCTCTTAGGCAATTCGGCCTCCAGAGATGAGGAGGTCGTCCTTTTCTTTCCTCCCCCCATGGGGGACTCGTCTTCTTCCTCCTCTTCTTCCTCTTCAGAGGAGAGATGGGCATTGGAGTCTTCGGATTTTGTGTCCGAAGCATTGCAACGACGAAGGCCGCTTCTGGTCTCCTTGGCCTCTCTGTAGGCCTCTTTCTTTGGCGCCTCGTAAGGCGCCGGGACCAACATCTTTGTCAGAAGTGGTCCGGCTGGATCTTCTGGCAGCGGGGCTGGACAGTGTATCAGCCCCGCCTTCTTCGTCCATCCCTAGGATAATTGTGGGAAGCACGTTAGAGCATCTTCCTCGGGATATGCCAATGAAACATATGGATGGACAAAACATAATGACTTACCGGACTTGCAGGGCAGGACAGTTGGTACCCGCGGTCCGCGGCGGAGTCCGGCCACAGTTTCTCGGACTTAAAAAGCACCTTCCAGATGTCCTTGTGTGAGGAGCCATAAAGCTCTCACGGGCTCTGGTGCTCGGCCGGGTCATACTCCCACAAATTGCAGGCTCGGTGCTGACAAGGACCAGGCGGACCAACATCACCTGGACTACATCCACAAGCTTGATGACCTTATCTTCCATACCCTTGACGCGTGTCTAGAGCATCGATAGTTCGTCGGACGAAGACTAGTTCAAGCCCTTTTTGGGCCAGGACGTAAGCCGCAAGGGGGCTCCGGATCGGAATTCGGGAGCGGCGGCCCACTTTTTGCCGCGCGGCTCAGTGATGTAGAACCACTGCTGCTGCCACTCCATGACGGAATCATTGAAAGTACCTGTCGGCCATGTGACCTTGGGCATCCTGCTCACCATGGCGCCTCCGCACTCTGCGTGCTCGTCGTTCACCACCTTGGGCTTCACATTGAAGATCTTCAGCCATAAGCCGAAGTGTGGCGAGATGCGGAGAAAGGCCTCGCACATGATGATAAACATCGAGATGTTGAGGAAGGAATTAGGGGATAGATCATAAAAATTGATCCCATAATAATACATGATGCCGCGAACAAATGGGTGAAGGGGAAACCCGAGCCCGCGAACGAAATGAGGGAGGAACACAACCCTCTCAAGGGGCTCCGGAGTAGGGACGATATGTCCGGCCGTCGGAAGATGTCGGATTTCGGGTTCCGGCAGACCCTCTAGGTTCGAACACTGGGGTGCGTACGGAGATTTCTCCCTCTACCTACCTGCACCTTGCCGCCTCGCTAGGATCTAAGCTACGAAAGGAACAACACAAGAGACACAAGGTTTATACTGGTTCAGGTCACCATTGTGGTGTAATACCCTACTCCAGTGTGTGGTGTGTGCATTGCCTCTTGGGCTGATGATGAACCATACAAGGAAGAACAGCCTCGCGAGGGTCTGTTCTTGGCTGGTGCGATGAACTGCTAGGGGGAGTTCAGTTGCTCTTTCTACTGGTTTCCAGATGATGATCTGATTGCTCTACCTTGTGGGTGGCTAGTCCTATTTATAGGCAAAGGCCCTGGGCCTCTTCCCAAATATTGAGCGAGAAGGGCGCCAACAATTGGCCATTTCGAAGGGGAACATCTAGTACACTTATCCTGACTAAAGTTGGTCCTCGCCTGTCAAAGGCTCTGGTGGTGATGCCGGCTTGGGCTCCACAATGACCTCCTTCCTGTCGTTGCGTCGGTCTTGGTCTTGTTGCACCGAAACGGATGCCTTTGCCTGATGCTCTCGCCTGCACTTGCTCCCTTTGCACCAAAGAGGAAACAAGGATTCTGCGCAGGCCGGCGCCCGCCTGGCGCCCGCCTGGCTTTGGTCATCATGGCTTGCATCATGGGCACCTCGTGAGGTACCCCGACTTGATCTCTCCGCCTCCTCGCGAGCCAGCCTGACGAGGCCATGCCTGACGAGCTCCCTGTCGTCCACCCTGCGAAGCTTGGCCCCTCGCGAGGGTCTTGAGCTCGTGTTGATGAAGATGGGCCGTGCTGGGCCGCCCCTTGAGCCACGTCGTAGGCCGCAGGCAGGCAAGTCTGGGGACCCCCGTTCGCAGAACGCCGATAGTAGCCCCCGGGCCCAAGGCGTGCCCGGACTTGGCTGAGCTGAGAAGCGAAGGGGCAAGTGCGAAGCGCCGCGGGCCCTAACAGCCTGCGGCCTTGGGCACCGTGTGGCGGTTGATTGGACGTGGGCAGCTCCGCTCCCCCACGACACCTCGGCAATTGCACGAACTGACAAGTCCCTGCATGCAAAGCGGGTCATGATTACCTGTGATCGTGGAGGCCGGTGGTTGGCCTCCTCTGGCTATAAGTACGGGACGACGCCTGCCCTTCCGGTCCATCCCCTCTTGCTTCTCCTTCTTCTTCATGGCTCCGCCAAAGAGGTTTTCGGCCGCAGAGAAAGGGAAGGCCCGCCAAGTGGGGCCTGACCCTCCCCCACCCAAGCGCGGTCGAGGCTGTCCCCGTAAGCACCCTGCAACTCCCATGGTGGCTCCTCGCGGCCGCGGAGGTGATCTCCCGCATGGTGACGGGCGGCAGGCCGCCGCTGGGGGGCGTGCCATGGCCGCGCGACCCCTTAGGCTGCGCTCCCACTAGGCAGAGGTTCTGCCGGAGTTCGTTGTGTGGTCGGCGGAACCGGCCAGCACCCGGCTCCAACTTCCTCGCTTCCTCCTAGGTGAGCTTCCGGGTGGCGCCCCGGGCGGCCTCTGGCTTCAGGCGGACGGTTGCTGCAGCCGAGCCTCCTGGGCTTCGCTGGAGGTCTCTGCAGCTGGCAGCCTGGCCCTGGCCCGCGGCTGGCAAATGTTTGCCCGCGCACGTGGTCTGAGCCGGCGGTGCACCCTTTACTTCAAGTTAGACGGTGATGCCACCCTCTATGTGAGGGTGTTCGAGGAAGATGGTCGCCGCGCTGGGTGCTACCCTGAGAACGACGATCACGGTTGTGGATCCAGCCCCAGCGATGATGAAGACGACAGCGCGCGTGTGGTCAGCGGCCCTCGTGGTTCATCGAGCTTTGACGACTCTTCTTCGGGCAGCGGTGAAGGAAATATGCCCTAGAGGCAATAATAAAGTTATTATTTATTTCCTTATATCATGATAAATGTTTATTATTCATGCTAGAATTGTATTAACTGGAAACATAATACATGTGTGAATACATAGACAAACATAGTGTCACTAGTATGCCTCTACTTGACTAGCTCGTTTATCAAAGATGGTTATGTTTCCTAGCCATGGACAAATGAATTGTCATTTGATTAACGGGATCACATCATTAGAAGAATGATGTGATTGACTTGACCCATTCCGTTAGCTTAGCACTTGATAGTTTAGTATGTTGCTATTGCTTTCTTCATGACTTATACATGTTCCTGTAACTATGAGATTATGCAACTCCCGTTTACCGGAGGAACACTTTGGGTGCTACCAAACGTCACAACGTAACTGGGTGATTATAAAGGAGTACTACAGGTGTCTCCAAAGGTACATGTTGGGTTGGCGTATTTCGAGATTAGGTTTTGTCACTCCGATTGTCGGAGAGGTATCTCTAGGCCCTCTCGGTAATGCACATCACTATAAGCCTTGCAAGAAATGTAGCTAATGAGTTAGTTACGGAATGATGCATTACGTAACGAGTAAAGAGACTTGCCAGTAACGAGATTGAACTAGGTATTGGATACCGACGATCGAATCTCGGGCAAGTAACATACCGATGACAAAGGGAACAACGTATGTTGTTATGCGGTTTGACCGATAAAGATCTTCGTAGAATATGTAGGAGCCAATATGAGCATCCAGGTTCGCTATTGGTTATTGACCAAGAATAGTTCTAGGTCATGTCTACATAGTTCTCGGACCCGTAGGGTCCGCACACTTAAGGTTTGGATGACGGTTATATTATGAGTTTATGAGTTTTGATGTACCGAAGGAGTTCGGAGTCCCGGATGAGATCGGGGACATGACGAGGAGTCTCGAAATGGTCGAGATGTAAAGATCGATATATTGGATGACTATATTCGGAGTTCGGAAAGGTTCTGAGTGATCCGGGTATTTTCGGGGGTACCGGGGAGTTACGGGAATACGAGGAAGAAGCAATGGGCCTCATGGGCCAAGTGGTGGAAGAGAGGAGGCAGGGCGCGCGGCCCCCCTAGCCCAAACCGAATTGGACTAGGGGGCCGGCCCCCCTTTCCTCTTTTTCCTCCCTCTCCTTCCTTCTCCTTCTCCTTCCCTTCCTTCCCCTCTCCTAGTTGGACTAGGAAAGGAGGGAGTCCTACTCCCGGTGGGAGTAGGACTCCTCCCTTGGCACGCCCCCTCTTAGGCCGGCCGCACCTCCCCCTCCCTCCTTTATATACGGGGGCAGGGGGGCACCCCACAACAACACAAGTTGATCTACGGATCGTTCCTTAGCCGTGTGCGGTGCCCCCCTCCACCATATTCCACCTCGGTCATATCGTCGCGGAGTTTAGGCGAAGCCCTGCGCCGGTAGAGCATCATCATCGTCACCACACCGTCGTGCTGACGGAACTCATCCCCGACACTTTGCTAGATCGGAGTCCGGGGATCGTCATCGAGCTGAACGTGTGCTGAACTCGGAGGTGCCGTACGTTCGGTACTTGGATCGGTCGGATCGTGAAGACGTACGACTACATCAACCGTGTTGTCATAACGCTTCCGCTTACGGTCTACGAGGGTACATGGACAACACTCTCCCCTCTCGTTGCTATGCCATCACCATGATCTTCAGTGTGCGTAGGAAATTTTTTGAAATTACTACGTTTCCCAACAAGCGGCTCCTCCAGCGGTGGCCGCGATCAGCCTCCGGCCCGCCGCGCCCGCCTGGAGGGAGGTAGCGGGTCCACCCGCCGTCGCGCCTCAGTGAAGCGCAAGATGGAGTCCTCTTGAGCTCCGGAGGCAGTTCGAGTCTCCGCCGCGAGTTGGTGTCGGACGAGTCGCGCCTGTTTTGTTCATTTTTTCCTGTGCAAAGAGACAGTAGTGCAGGGCCCCGCGAGGGTGTTCTTGGACTATTGCTGTTAATTATCTTACTGCTTCCGCTATTGCGGTATTGTGCCTTTGTGCCGCGCGCCTGCACGCAGAAATTACTTAGCTCGGGGGAGGCCCGTTGTGACCTTTGCTTCCTGAGGCCGAGGCCTTGTCGAACGCTTCGAGTCCTGTGAGGGTTAGTCTAAAGAGGTAGCTCCCGGCCTCAGCTGCGGAGGCGACCGACCCAGGTCCTGTGTTCGTGTCACGGTGCCCGTGGGGCATGGACTGGAGGGGTGCTCCTGTAGTGGACCCGGGTAGGGAAGCCTCAAACAATAAGGGCAGAAAACACTCGCGAGGGTGCCTGCGTTGCTCCCTCACGAGACTTGCGCGAGAGAAATTGGGGCAGGAGAGCAAAAAAGGCAAAGAGTCACAAGCCAAAGACGACAACAACTTCAAAAAAACCTCGAATGGGGATGAACAAGCCAGCCAACTGCAAAAAGCAAATGAGAAAAGCCGCGTCCGGCACCTAATCTAGTCTTCGACGTCTTCTCACCAGCACGGAGCTAAATGCTGCCACTAGGTGTGGGAGGGAGCCCCAGGGCCTGAGGTCGGCCCTCCTGAGACTCCGGGGCGTGTACAGCCCCAACTCATTATTATGTGAGAGTGTCACGGGCGGCGAGCTTCACAGGCATTGGCCTTCTTCACAGGCTCCGGGCCTTTCTCAGGGAGATAAACTTCACAGGCATTTGCCTTCTTTACAGGCACCGGGCCTTTTCCAAAATGCGACAGCTTCACAGGCGTTCGCCTTCTTCACAGGCTCTGGGCCCTTTCCAAAACACGACAGCTTCATAGGCGTTCGCCTTCTTCACAGGCTCTGGGCCTTTTCCAAAACGCGACGGCTTCACAGGCGTTTGCCTTCTTCACGGGCTCTGGGCCTTTTCCAAAATGCGACAGCTTCACAGGCGTTCGCCTTCTTCACAGGCTCTGGGCCTTTTCCAAAACGCGACAGCTTCACAGGCGTTCGCCTTCTTCACAAGCTCTGGGCCTTTTCCAAAACGCGACAGCTTCACACGCGTTCGCCTTCTTCACAGGCTCTGGGCCTTTTCCAAAATGCGAGAGCTTCACAGGCGTTCGCCTTCTTCACAAGCTCTGGGCCTTTTCCAAAACGCGACAGCTTCACAGGCGTTCGCCTTCTTCACAGGCTCTGGGCCTTCTCAGGGGTAAAACCTCTGGAGGTGCTGAATGTTCCACGCGTTCTAGACGGGTACCCCCTCCTGAGTCTCCAAGCGCGTGGAGTCGGGCCTAGAAACATGAACAACCTTGAACGGGCCCTCGCACATGGGAGAGAGCTTATGCAGTCCCTCCCTGGAGAGAACCCGCCTGAGCATGAGGTCCCCTACCTCGAGAGTCCTGGGGCGGATGTTGCGGCGGTGGTATCGCCGCAACGCTTGTTGGTATCTTGCCGCTCGGAGTGCGGCTTCCCGACGACGCTCCTCCGCCAGCACGAGGTCCGTCCCCCGCATGGCGTCCTGCTGCGCCTCGTCGAACGCTAGGACCCGCGCGGAACGATGTCTGACCTCGTGAGGGAGGACCGCTTCAGCTCCATAGACCAGGAAGAATGGGGTCTCGCCAGTTGGTTTGGTCGCGGTCATGCGGATGGACCACAACACGGACTGAAGCTTGTCGTACCAACCTCGGCCCCAGGCCTCCAGCTTCTTCTTGAATATCCTGGTCTTGAGGCCTCTCAGGACCTCCGCGTTGGCCCGCTCGGCTTGACCGTTGCTCCGGGGATGCGCCATGGAAGCGTAGCATATCTGCGTTCCAAGGTTAGCACGGTATGTTTTGAAGAGGTTACTAGTGAATTGCGAACCATTGTCGGTGATGATGCGGTTCGGCACCCCGAACTGGCTCATGATGCCCTTGATGAACTTGACCGCAGAACCTGCGGGGATGGTGCGGACGGCTTCCACTTCAGCCCACTTGGTGAACTTGTCCACGGTGACGTAGAGGTAGCGATAGCCCCCTGGAGCCCGAGGAAATGGGCCCAGGATATCCAGCCCCCAGACTGCGAATGGCCACGAGAGGGGTATAGTTTGCAGACCTCCCGCCGGCTGATGGATCTGCTTGGCATGGAATTGGCAGGCCTCACAAGCCTTCACCAGTTCGACGGCATCATTGAGCGCAGTGGGCCAATAGAATCCACTGCGGAACGCCTTGCCAATGAGGGTCCGTGATGATGAATGATGCCCACAGTCTCCACCGTGTATATCCGCCAGCAATTCCTTCCCTTGCTCCCTAGAGATGCAGCACAGGGACACATCATTCGGTCGCCTCCGGTAGAGTTCTCCATCTCTGATGTAGTATGTTGTGGCTTGCCGCGCCACACGCTCCGCTTCCTCCTCCTTCTCTGGCAAGGTCCCTTGCATCAAATAGCTCCGGAGCTCCATGATCCAGCACCCCTCCCGAGGCTCCATCGTCAAGAGCAGACACACCCCTGAGGCCGGGCCGCAGACTAGGGCTCCCGAGGCTGGCGGCTGGGGGAGCTCCTCTCGAGGCTGCACCGCGCTCGACAGCGATGGCGTGGCCGAGGGCTTGAAGAGCCGCTCCTCAAAGACGCCAGGCTCCTGAGGTAGCCACCTGGATGCTCGTTTGGCGATGTCGTCGGCCTCCTGATTGGTGCCACGGGGCACATGCTGCAACTCTAGCCCCCATAACTGCTTCTCCATCCTGCGAACCTCCGCAAGGTAGGCTTCCATGTGCTCATCCCTCGGCTCGTATACTTTGTTGGAGAAGTTGACGAGGAGTTGTGAATCCCCCTTGATGGTAAGGCGCTTCACTCCTAGGGCGGCCGCGGCCTTCAGGCCTGCTATTAAGCCTTCATATTCTGCTATGTGGTTGGAGACCTTTTCTCCGTGCTGGAAACAGAGCTGCACGGCGTAGTAGAGCTTGTCTTGAGTAGGAGATATAAGCACCACACCAGCCCCCGCGCCGTACCTGGAGAACGCCCCGTCGAAGTACATGACCCAACCGTCCGGTGCCTCGCTTCCCGGGGAGAGGGATCTATCGTCATCAGCCTTGAGGCCCGGCGCCTCCGTCCACTCTGCCATGAAATCTGCCAAGGCGGCCCCCCTGATGACTCTGGTTGTGCTGAATTCGAGATGAAACGCTTGCAGTTCAATGTTCCACTCAGCGACTCTTCCAGCTGAGTTAGGGCTCCTGAGCACCCTTTCCAAAGGGCACGCTGAGACAACCTTGATGGGGTGGTCCTGAAAATAATGCCGCAGCTTGCGCGAGGCCACCAATAGCGCGAGGAGGAGTTTCTGAGGCATGGGGTACCGCGCCCTTGCATCCCGCAACACTGTGCTGACAAAGTACACATGATGTTCAACGAGGTTGGGAATGCTGGTGTCGATGGCGCCCTCCGGAGACCGTGGCGCCTCCTAAGACAGGGGAGCCCCCAGTGGCTGGTCGCTGGGGGGAGGGGTCTCTGCCGTCCCGAGTGTATTCCCCAGCGGCGGCTGATCCTTCTTGGTTGTGGTAGTGGTCTCTGTGGGTCTTCCTTGTTCACGCTTCGCCTCGACCCAGGCAAATGTTTTAGCCTTGTTCCGACGCTCCTCCCTAACCGCCACCAGGGCTGCGCTGGCGGAGTAGGGAGTGGCTGCAAGGTAGAGCACCAGGGGCTCCTGAGGGCGCGGGGCCACCATTACCGAAGGGCTGGTTAGGTACCTCTTGAGATCTTAGAACGCCTTGTCGGCCTCTTCAGTCCATTCAGAGGGTCCCTTTTTCTTCATCAGCTAGAAGAAAGGCAGCGCTCGCTCCCCCAACTTGGAGATGAAGCGTCCTAGTGCTGTCACGCGCCCAGTGAGCTTCTGCATTTCTTTGACGGTCTTTGGCGGGCTCATGTCCTCGACCGCCTTGACCTTTTCTGGGTTAGCCTCGATGCCTCGGTGGGACACGAGGAAGCCCAAGAGCTTGCCTGAGGGGACCCCAAACACACACTTCTCTGGGTTGAGCCGCAGGCTCACAGCGTTGAGGCTTGTGAAGGTTTCCTCTAGGTCTTGTATCAGGGTCTTGGCCTCACGAGACTTCACCACAATATCATCAACGTAAGCCTCAACGTTCTTCCCGAGCTGCAGGCCCAAGGTGATGTGCATCAGCCACTGAAAGGTTGCCCCTGCATTGTGCAGCCCGAACAGCATGCATGTGTAGCAGTACGCCCCACATGGGGTTAGAAAAGCCATTTTTTCCACATCTTCTACCACCATCTTGATCTGGTGATACCCAGAGAAGGCATCCAAGAAACATAACAGGTCGCACTCGGCGGTGGAGTCGATGATCTGATCAATGCGGGGGAGCAGAAACGGATCTTGCGGGCAAGCTTTGTTGAGGTTGGTGAAGTTGACACACATACGTTCCTTCCCACCTTTCTTTGGCACGACGACTGGGTTGGCCAACCAATCCGGGTATCGAACCTCGCGAATGACCCCTGTAGCTTCCAACTTGCGGGTCTCTTGGATGATGAAAGCCTGCTTTTCCATGGACTACCGCCTTGCTTTCTGCTTCACGGGGCGGACATTGGGGCATACATTGAGGTGGTGCTCGATTATGCCTCTAGGGATCCCCGCTAGCTGATCGGGCTCCCATGCGAATTCCTTCTTGTTCGCACGCGGGAACTTGACCAGGGCCTCTTCCTGCTCGGGCTCGAGGTTGGCGCCTATGGTGAAGGTGGCGTCAGTGGATCCGTCCTCGTCAACCAGCATCTGCTTGGTTTCTGCCTTGTCTTGGGTGAACAACTGCTTCTTCTTGGCCGGCACAGCCTCCTTGGGCTCGGGGGCGTCCGAGTCGGCAGGCTGCACCGACGCCGCCGCCTTAAAGGCGAGCTTGAGCGCTTGCAACGCATCCCCGGTGTCTCCGCACACGGTGAGGACGCCGCTGCTCCCGGGCATTTTCATGAGGTTGTACATCGGGTGAGTCGCGGCCATGAATCAGGCCAGCGCTGGGTAGACGAGGATGGCGTTGTATGGGAGCCCGATGGGGGCGATGTCGAAGTCGATTAGCTCCGTACGGAAGTTGTCGTAGGTGCCGAAGGTTACCGGGAGATGGATCTGCCCCAGGGAGCTGGAGGACCCGCCCTCGATGCCCAAGAAGGGCCGGCTGGGCCGAAGCCGCTCCGGTGGTATGTGAAGGAGGCTGAAGGCTTCAATCGAGAGCACACTGAGGCCCGCGCCGCCGTCGACGAGAGTCCTGGTGACGGCCACCTGGCAGATGGTGGGGGTGCATAGCATCGGGAGCATGCCCGAGCAGACAGAGTTGGAGGGGTGGTCCTCCGAGCTGAAGGCCAGACTGGCCTTGGGCGCCGACCGACCTGAGGGAGCCCCCTGCCGCGTGGAGGTAGCGCCGACCTGGCGGACGAATGGCTTGACGCGGTGGCCTGAAGGTGGCGCCTGCGAGCCGCCCAGGAGGGCCGCGACGACCGGAGCGGGTGGCGTGCTGCTCATCGCAGGGTGAGTCGTAGTGTCGGCGGAGGACGGGTTGGCGGAGGGAGAAGCTCTGGCGCACCCCTACCTGGCGCGCCAAATGTCGAATTTCGGGTTCCGGCAGACCCTCTAGGTTCGAACACTGGGGTGCGCACGGAGATTTCGCCCTCTACCTACCTGCACCTCGCCGCCTCGCTAGGATCTAAGCTACGAAAGGAACAACACAAGAGACACAAGGTTTATACTGGTTCAGGCCACCACTGTGGTGTAATACCCTACTCCAATGTGTGGTGTGTGGATTGCCTCTTGGGCTGATGATGAACCATACAAGGAAGAATAGCCTCGCGAGGGTCTGTTCTTGGCTGGTGCGATGAACTGCTAGGGGGAGTTCAGTCGCTCTTTCTACTGGTTTCCAGATGATGATCCGATTGCTCTACCTTGTGGGTGGCTAGTCCTATTTATAGGCAAAGGCCCTGGGCCTCTTCCCAAATATTGAGCGAGAAGGGAGCCAACAATTGGCCATTTCGAAGGGGAACATCTAGTACACTTATCCTGACTAAAGTTGGTCCTCGCCTGTCAAAGGCTCTGGTGGTGACGCCGACTTGGGCTCCACAATGACCTCCTTCCTACCATTGCATCGGTCTTGGTCTTGTTGCACCAAAATGGATGCCTTTGCCTGATGCTCTCGCATGCGCTTGCTCCCTTTGCACCAAAGAGGAAACAAGGACACTGCAAAGGCCGGCGCCCGCCTGGCTTTGGTAGTGATGGCTTGCTTCATGGGCACCTCGTGAGGTACCCCGCCTTGATCTCTCCGCCTCCTCGCGAGCCAGCCTGACGAGGCCGTGCCTGAGGAAGCTCCCTGTCGTCCACCCCGCGAGGCTTGGCCCCTCGCGAGGGTCTTGATCTTGTGCTGATGAAGATGAGCCATGCTGGGCCGCCCCTTGAGCCACGCCGCAGGCTGCAGGCAGGCAAGTCTGGGGACCCCCGTTCCTAGAACGCCGACAGAAGACAGTGGCCAATTTTCTTGGCCAGATATCCAGCCGCCCGAAGCTTTTTGATATCCTTCTCCTGGACGGTAGAGGTCGCCCATTTGCCTCCTGCTCCGGATCCGGACATTTTCGGAGAACCTCTTTTGGTGGGGGAGACGAACGTCTGGGCACTAGGGCTCAGGCAAAGGGGAATGGATGAGCAAAAGGAGAAGAGGGCGTGGGTGGAGAAGAAGGGGCCTTATCTCTTTATAGAGGCAATAAAAACTTTGTGCCTCCCTGCTTGCCTAATAGAACCTGCTCGTTCCTCACTCACCGTGATTGGCGGTACGGTTAGGTTGCCCACACCCGTATTGATGAGAGTCCCGTGATAAGAGGACACGATCTTTGCTTCGACAAAACGTGCCCGGAAAACTGCCTCACAATATGCACAGTAGATGGTTGAGAAACGGTTCGGATAAGGACCTGGCCACAGTGTGACATCAAGTTATTGTCAGCGGATTCGTTTCGTGAAGAAATATTGTTCTCTCTACGGTGGTGTGTGAAATTTATTTTGCAGAGCTAGACATGATCCTTGCGTTCGGAATCTACCTTGGAGTATTTGGAGATGGAACCCGCCTTGCAATGTCGAAGACAATCTGCGCGCCGGACTCATCGTAATTGAAGCCTGGTTTAGTGGCTATTGAGGGAGTCCTGGATTAGGGGGTATCCAGACAACCGGACTATATACTTTGGCCGGACTGTTGGACTATGAAGATACAAGATTGAAGACTTTGTCTCGTGTCCGGATGGGACTCTCCTTTGTGTGGAAGGCAAGCTTGGCGATTCAGATGTTAGATCTCCTTCTCTGTAACCAACTCTGTGTAACCCTAGCCCCCTCCGGTGTCTATATAAACCAGAGGGTTTAGTCCGTAGGACAAGGACAACAATCATAATCATAGGCTAGCTTCTAGGGTTTAGCCTCTACGATCTCGTGGTAGATCAACTCTTGTAATACTCATATCATCAAGATCAATCAAGCAGGAAGTGGGGTATTACCTCCATCGAGAGGGCCCGAACTTGGGTAAACACCGTGTCCCCAGTCTCCTATTACCATTAGCCTTAGACGCGCAGTTTGGGACCCCCTACCCGAGATCCGCCGGTTTTGACACCGACAGTCGTGTGTTGGAAGATCATCTTGAGCCTGTGTTACCTTAGGGGCTTTAGCCATGAAGCATCTTCCAATTCCTTCAATTGGTGAGTCAAATATGTTGTAGGAGTTGGTTGACACAAGTGCAAGACCGGCAACATCTTCATCTTGAGTATATTTGGAGTCGGAGTGATAACTTCTCTCGGAGTGCTTGTCAAAGTCGAAACTGGATACCCATTCACCAACATGAGCTTGTTGTCTTCTTTTTGTGTTGCTCCTTGATGCCTTGTCCTTCCTATCCAAATCCTTGCTTCTACGAGAGGGTCTTCGTTCATAACGATCATCTCTACTCCTCTCTCTTGGAGGTGATTCATCTCTTCTACTTTTCCTTTTAGGTGAGTCTTCTTTTCTTTTGTAGGGAGCCGTACACTCATTGGAGTAGTGTCTGGGTCTTCCACAATTTTAGCAATTTCGAACACGACTAGAAGATCTTTTGTCATGGTAGGACCTTGATTTGGAGCTTCTCTCTTTGCTTCTACTCTTGTAGAATTTGTTGAAGTTCTTCACCATTAAGCTCAAATATTCATTCAAGACTTGTTTTTCACTTGATGTGGTAGGAGCATCACATGAAGCTTTATAAGCACAACTAGACTTGTTGTGAAGCTCTTCCTTATCATTGAGTGACATCTCATGAGCAACAATTCTTCCAATGACTTCCGTTGGCTTCAGATCTTTGTAATTGGGCATCATTTGGATCAAAGTGCACACGGTATCATATTTTCCATCCAAGGCTCTTAGGATATTCTTGATGATGAATCTATCAGTCATCTCTTCACTTCCTAAGCCAGCAATCTCATTTGTGATGAGAGCAAGCCTAGAGTAAATTTCAGCGACTCCTTCACCATCCTTCATTTTGAACTTGTCAAGTTGACTTTGAAGCACAACCAATTTGATTCCTTGACGGACTCGGTACCTTCGTGCATATCAACCAAAGTATCCCAAATTTCCTTTGCATTCTCAAGACGGTTGATTTTGTTGAATTCTTTGGGGAACAATCCATTGAAGAGGATATCATAATCTTGTGCATTGTATTGCAGCATCTTCAATTCTTCCGCGGTTGCTTCACGATTTGGTTCTCTTCAATCGAAGAATTCACCTTGCAAACCAATACACACAATAGCCCAAACGGCGGGGTTATGTCCAAGAATATGCATTTTTATCTTATGCTTCCAACTAGCAAAATTAGTACCATCAAAGTAAGGACCTCTACGGTGGTAATTTCCCTCGTTAGACGCCATACTCCCCTAGGTTGTGAAACCGAGGCTATGATCACCAAAAGCTATGGAAATCAAGGCAAATGGAGACCAAAGCTTTGATACCAACCAGTCAAAAAAATCTTTGATACCACTTGAAGGATCGAAAGTAGGTCTAGAGGGTGGTGATTAGACTACTTGACCAAATAAAAATCTAGCCTTTTCCCAATTTTAAGTCTAGGCAGATTTTAGCAACTTAGCACAAGTCAAGCAATCAACCTACACATGTAATTCTAAGAGTGTAGGAGTGAAAACTAAAACATTGCATACGAAGGTAAAGGGGAAGGGTTTGGACAAGGCAAACGCAATGTACACAAGGAGATTTTTGGCGTGGTTCCGATAGGTGGTGCTATCGTACATCCACGTTGATGGAGACTTCAACCCACGAAGGGTAACGGTTGTGTGACTCCACGGAGTGCTCCACCCACGAAGGGTCCATGAAGAAGCAACCTCGTCTATCCCACCATGTCCATTGCCCACGAAGGACTTGCCTCACTTGGGTAGATCTTCACGAAGTAGGCAGTCTCCTTTCCCTTACAAACTCCTTGGTTCAACTCCACAATCTTGACGGAGGCTCCCAAGTGACACCTAACCAATCTAGGAGACACCACTCTCCAAAAGGTAATAGATGGTGTGTTGATGATGAACTCCTTGCTCTTGTGCTTCAAATGATAGTATCCCTAACACTCAACTCTCTCTCACAGATTTGGCTATGGTGGAAAGATTATTTGAGTGGAAATCAACTTGGGGAAGGCTAGAGATCAAGGTTCTTGTGGTTGGATTGGAATGTCTTGGTCTCAACACATGAGTAGGTGGTTCTCTCTCAGAAAATGAGTAGTGGAAGTGTAGGCACGTTCTGATGGCTCTCTCACAAATGGAGAAGGGGGTGGAGGGGTATATATAGCCTCCACACAAAATCTAACTGTTACACACTTTTTACCCAACTCGGTCAGACAGAATAGAGAAACTCTGTGAGACCGATTCAGTTCAAAATGTGAACATTAGGAATCTCGGTGGGAACGACGAGATCAAATCAGTGGGACCGATGTGCTAGGGCTAGGGCAAAACCTTATCTTGGTGAGACCGGTCACATGAACTCGGTGAGACCGATTTCAGCAATTAATCAAACAAAGAGTTAGTCAAGCAAACTCAGTGGGACCGATCACTCATTTCGGTGAGACCGAAATGTTATGAAAAGGAAACAAAGAGTTTGCAATGCAAACTCGGTGGGACCGATCGCTCATTTCGGTGACACCGAAATGTTATGAATGGAAACAAAGAGTTTGCAAAGCTATCTTGGTGGGACCGAGAGCTGTATCAGTTTGACCAAATTGATTAGGGTTTCTCGCTATGGCTATGTCAAGTGAACTCGGTGGCGCCAGATAGATAAAATTGGTGGGGCCGAGTTTGATTTTAGGTTTTGGACAAATGGGGAAATGATAAAGTGGTTGAGGATTTTGGAGAAATATCACTAAGCATTTTGGGCAAGCATGCCATTAAGCAACACCTCATCCCCTTTTAATAGTATTGGCTTTCCTATGGACTCAATGTGATCTTGGATCACTAAAATGAAAATGAAGAGTCTTGAGCCTTTGCCAATCTTTGTCCTAAGCATTTTGAGGGGTCCACATCTCTAGTACATGCCATGCCAATCATTGAACTTTCTGAAACATTTAACTTGAATGGCTATTAGTTCAATCGGCTACATGTTGTTATGAATTACCAAAACCATCCGGGGATTAGTTGCACCTTCACACGCAACACTATGTAAACGGTACTTGCACACAAAGAACAAATACTTGCAACCCGACGTAAAAGAGGGGTTGTCAATCCCTCCCAGGTAAAAGGATAGATAAAGTTGTAGTGGATTGGATAAAAGATCTCACGGGAACGTGAGATAAAATAAATAATAAAAATTGCAGCAAGGTAATTTTTGGTTTTTGGATTAATAGATCTGCAAATAAAAGCAAATAAAGATAGATCTCGAAGGCAAATATCATAAAGAAGAAACCCGGGGTCGTAGATTTTACTAGTGGCTTCTCTCGAGAAAAATAGCATACGGCGGGTAAACAAATTACTGTTGGGCAATGGATAGAACTTCAAATAATTATGACGATATGGGCATCACGTCCAAGATTAGTAGACCGACTCCTGCCTGCATCTACTACTATTACTCCATACATCGACCACTATCCAGCATGCATCTAGTGTATTAAGTTCATGGGAAAACGGAGTAATGCAATAAGAACGATGACATGATGTAGACAAGATCTATTCATGTAGGAATAGACCCCATCTTGTTATCCTTAATAGCAACGATACATACGTGTCATGTCCCCTTCTGTCACTGGGATTGAGCACCGTAAGATCGAACCCATCACAAAGCACCTCTTCACATGGCAAGAAAAATCGATCTAGTCGGCCTAACTAAATCAAAGATTCAAAGAAGAAATACGAGGCTATAAGCAATCATGCATATAAAAGATCAAAACTCAAATAACTTTCATGGATAAAATAGATTTGTTCATAAACTCAAAGTTCATCGGATCCCAACAAACACACCGCAAAAAGAGCTACATCAAATAGATCTCCGACAGACCATTGTATTGAGAATCAAAAGAGAGAGACAAAGCCATCTATCTACTAACTACGGACCTATAGGTCTACAATGAACTACTCATGCATCATTGGAGAGGCACCAATGATGATGATGAACCCCTCGTGATGGTGTCTAGATTGGATCTATGGTTTTTGGAACTTGCGACGGCTGGAATTCTGTTTTGTCGACTCCCCTAGGGTTTTTGGATTTTCGGGGTATTTATAGAGCAAAGAGGCGGTGTGCCCAAGTGGGTTATGCTCCCCTCAGAGCCCCACTTTGGTACTTCCTTGGCCCAACTTGTGTCTTCTAGTCCAAAAAAATCTCCAAAAAATTTTGCTGCGTTTGGACTTCGTTTGATATTGATTTTCTGCGAAGTAAAAAACAAGCAAAAACAGCAACTGGTAGTAGTCACTATGTCAATAGGTTAGTGTTGCTATAAAATGATTGTAAAACATCCAAGAATGATAATATAATAGCATGGAACAATTAAAAATTATAGATACGTTGGAGATGTATCACACCTTACATGGTTTTGCCCCTCTAGTTACATAAACGTCCCGAGATGGGCTCAACAATTAAGGCCCATTGGGACTCCATGCTCAAGTTCCGCTCAGGACTAATATGAGTCTGAGTGGTCCACTCGGATCCCATTCGACTGAACTAGTCAGATATGAGACACTTACCCTGTCGGATTCTCCATGCTTGCGTTCTTTGTTGTTGGTGTGCTTCCCTTATCACTGCCGCGAAATCCACCGATGTTCAGCATCCCGAGACGCAGATCCAGTGGCGCCACCCTCTGACATCATCGACCAAAGCAATAGATAGTGCATAATGGTGATGCATCCTAGTGGATGTGAAAATTAAAGTGAGCGACGAGGAACCTAGGGTTATTTTTTGGAATGGGTGGGGAATTGACTGCACGAACCAGGAACATATTGTTGTTAGAGATCACAGTTTCAGGTCTTACCACTAGATGCACAGTCACGACATCAGACAGATACTTGGCGAAGCACACACTACAGGAATCAGCTTATTTGTCGACCGCCATGGCAGACGGCAAAGGCACCAAAGGCGGACGGCAAAGCTCTTTGTTTTCTGCCACCGACGGCAAAGCTGTCTGGCAAAGAGGACGACGGTAAATAGGTCTTTGCCATATGCTTTCTCGACGCGGACGGCAAAGAACGTTTGCCATTTATGGCTGATAGCAAAGAATTCGGACGGCAACGCACAGTCGTTACCCACATTAGGTGGCTAACGGCAGCCTTTGTCGTCCCCTTTGCCGTCTGCCACGAACGGCAAAGAAACCATATGGTATAACGCCTAGGTTGTACAGGTTGCTGCCACATGGTCTGTTTGCCGTCCGTGGCAGATGGCAAAGAGGCCTTTGCCATCGGTGGCAGACGGCAAAGAGGCTGCATTGTCTCATTTTTCTGTTTTTTCTTACATCCAAGAAATTTCACAGCAAAATATATGATATATATATATATATTCACAGGCACAACAGACATATGACATATCCAACACACAGGTTTCATCATACATACATAACTAACACATAGTTCCATCCATACGTATTACAATAGTTCCACATTGTTCATCCAACACATAGTTCCATGCATCCATATAACAAGTTCCACATTATTCATCGTTACAAAAGAAAAGCATAAAGGGGAAACAAACACTCCATCCAAGCAAGCTTTCGTGAAGTGAATGAAATCTGCAAAATTGGAAACAAGAAAGTTAGAAGAAGAAGAACTGAGAATACTAAGGTAAAATGGAGCTAACCTAGCTAATTGTGCCATTTTTTAGTGAACTAAGCATATTATGCCATTTTTTATATAAAGCAGCTTAGTATAGGTCATTATTGAGCTAACCTAGGTAACTAAGCATATTAGAGCTAATTTAGAGCTAACTTATGTCATTTTGTAGAAGAAGAAGAAGAAGAAGAAGAAGGTTTTACCCCTTTTCCTTCTCATTCTTCTTCCTTTCTTCTTTATTTTTCTTCTCTTCTTCTATTCTTTCTTTTTCTCCCCTTCCTTGTTTTTCTTCTTATTATTCCTTATTTGTGTCATTTTAGAGCTTACATAGGTAATGTTGGAAATATGCCCAAGAGGCAATACTAAAATGGTATTATATTTCCTTGTTCATGATAATTGTCTATTGTTCATGCTATAATTGTATTAACCGGAAACCGTAATACATGTATGAATACATAGACCACAACATGTCCCTAGTGAGCCTATAGTTGACTAGCTCGTTGATCAATAGATGGTCATGGTTTCCTGACCATGGACATTGGATGTCATTGATAATGAGATCACATCATTAAGAGAATGATGTGATGGACAAGACCCAATCCTAAGCATATAGCACAAGATTGTGTAGTTCGTTTGCTAGAGCTTTTCTAATGTCAAGTATCATTCCTTAGACCATGAGATTGTGCAAATCCCCTATAACGTAGGAATGCTTTGGTTGTATCAAATGTCACAACGTAACTGGGTGACTATAAAGGTGCACTACAGGTATCTCCAAAAGTGTCTGTTGGGTTAGCATGAATCGAGACTAGGATTTGTCACTCCGTATGATGGAGAGGTATCTCTGGGCCCACTTGGTAATGCATCATCATAATGAGCTCAATGTGACTAAGGAGTTAGTCACGGGATCATGTGTTACGGAACGAGTAAAGAGACTTGCCGGTAAGGAGATTGAACAAGGTATGGGGATACCGACGATCGAATCTCGGGAAAGTAACATACCGATGGACAAAGGGAATTGTATACGGGGTTTATTGAATCCCTGACATCGTGGTTCATCCGATGAGATCTTTGTGGAACATGTGGAAGCCAATATGGGTATCCAGATCCCGCTATTGGTTATCTTCCAGAGAGGTATCTCAGTCATGTCTGCATGGTTGCTGAACCCATAGGGACTACATACTTAAGGTTCGGTGACGCTAGAGTTATAATGGGAATAGTATGTGGTTACTGAAGGTTGTTCGGAGTCCCGGATGAGATCCCGGACATGATGAGGAACTCTGGAATGGTCTGGAGGTCAAGATTGATATATTGGACGAAGGGTATTGGAGTCTGGAATTGTTTTGGAGGTACCGGGTGATGACTAGTGTGACTGAAAGGAATTTCTGAGGCCCCAACAAGCGTTTGGGGGCCTTATGGGCCAAGGGGAGGGGACACACCATCCCACTAAGGGGTTGTGTGCTACCTCTTGAGCTTGCCTTGGTTTTTCCCTTGAAGAGGAAAGGGTGATGCAGCAAAGTAGCGTAAGTATTTCCCTCAGTTTGAGAACCAAAGTATCAATCTAGTAGCAAACAACACACAAGTCACCGAATACCTGCACAAATAATCAACAACTTGCACCCAACGTGATAAAGGGGTTATCAATCCCTTCACGGTCACTTCCAAAAGTGAGATCTGATAGAGATAGATAAATGGTAAAGTAAATATTTTTGGTTTATAGATCGGAAAGTAAAAGATTACAAAATAGTAGATTGGAAACTAGTAAGATGTAAAAGAGATTCAATATAATGGAAAAGAGACCCCGGGGCCATACGTTTCGCTAGTGGCTTCTCTCAAGATAGCAAATATTACGGTGGGTGAACAAATTACTGCCGAGCAATTGATAGAAAAGCGCAAAGTTATAACGATATCTAAGGCAATGATCATGAACATAGGCATCACGTCTGTGTCAAGTAGACCGAAATGATTCTGCATCTACTACTATTACTCCACACATCGACCGACTCCTGCCTGCATCTAGAGTATTAAGTTTATAAAGAACAGAGTGACGCATTAAGTAAGATGACATGATGTAGAGGAATTAACTCAAGAAATATGATGAAAACCCCATCTTTTTATCCTCGATGGCAAAAATACAATATGTGCCTTGATGCCCCTACTGTCACTGGGAAAGTACACCGCAAGATTGAACCCAAAGCTAAACACTTCTCCCATTGCAAGAAAGATCAATCTAGTAGGCCAAACTAAACCGATAATTCGAAGAGACTTGCAAAGATATCAAATCATGCATATAAGAATTCAGAGAAGAACCAAATAATATTCATAGATAATCTGATCATAAATCCACAATTCATCAGATCTCGCCAAACACACCGCAAAAGACTATTACATCGAATAGATCTCCAAGAACATCAAGGAGAACATGATATTGAGAATCAAAGAGACAGAAGAATCCATCTAGCTACTAACTATAGACCCGAAGGTCTATGGTAAACTACTCACGCATCATCGGAGAGGCAATGGTGTTGATGAAGAAGCCCTCCATGATCGAATCCCCCTCCGATAGGACGCCGGAAAAGGTCCCTAGATGGGATCTCATGGGCACAGAAGGTTGCGACAGTGGAAAAGTGGTTTCGTGGCTCCCCTCGACGTTTTCAGGGTATAAGAGTATATATAGGCGAAGGAACTAGGTCAGGGGAGCTACGAGGGGCCCATGAGGGTGGGGAGTGCGCCCTGCCCCCCTAGGCACGCCCTCCTTCCTCGTGGCCACCTCGTTGCCTCTCCGACTTCATCTCCAAGTCTTCTGGTTTGCTTTCGGTCCAAGAAAGATCATTGCTAAAGTTTCATTCCGTTTGGACTCCATTTGGTATTCCTTTTCTGCGAAACTCTAAAATAGGCAAAAAAACAGAAACTGGCACTAGGCTCTCGGTTAATAGGTTAGTCCCAAAAATAATATAAAATAGCATATAAATGCCTATTAAACATCCCAAACAGATAATATAATAGCATGCAGCAACCAAAAATTATAGATACGTTGAAGACGTATCAAGCATCCCCAAGCTTAATTCCTGCTCGTCCTCAAGTAGGTAAATGATAAAAACAGAATTTTTTATTTAGAATTCTACCTAACATATTTATCCATGTAATTTTCTTTATTGTGGCATGAATGATCATATCCGCAAGATTAAAAACAAAAGTTTAATATTGATATAAAAACAATAATACTCAAGCATACTAACAAAGCAATTATGTCTTCTCAAAGTAACATGGCCAAATAAAGCTTATCCCTACAAAATCATATAGTTTGGCTATGCTCCATCTTTGTCACACAAAATATTCAAATCATGCACAACCCCGGTTTCAGCCAACCAATTGTTTCATACTTTAGTACTCTCAAACTTTTTCAACTTTCAAGCGATACATGAGCGTGAGCCATGGACATAGTACTATAGGTGGAATAGAATGGTGGTTGTGGAGAAGACAAAAAGAGGGAGATAGTCTCACATCAACTAGGCGTATCAATGGGCTATGGATATGCTCATCAATAAATATTAATGTGAGTGAGTAGGGATTGCCATGCAACGGATGCACAAGAGCTATAAGTGTATGAAAGCTCAAAAAGAAACTAAGTGGGTGTGCATCCAACTTGCTTGCTCATGAAGACCTAGGGCATTTGAGGAAGCCCATCATTGGAATATACAAGCTAATTTCTATAATGAAAAGTTCCCACTAGTATATGAAGTGACAAAATAAGAGACTCTCTATCATGAAGATCATGGTGCTACTTTGAAGCACAAGTGTGGAAAAAAGGATAGTAACATTGTCCCTTCTCTCTTTTTTTGATTGGCTTCTTTGGCCTCTTTTTTGCTTCTTTGGCCTCTCTTTTTTCCTCACATGGGACAATGCTCTAATAATGATGATAATCACACTTCTATTTACTTACAACTCGAAAAATTACAACTCAATGCTTAGAATAAAATATGACTCTATGTGAATGCCTCCGGCGGTGTACCGGGATGTGCAATGAATCAAGAGTGACATGTATGAAAGAATTATGAAAGGTGGCTTTGCCACAAATACGATGTCAACTACATGATCATGCAAAGCAATATGACAATGATGAAGCGTGTCATAATAACGGAACAGTGGAAACTTGCATGGCAATATATCTCGGAATGGCTATGGAAATGCCATAATAGGTAGGTATGGCGGCTGTTTTGAGGAACGTAAATGGTGGGTGTGTGGTACCGGCGAAAGTTGCATGGCACAAGAGAGGCTAGCAAAGTGCTTATAATCCATGGACTCAACATTAGTCATAAAGAACTCACATACTTATTGCAAAAATCTACAAGTCATCAAAACCAAGCACTACGCGCATGCTCCTAGGGGAAGGGTTGGTAGGAGTTAACCATCGCGTGATCCCGACCTCCATACAAAGGATGACAATCAAAGAGATACCTCATGCTTCAAATTTGTTACACAACGGTTCACCATATGTGCATGCTACGGGACTCACAAACCTCAACACAAGAATTTCTGAAATTCACAATTATTCCAATAGCATGACTCTAATATCACCATCTTCATATCTCAAAACAATCATAAAAAATCAAACTTCTCATAGTATTCAATGCACTTCATATGAAAGTTTTTATTATATCCCTCTTGGATGCGCATCATATTAGGACTAGTTTTATAACCCAAGCAAATTACCATGCTGTTCTAAAGGACTCTCAAAATAATATAAGTTAAGCATGAGAGTTCAACAACTTCTATAAAATAAAGCCACTGTCGTGCTCTAAAAGATACTAGTTGACCCGTTGCGCCAAATGGCGCAGAGACCCGCTGAAGACATATTGTCGATGAAAATAGTTTGATACTGCAAGAACCTTGAACTAAACCATGGTATTTTGTAAACATGTTAATTGCATTGTTTAATAATAGTCTGGGAAAAGGGAAATTTTGCATAATATGAATATGTTCAATCTGAAAAAATGGCCACTATAATGAGGTAGTAAAGTTGGCATGGTTGTATTTTTTTAGCAAGTTTGAAATGATGGTTATCATGATGATAAATTTGTGCATGCATATATTTCTTGGGATGATGAGAGAGTAAAGCTGGCTTGGCTGTATTTTTTTAGCAAGTCTGAAAACATGCAGTATGATGAGAAAGCAAAGTTGGCATGGTTGTATATTTTTAGCAAGTTTGAAAACATGGTTATCATGATGAAAAACTTGGGCATGCATATATTTTTTGGAAAGAAGAGGGGAAAAGATAAGAAACCTAAGGAAAAAGGATATAATATAGTCGGTTTATCTTAAAATAGTTGATTTATTTTAATAGCATAGAGTGAAAGCTGAAACAAAAAAAATATTAGTTGGTATGAAAAATGAAGATAGAAGTGTTTTGAAATGTTGTCTCTCTCGATAAAAATCGGTAACAAATTTAATCCCCTTCAATTAAAAAATATAGGTTTGTTGTCTACAATAAGATGTACATGCACATTTTACTTTGGTAGCGTGGAGTCTAATTCAAAACCACATCGGGTTGAAAATATACATATTTTCAATAATCTTTTGTTTGAGCAAGTACACACGATAAGAATTAGACCCTTCTATATTAAAAAAAGGTACATATCCTTTGCCTAATATTTGCCTGACAAAATGTCCATCAGATGAATCAATCAAATAGGAGGAACTGGGGAGTATTTCAAACCGAAACAAAGAATTGATCCTAACTACGTGAAGTGCATTAGCTTTAAAGCCTCTGAATTATTTTGTTGCTACTCCACCAGGAAAGTGGAGGCCTTCAAGAATCAAAAGACACCACTTGAGCTCTCTTCGGTCTCATAAGCCCTGTTGTTATTTATATCCTTAACCCCAAAAGGTTGCTCTTAGCATCTCTGTTGTTTTCTTGATCCTTATTAGGTGTCAGAATATCCTGAAGAAAATGCAGTTGATATCATATTATCATTAAATAAATCCATAGTTAACATGTGGATCGTGGGGAATGGCGAGATTCCATATTGGGGTTTGCAACATGAATAAAAGACCACTAATTTATAGAAGGAGAAAAAATGCCTGAACACCCTTAAGAAAGGCCATGACGACGCACTAAATATTTCGAAATGAGAAGTTATTTTGTCGTTGAAAGAAAAAAAAGATAAAGCACAAACCTTTTTCAAATATGTTCAGCTCTGCCCTCAAGAACAGCTGCAATAACTACACAAGCACCAGTCCCAATAACAACAGTTGCTCCTACAGTCTAGATCATACAGTTTATTTTGTATATCCACTATATGAAAGAAATGCCTGGAGATAAAAGGATATCTCACTGAAAATCATCATACATTAGAGTTATTTACATTATGGGTTAATAATGTTTTCGAGGACCAAAACACGTGTAACAAATGCAGACCAAGATTTACTTGGTATTAGAACAAATCACACAGATTCAATCTTTGCTCAGTAAAAACTGAGGAAGAACTCTATAACTATCCTAATCTGCACTGATCATTGCATTATATCAATATTCCTCTTTTACAGAACTAAATTTCGACAACCATGTAAGCTCTGAACGTTGTTCTTGATTAAAAGGCCAAAAGGATAAACAAATGGAATAAGTCTCGCTGGGTAATTTGGAACAACTGATTCAACTTCTATAATTTGAACCTGCTAACAAATGATTTATTGCATAATTTGGACTATTGTACAAAATTTAAGAGTGGAACTAATTGCTCAGTTTCTATTTTTTTACTTGGCACACCCACTGAATAAGGTGAGCTCATTCTCTTAAGCAAATAAAACAATGCTTGGGAAAATGCTTAGAAACAGTAGTAGCAAGTTCAAGATCAAGTTGGATGATGTAAGCATGTTTTAATTCAATAAAGCTAGCCATGATGGCCTTTCCTAAGAAAAAGTTAAAGATCAAGTTGGACAGAGTAAGGTCTAAATGGCATCTCCCTTTTTATAGAAGGCAAAAGATCTTAATGGCCTCGTGACTGAGTAAGATGTGTAGATGGAGAAACCATGCGTATGAAGCTGCTCAATACAACTTAACTGAATTCACTAACTTTAAGTAACAATGAAGAAAGAAGAAAGCATTCATAAAATGCAAGTTCTCTCTTCTTTGAACATATTACATGACTCGGCATCTTCTTGTAGGAAAGAAAAAAAGCAAAGAGAGAAGGATAAAATAAGAACAAAGCCATGAACAGAGCATCGAGGAATCAGTATAACAATTTTGAAATACAATAATTTCGAAATCTTGCAAAATCATAACAAAAATTTCAGGAGTTATGAACAATTAGAAATACATTATACTGAAGGTTTAGTAAAAATATGTCTTTTGGATTGAGAAAATATATAGTTGCAGAAATTTTGCAAATCAACACATAACAAGAATCTAAGGCTCTCTAGACTCCTTTTCCTTGCTAAATATGCACGCTTTCCATGGAATTTTTTTCAATATATTTGTTCTATAAACAAATGCTTGCTTTCTTTCCTTTTTATGAAGCAGGTCGCATGCCATCAAGAGCCCAACACCGAACAGCCAGAGCCCAGTCACAACAATCATGCACGCAGCAGCAAGCCAGCAAAATAACACAACAGGTGCCCAGACACATATACATAACTAAGCCAGTAGTAACCAAACACCCAACAAGAACTTGTAGCTAGCAAGCGAGCGCTACAACCAAGTATGTATGATGCTACCACCAAGCCAGCCACAACAATCATGCACGCAACGGCAAGCCAGCAAAAAAATACAATGGCTGCCCGGACACACACAACACTAAGTCAGCAAGCACACACACAACAAGAACCTGTAGCAATCAAGCATAGAGGATAGGAGGACAACTGGGACCGGAACAAAATTACCTTGCTAGCGACGGGATGCCTAGGCGGAAGCGACTGGAGGCGGTGGCAGCAGCGAGTCCAGGCAGCAGTTGCGCAAGCATGAGACATGCATTTCATTAGTTGGCAATGGAAGCATCCATCATATTCATACATACCTTCGTTTCTTTATGAGCACTCCACTTCTCTGCCTCACCCTGTTGACCTCCACCTCAATAACCTGGTCGATCAACAACACATGATCCATGGGGTGATGATAAACCTTATATAAATATATATATCTGAAAATGGACGGGAGGCAGTGCGGAGTATTAGATCTCTGAACTCTGACGGCTCGATGAGCCAATGGAAGAAGGGGATGGTGAGGGCAGCATTGAACACGTAGGCCCAGCACCAGAATGGACCATCCAGAGGAGCACCTCAAGGACGGCCTCCTGCTGCTGGGCTTGCAAGCACCTCGCATACCACCTTCTTCTCCTCCTCGACACCCAGCTCTTCTTCCTTCTGGCGAACTTCTGCATCTTGCGCGTGAACATCCCATCAAACCGTGCTCGAGCGGCTCATCCCTGTACTCCGTCTTCTCCAACATTGGCCGAGACCTAATTTGTCCTAGCAAAAGAAATCACATCATGAGCAAAAGAACAAATTTTCAACTAACAATTCAAATCGAGATTTATCCATTAGCTGTCCTAAAATATATAAATAGAAGGGTTTCTAATTGCCCACTTGAGCGTTTCAAGCTAATGCCGGAATCCATGGGTAGAGCGCCAGCATTACATATCTGCAAAAGCAAAGCAGAAGTAACCTTAAATCTCTCAGCTATGTTGCCATGAACACATAAAACTTGCATGATGAACTATGCTACTTTAGAGACAAAGTTTCATATGTTAATCATACTGCACTTCGTTGTTGGGACAAGCCACCATTGCACCGGACACGCAAGTACCCATTGCTCTCGGATTCAGTTGGTGGGGCTGCAAGTAGAGAAATTGCATTTCAGAATTTCATTTTGCCATCACACAGAATGGCATAAGACTGGACCAGTAACTTCTGGTTCTGGGAGGATACAGATAAGAACTCACGAGGCCAATAGGTGCGTGGTGCAGAAGATGCTCTCCAACCATTTGAATCTGCAGTTCTCCACAACTGATCTACAACAAAATCCTTGAGTAGGAGCACTGATGTCAATACAAGATATAATTTGGTAAAAAATTAAATGACCATTGTATATCCAATTCAATTCCATACATTTAGCATAAACCAATCTATAGGTCAAATGAATTGA
Source organism: Triticum aestivum (assembly GCF_018294505.1). Lineage (NCBI taxonomy): Eukaryota > Viridiplantae > Streptophyta > Magnoliopsida > Poales > Poaceae > Triticum > Triticum aestivum. Next base: position 197,644,613 of record NC_057798.1, read on the forward strand.
AACTGAAAATATAAGTGATGCACCAAAAATTTATCTAAGAAAATTGGTGCATTTCTTTTTCGGAGTAACATTATCCTTATCCATCAAATATTATGTGCCAGAACATGATGGATAGGACCATACTTTGTGCTGGCTTAATTTTAATATTTATTTGTCAATTTTCTTACTCTAGTCTTTTTCATTAGGATTAATAAGCAGTGGTGATGCATCACTTCCCTAACAGCCCACAGCTGGCAAAACTTGAGGTTATGAAACATCATGTGTCAGCTGTCAATTTTATAAATGTCCTTATATTTATGTCGTAATCTGGTGGCCAGCATGATTTCAATGTTTACAGGCCTACTCCCTCCCACAATATAAGATGTTTCTGCAAGCTGTTTTTGCTTGCAAAAACGTCTTATATTGTGATACGGAGTGAGTACTATATAACTGATTGTTTACATTTCTCAAATTTCCATAGGAACATTAAGTTACATCCTTGGGTGCTGATTAAGCAAACTAATAGTTATGGAGAAGTTGGATCTTACACAATTTTGGAAAGAACTATCGCAACTTGCCACAGTCTACCAAGGATTGCTCGGCTATGGCGCACCCACCTCTCCCTCCCGGCGTCCTAGGTTCTCCGGCGATCTCCCTCTCCAACCTCTAAATATTGGTCTTTCTCCACGCATCATCTCCGGCGTCATCTGATCTCTCTTCTTATACCCATCTCCCATGGGTCATCAAGGGGGATCAACTTTAGATCTGGATTTTTCTAGAGGTGTGGCTTTTGCGGAGGACGTTTTCAGATCGTGTGGACAATGCATTCATCCAGTGGACGACACGAGCCATTTTATTATGGTCGTGTCTTTTAGCAGGCATAATTTTCGTCTTAATGATGATTCAGTGGCGGCGGCTTTGGAATCTGCAATTGGTGGATCTGCAATTGATCTGTCGGTACAGCTCATTAAAGACAAGGTATTTTCATTTACTGTCTCATGCAAACGAGTTGGCCTTCTTATTCTTCAATTGAGATCTTTTGCGTGCCCACAATTAAAATGTTTCTTCCATCTTTGGGGGAATGGTGGCCCTAATTGGAAACGTGAGTTTCTTATTTGGAAGAAGGAATGTGATGCTGAGTGGATCTTAATCAGTCCCTCTAAGAGGCGTGCTTCTCTTGGTTTGATCGCTATGCACAAACCACCATCAAAGTCCGCTCTGCGTTCAGGATCTGGATCTAAAAAGAAAATTTCGTTTGCAACGTTTCAGCAATACAATGTTCGCAAGGGGTACAGTTATCCTGCTTCGCCTGGTCTGGTTGATGCTGTTGCTCATGCTGGGTATTCTGTTCTTCCTCGTGAACGGCTTATTTTGCCCCCGCCGCCGGCGACTGAACTCCGATGGACGGTGGCTGAGCCACCCATCACTTTCGGAACAGTTAACGTTCGTGAGATTTCTTCGGCAACGTCTCCTGTGGCCACGCCAACCACCATCGACATCAATCTGCATGTGCATGGGAACGAGCTGGTTGGATCAGTTTCGAGCCCAGCCCATGATGCTTCTTCGGCCCATTCATCACATCCGGTGCTTCCCATGGCCCAGGTTGTCTCCCCGGCCCTAACAAACCAGAATCATTCTGGTATATCTCCGTCTGGTTTTGGCAACAAGGCAAATGTTGATTTGCAACCATCTGAATTATCTGGAATCTCATCTGATTTAAATGAATTTATTGATGACATGGTTTTTAATGTGTGGAAATGTCAGAACTGCTTATCCATGGTTCATTTAACCAAAGAGTGTACCAGCAGGGTACGTTGTCGTAGATGTTTTCGGTTGGGGCACAGGGCAAAGGGTTGTTCGGATTCTACTCCTTCACCAACTTACAAGTGGGTCCCACGGATCAAATCTGGCGATTCTAGCCGGTCAGCGGGTTTTTCTATGCTGGATGCCTCAATTTCCTCCATAGCTAGTCCCGCTGGGTCTCTGCCCAGTCTCGTCGAGCCTGCCACCCCATCTATTCCGCCCCTGCCTGTAGAGTCACCGCCCACAACGCCTCAACCTCCCCCTTCGCCGCCTGCATCACCTCCTCCGCCTTGCTCATCGCCAACTGCATCGCCCGCTGCTTCGCCGCCCATCTCTACTGCTCAGAGCTTCTCTCCTTCGGCGCCGGCAATGGCAACCTTTGCGCTGGACCCTATGGACTTTGTTCCGCATGGCTTCGACATCATCGACGGTGGCGAGCTGCGTCTGCCCGGTACCTTCTTCGCGCCTGCGGTGGCTCCTGATCGGCAGCATGAAGACTATGCCATCGCCATCGTCGAGCCAGCTCCTCTGCCTGAAGAAATCGCAATCTTTCGGAACATGGTCAGTGACTTTGTTGTTAATGATCTGGGTAGAACAGTTCTAGATGCCCAACCTTGGATACAAGGAGTTGGGCTTTTTCGCTTCCGTAGTGCTCTGGCTCGTCAAGCTCTTGTGGATCATCCGCCTTTTAATCTGGGCAATGATAGATATGTTAGATTCATCCCGCATGATGAGGGAATAAATTACAGAGCTACACAGGGTTTTCGCCGTGGATGGGTTATGCTGCTTGGTGTTCCTTTGGATTATAGGCACTCACAGTACCTTGCGGACGTGATTAGCACCTTCGGTAGATTTCACCATTGGCACCAAGATGACCCCATGCTTGTCCGCTCGCTGGCTTATGTTTCTTTTCCAGCGCCAACTCTGGTTCCTCACTCTGTCACTTATAGAGAATATGCAGACTTTGGTGGTGCTAGGATCTCTTGGTCTGCTCCTGTGTACATCTTGTCAGCGGATTTTGCAGATGTTCTTCCTACAGATGAGGACCCCATGCCCTTCAATGGCAACCCACACCCTCTCCCTGGCAATCTGAACTTTGAGAATCATAATTGGGTTATGCCTGAATTCCCCGAACTGGGATGGAATGATATGCCACAACCAGTTAACGAGCAACAAAATAATGCAGTGCATCAGGTTCAGGAAGATGTGCAGCATGATGATGTTCAGGAAATACAGTCACAGGAGTCCATTGTTCTGCAACATTCAGATGTATTAGTAAACAATATTGACAATGAGGCTGAAGTTGCTGTCTTCCAGCCCCCAATGGGTCCACAACAACCTCCTCTCTTGATTGGGCAAGTTCTCACCATCTATGGACCAGTTTTGCCCCCTGTGATGCAATGGCAACGTTCTTTTGAGAAGATGTTGCCTTTCATATGGTCTTCAACCATCCCACAGTTTGTTTTCAAGTCTGACATTGGTTCTTTGCTCAGTCAGCACTCCTCTGAAGTTCTCTGCAGTGATTATCCTCTTAAACACCTGCCTGCTCCGGAGTCTTCGTTTAGCATTACTTCGGATGTGCCTAATGCTCCTGTTAAACGCCCAGTTGCTAGAGCTCTCTGCTTTGATGATCTGGATGCCCCAGTTTCTGAAGCATTTGAATTTTCTTCAGTGCCTGAGGTAACTCTGAAGAGGGCAAGGAAGACTCAGGCCACAAAGATCATGGTTGACACTGAGGTTCGGCGCAGTGCGCGTCTGAGTGCTCTCCGCAACGGCTACCGCAAAGCAACTAATGGTATTTCTCCCAAGAAGCCTCATATTTTGAAGAAACGCAAGATTAGCAGCTCCCAGTCTGAGAGCAAACCTTCTGTGCCACCACCAACTGCTATTGCTGATCTTCAACGCATTGGTGCCCGTCTTCGAATCGCATCTGAGAAGATCTCCACGGATAAGCTTGTTGCTAATCCGGCCAAGTCATGCAGCAGCCAAGGTTCTGATGATTAATTATAGCCTGCAGGGATCTGGTCGATGGCGTACCGTAATCGCCATTTATCTTTATTTTCTTGTTCTGAACTATGTGTTGATCGTCTGCTGTGTGGACCAATGTGGGTCATTGCGTGGCCTATTTACTATGCTTTTCCTTTTGGTTTGTAATGAATCAGACAAGTTTTAAGGAGTGGAAGGTGTTATGTTGGAATGTTCGTGGTCTCAATTCTAAAGCTCGTCAGCTTGTTGTTAGGCAGAAGATAGATGAAAGTGGTTGTTCTGTTATCTGTCTCCAGGAAACTAAATGCATGCAAATGGATCAGCGATTCATTAGGAAGTTTTGCCCGAGGCGCTTTGATAATTTTGTTTTCGTACCTTCTAATGGTGCGTCTGCTGGGATGGTGGTTGTTTGGAATTCATCCTTTTTCACAGGTTCTTTAATTGAGTCCAAAACCTATGGGATCATCGTGGAGTTTAAATCCAAACACACCTCAGAAACTTGGACTCTAGTCTCTGTTTATGGCCCGTGTCAGGGACCTGCCCGTGATGAATTCGTTCAATGGCTATATAATCTTGATATTCAGTTTGGTCAGAACTGGCTGCTTTTAGGTGACTTCAACTTCATGAGATCTTTGGAGAACCACAACCTTCCAGGAGGTGATGCTAACGATATTTTCTTGTTTAATGAGATAATTGGTCACTTAGGCCTTATTGAGTTACCGATCAAGGGCCGTCAATATACATGGTCGAATATGCAAACCTCGCCACTTCTTGAACAGATAGATTGGTTTTTCACTTCGGTCACTTGGACATCTGAACACCCCAACACAATGGTTTTTCCCCTTGCACGCACTGCCTCTGACCATGTTCCGTGCGTTGTCTCGATTGCCACTTGTATCCCCAAGGCAAAGGTTTTTTGATTTGAAGATTATTGGGTGGATTTGCCCGGGTTTGCAGACTGTGTTGCTGAGGTTTGGAATAGGCCAGTGGTCAAATCGTCGATTGCATTAACAATTTCGGCTAAGTTTAAGTCCCTCCGCTACGCTCTCAAGAAATGGCATTTGAATATGTCTACAGTCAGAGCTTTAATTGTTGATTGTAATAAAGTGATTATTTTTTTGGATAATCTTGAGGAAATTAGGCCTCTGAGTTGGCCGGAGTTCAACTTTCGTAGAATTGTTAAATTGCATCTTGAGGATATCTTACATTGGCAATTTATCTATTGGAAGCAACGTTGCACGATACGAAACATCAAAGTTGGTGAAGAGAATTCAAAATTTTTTCATGCCATGGCAACGAAAAGATTCCGTAGGAATACTATCTCCTCGATCAAGTCGGTGCAGGGGGATGTGGTCACGGATCATCAACAGTTGGCGGGAATGTTCTGGGCTGATTTCAATCAGCGGATGGGCCAATCAAAAGGCATTCAGATGGGATTTGATCTAGACACACTAATTACCCGCATTGATGGTCTAGAGGAGTTGTCTTTACCATTCACTGATGCTAAGGTGGATGCGGTAATTAAGTCTATGCCTACCGACCGTGCTCCGGGACCAGACGGGTTTACTGGGCTTTTCTTAAAGAAATGTTGGCATATTTTGAAGGATGACTTTATGAAACTGGTGCACGAATTCTATGAAGGGAAATGTAATTTGGAGTGTCTAAACACGTCTCTTATCACCCTCGTTCCGAAGAAACTAAGCCCTAAATATGTTTGTGATTTTAGGCCAATATCATTGACCAATACTTGTTTAAAGTTCTTAACGAAGCTCTTGGCAAATCGTCTTCAAGGGGTGATCCTCAAATGTATACACCGAAACCAATATGGTTTTCTTCAGTGTCGATCCATCCAGGACTGTTTGGCATGGTGTTTTGAATACATACACCAATGCAAAGCTTCCAAAAGTCCTATCATTCTCCTGAAACTAGACTTCACAAAGGCGTTTGACACCATTGAGCATGAGTTGATACTCAGGATTTTGAAATGTAAGGGTTTTGATAACCGTTGGACTAGTTGGATTGACATCATTCTATCGACAGGATCCTCTTCAGTCCTTCTGAATGGAGTGCCTGGTAATCATTTTGTCTGTCGTTCAGGTGTTCGTCAAGGTGATCCGCTATCTCCATTTCTCTTTGTGATCGTGGTGGATTTGCTCCAATCGGTTGTAAACGAGATGTGCTCCAGGAATATTCTCACATTGCCAATCCCAACTACCTCGATGGACTATCCGATCGTGCAATATGCTGATGATACGCTCATCGTTCTTCCAGCTGTTGATAGTCAGCTCATTGCTTTCAAACAAATGCTTGATGTCTTTGCCAAATCAACCGCCTCAGGGTGAACTTCAGTAAGTCCTCTTTGATACCAATCAATATGACTGATGATGAAGGCACACGTGTTGCTGCATTGCTTGGATGTGATGTTGGTACTATGCCATTCACTTACCTCGGCCTACCAATGGGCACTTCCCGGCCAACAATTTATGATCTGTTGCCTTTGGTGGATCGTATTGAAAGACGATTATCTGCGTCTTCTTGTCTCTTGAATCAAGGCAGCCAGCTACAACTCTTACAGTCTGTACTAAGTTCTATGCCAATATATTTCTTGTGCACCCTTTCGTTACCGCAGGGTATATTGAAGTAGATCGAGTGGATTATGCGGCAATGCTTGTGGAGAGGGAACTCGGATACGCCTCGGCAGTCTTTGGCGGCTTGGGATTTGGTATGTCGTCCTAAAACTTGTGGTGGTTTGGGAGTTTTGGACTTGGGCATTCAAAACGATGCCTTACTCATCAAGCACCTTTTCAAGTTCCTTAATAAGATGGACGTACCATGGGTATCTCTTATCTGGGACACTTATTACGCTTCTGCACCCCCCCCCCAAGTCACGCAAAACTGCGGTTCTTTCTGGTGGAGAGATGTACTCAAGCTCTATGATAAGTTTTGTAACTTGGCTATTCCACAAGTACGATCGGGGGATACAGTGATTTTTTGGCTTGACCGTTGGCAATTTAACAACACAACGGTTAACATGCGGCTTCAATTTCCAAGACTCCACTCCTTTGTCATTGATGACACTCTAACAGTCAAGGATATTTTGGAGTTACCCGAACCATCTGACAACCTTCATCTACCATTGTCTGTTGAGGCCTTTGAGGAGTTCAATCAACTTCAGCTATTCCTTAATATGGTTCAACTTCAAGAAGGGGTTAAAGATGTCTGGAAATGGCCTTCCAAGACTGGTGACTATCAGTCCAAGATATACTACTTGTCATGCTTTTCGGACAATGTGGTTGACCCCATCTTTAAGTGGATTTGGAAATGTTCTTGTACTCTGAAGTTTAAGGTTTTTGGTTGGCTCCTTCTGATGGATCGTCTAAACACTAGAGACATGATGCAGCGACGGCACTGGATCATACAGGATGACACTTGTGTTCTATGCCATTTGGCATCACATGAGGACAGAGCACACCTATTCTTCGCCTGCAATTTTAGCCAACGTATCTGGAATTATCTGGGTATTTCATGGAATCCACAGCCAGACCAGACCACTTTTGACATGGCTTCTGATGCTAGGAGAGATTTTGGGCATCCTTTTTTCCCTGAGGTAGTATTCAGTGCCACTTGGAATATTTGGATACAAAGGAATGGGAAGATCTTCAGGAATGAAACACCTTCTTTCAGGGCATGGAGGAGGAATTTTTTGCAGGACATCTCTCTTTTAGCTCATAGAATCAAATGTAAATATAGGAATAGTTTAACCTCTTGGATAGCTTCCTTACCCTAATCACTTATTTTGTAAGTATTACTCTCTCCTCCTCTCTCTTAACTTTGTAACTTTGTACTACTTTGCTTTGAGTTTTAATAAAAGACTGTGAGGCTGTTGCCTTGCAGTACATAGTCAAAAAAAACTTGCCACAGTCTGCAGGTAATAAGCCTATCGGTAGTAATACTCTGTACCCATATTAGGTGGTTCTGCATTGGATACAGTTTACCATCTTGCTTACGACCTCTTTACCAAGGAGTCTGTATTTGTTAAATATTATTATACTTGGCAACTTTTTCCATCCGTTTCAAACAACAACATCATTTACGCTCAGGCCAGCATATATGCTAAATTAATTTGTTTTAAAAGTTCCATTAGAGATTTGCTCTGTGAAGTGCCTTGGTTATATAGCACCGGCACCTGGATAGCCATAGCATCTCAGCCTTCACTTTAACTCTCATGGCATTGCTATCGGCCTTCCCTAAAACACCAAGCAGAACAAACATCACACAACTAAATCACCTGGACCCTGTGGGTGCCGAAGAGGACAACGGAGGAAGAGGACCAGAGCCAGATGGTGCCAGTAACCAGCACCGCGACCGCGACCCACAGCTGCGCCCGTGCACCGCGACCGAGGCCCCTGCAACCCAATCAAATCAGCAGAAGGAAGTAGAGCACAATGGGGGGGAAACGGGAAAGCAATTGGGGGCGGATCGCCGCCGGAAGCAGGCGGCTCGCCTGCGCATTGGGATCAGGCGGTTAGGGTTTGGTTGTGCCGCATGCGAGGGGGTCGGATCTTTGGCGGAGCTCCACCCTCCGCCTCAACCCTAGCTGCCACTCCGACTGCAGGCTGTAGCGTGCTCCGAGGCGTGAGGAAGGAGATGAATCGATTGAAATCAGACTGCGACACAAAAGGCATGATTTAGGGAAATAAGTCGCGTCCAGGTCGGGCCCGTCCTCTCCGGCGCCGGCCGATGACCCTCTCTCCTGTCAGCCTCCGCACCTTCCTTTCCTCTTTCCTCTCTTTTTCTCCCTCCTCTCCTTCCTTCTCTCTCTCCCCCTCATTTTGTCTCTCAAGCTAGGGTTCTTGCGCGAGGAGGGGCGCAGGACGACGCCTCGCCGGTGTAGGCCGACGCCGGCCGGTCACCCTCTCCCGTACGCTACTGGACCTCCCTCTCCTCTCCTCTCCCCTTTCTCTCCCTCTCATCTTCCTATCTCTCTCTCCTGGGGTTCGTGCGGGATGAGGGGATCTGAGTGTGCACGGCGTGCGGGACGAGGGGATTGGGTTGCATTGGGTGCGGGCACGGCGCGAGGATGGGACAAATTCTCTCTCACCCAGGGGCCGCTTACCCAGCCAATACAGACACGAGACGAGCCCACTAGTCATTGGGCAGAAAAATGAACCATGGGGTGAAAATAATTTAACCGCAAGTGAAGATCCAACGGCTCAGGCGCGCCAGAAAGGCAGATCGAACGGCCGACGAAGCTCCAATCGGGGGAGCATCCTGGAGGTGAGTTGGCTAGCCTCTTTTTTGTTTTAAATAAGTGAAGTACTAGAGCAATATTGGTTAGCTCAAAAGATATAAGTGAAGCACATAGAGTATTCTAATAAATCAAGATTCATGCGTGTCTCTCCCAAAAGGTGTGTACAACAAGGATGATTGTGGTAAACTAAAAAGCAAATACTCAAATCATACAAGACACTCCAAGCAAAACACATATCATGTGGTGAATAAAAATATAACCTCAAGTAAAGTTACCGATAGACAAAGATGAAAGAGGGGATGCCTTCCAGGGCCCCCAAGCTTAGGCTTTTGGTTGTCCTTGAATATTTCCTTGGGGTGCCTTGGGAATCCCCAAGCTTAGGCTCATGCCACTCCTTATTCCATAGTCATTCAAATCCTTACCCAAAACTTGAAACCTTCACAACACAAAACTCGACAGAAAATCTCATGAGCTCCGTTAGTATAAGAAAATAAATCACCACTTTAAGGTACTGTTTCATACACATTCTTTATTTATATTGGTATAATATCTACTATATTCCAACTTCTCCATGGTTCATACCCCCCGATACTACCCATAGATTCATCAAAATAAGCAAACAACACACGAAAAACAGAATCTGTCAAAAACAGAACAGTCTGTAGTAATCTATAACTCTCGAATACTTACATAACTGAAAAAATCCATAAAAATTATGAAAACCTGAGAAATTTGTGTACAAATCCATAGCAAAAATAATCAGCTCAAAATCACGTTTCTGTGATTTTTCAACACTAATTTACTAAGCGCAAAAGTTTCTGATTTTCAGCAGGATCAACACAGCTATCACCGTAAGCTATCCTAAAGGTTCTACTTGGCACAAACACTAAATTAAACATAAAACCACATCTAACCAGAGGCTAGATGAATTATTTATTACTAAACAGGAACAAAAATCAAAGAACAAAAATAAAATTGGGTTGCCTCCCAACAAGCGCTATCGTTTAACCCCCTTAACAAGGCATAAAAGCACGAATAGATCTAGGTATTGCCATCTTTGGTATGCAATCCATAAGTGGCTCTCATAATAGATTCATATGGCAATTTAATTTTCTTCCTAGGAAAGTGTTCCATGCCTTTCCATAACGGAAATTGGAATCTAATGTTTCCTTCTTTCATATCAATAATTGCACCAATCATTCTAAGGAAAGGTTTACCAAGAATAATAGGACATGTAGGATTGCAATCTATATCAAGAACAATGAAATGTACGGGCACATAATTCCTATTTTAAACAATAAGAACATCATTAATCCTTCCCATAGGTTTCTTAATAGTGGAATCCGCAAGATGCAAATTTAAAGAACAATCATCAAATTCACGGAAACCTAACACATCACACAAAGTTTTGGAATCGTGGAGACACTAGCACCCAAATCACACAAAGCATAGCATTCATAATCTTTAATCTTAATCTTAATAGTAGGTTACCACTCACCATAAAGTTTTCTATGGATAGAAACTTCTAATTCAAGCTTTTCTTCAAAAGATTGCATCATAGCATCAATAATATGTTTAGTAAAAGCTTTGTTTTGATTATAAGCATGAGGAGAATTTAACATGTATTGCAACAAGGAAATACAATCTATTAAAGAACAATTATCATAATTAAATTCCTTGAAATCCAAAAGAGTGGGTTCTTCGCTACTTAAAGTCTTAACTTCTCCAATCCCACTTTTATCAATTTTTGCATCTAGATCTAAAAACTCTGAATCATTTGGATGTCTTTTAACTAAAGTTGGCTCATCTCCAGTCCCATTTTATCAAGATTCATATTGGAAAACAAAGATTTAATAGGAGTCACATCAATCACTTTTAGATCTTCTTGATTATTATCATGAAAACTAGAAGAACACGCTTTTACAAACCAATCTTTTTAGCACGCATCTTAGTGGTTCTTTCTTTGCACTCATCAATGGAAATTCTCATAGATTTTAGAGACCCATTGATATCGTGCTTAGGTGGGATAGATCTAAGTCTCAAGGAATCAACATTAAGAGAAATTATATCCATGTTCCTAGCCAAATCATCAATCTTGAGAAATGTTTCTTCAATCAAAGCATTGAAATTCTTTTGCGAACTCATAAATTCTTTAACACTATTCTCAAAATCAGAGGGCATCTTATTAAAATTTCCATAAGAGTTTTTGTAGGAATTACCATAATTATTAGAGAAATTACTAGGAAACAGCCTAGGATTAAAACTGCATCTATACACGTTGTTACCAAAATTGTTCCTAGCAACAAAATTCACATCCATAGATTCATTATTATTCTCAATCAAAGTGGACAAAGGCATATCATTAGGATCAGAAGAAACACTTTTATTAGCAAATAATTTCATAAGTTCATCCATCTTTCCACTCAAAACATTAATCTCTTCAATCGCATGAACTTTTTTACTAGTGGATCTTTCGGTGTGCCATAGAGAATAATTAACCATGATATTATCTAGGAGCTTAGTAGCCTCTCCTAAAGTGATTTCCATAAAAGTGCCTCCCGCGGCCGAATCTAAATGATTTCTAGAAGCAAAATTCAATCCGGCATAAAAAATTTGTATAATCATCCACAAATTCAAACCATGTGTAGGGCAATTACGTATCATCAATTTCATCCTCTCCCAAGATTGGGCAACATGCTCATGATCAAGTTGCTTAAAATTCATAATATCTTTCCTAAGGGACATGATCTTAGCAGGAGTAAAATACTTAGAGATGAAAGCATCTTTACACTAATTCCAAGAATCAATACTATTTTTAGGCAAAGATGAAAAACAAGTTTTAGCACGATCTCTAAGCAAAAATGGAAATAGCTTCAATTTAGCAATATCATTATCCACATCTTTCTTCTTTTGCATATCACACAAATCAAGGAAATTGTTTAGATGGGATCTGGTATCTTCACTGGGAAGGCCAGAAAATTGATCTTTCATAACAAGATTTAGCAAAGCGACATTAATTTCACAAGATTCAGCATTTGTAGTGGGAGCAATTGGAGTGCTAACAAAATCATTGTTGTTGGTATTGGAAAAGTCACACAATTTGGTATTATCTTGAGCCATTGTGACAAAGCAAGTAATCCAACACACATGCACAAAAGAAGCAAGAGAAAAGAGACGAACGGAAGAGGGGCGAAGAAAAGGCAATGGTTTTCGAAAATCATTTTAGAAGTGGGGGAGAGGAAAACAAGAGGCAAATGGCGAATAGTGTAATGCAAGGGAGAAGAGTTTATGATGGGTACTTGGTATGGCTTGACTTGATGTAGATCTCCCCGGCAAAGTAAAAGATTGCAAAATAGTAGATCGGAAACTAGTAAGATGTAAAAGAGACTCAATATAATGGAAAAGAGACCCGGGGGCCATAGGTTTCACTAGTGGCTTCTCTCAAGATAGCAAATATTATGGTGGGTGAACAAATTACTGCCGAGCAATTGATAGAAAAGCGCAAAGTTATGATGATATCTAAGGCAATGATCATGAACATAGGCATCACGTCCGTGTCAAGTAGACCGAAACGATTCTGCATCTACTACTATTACTCCACACATCGACCGACTCCTGCCTACATCTAGAGTATTATGTTCATAAAGAACAGAGTAACGCATTAAGTAATATGACATGATGTAGATGAATTAACTCAAGCAATATGATGAAAACCCCATATTTTTATCCTTGAGGGCAACAATACAATACGTGCCTTGCTGCCCCTACTGTCACTGGGAAAGGACACCGCAAGATTGAACCCAAAGCTAAGCACTTATCCCATTGCAAGAAAGATCAATCTAGTAGGCCAAACTAAACCGATAATTCGAAGGGACTTGCAAAGATATCAAATCATGCATAAGAATTCAGAGAAGAACCACATAATATTCATAGATAATCTGATCATAAATCCACAATTGATCGGATCTCGGCAAACACACCGCAAAAGAATATTACATCGAATAGATCTTCAAGAACATCGAGGAGAACATGGTATTGAGAAACAAAGAGAGAGAGAAGAAGTCATCTAGCTACTAGCTATGGACCCGAAGGTCTGTGGTAAACTACTCACGCATCATCGGAGAGGCAATGGTGTTGATGAAGAAGCCCTCCGTGATCAAATCCCCCTCCGGCAGGATGTCGGAAAAGGTCCCTAGATGGGATCTCACAGGTACAGAAGGTTGCGGCAGTGGAAAAGTGGTTTCGTTGCTCTCTTGAATGTTTTCTGGGTATAAGAGTATATATAGGTGAAGGAGCTAGGTCAAGGGAGCTATGAGGGGCCCACGAGGTAGGGGAGCTATGAGGGGCCCACAAAGTGCTTAGCTTTGGGTTCAATCTTGCGGTGTCCTTTCCCAGTGACAGTAGGGGCAGCAAGGCACGTATTGTATTGTTGCTCTCAAGGATAGAAAGATGGGATTTTCATCATATTTCTTGAGTTAATTCCTCTACATCATGCCATCTCTGTTCTTTATGAACATAATACTCTAGATGCAGGCAGGAGTCGGTCGATGTGTGGAGTAATAGTAGTAGATGCAGAATCGTTTCGGTCTACTTGACACGGACATGATGCCTATGTTCATGATCATTGCCTTAGTATCATCATAACTATGTGCTTTTTTATCAATTGCTCGGCAGTAATTTGTTCACCCACCGTAATATTTGCTATCTTGAGATAAGCCACTAGTGAAACCTATGACCCCCGGGTCTCTTTTCCATATTACTGAATCTCTTTTACATCTTGCTAGTTTTCGATCTACTATTTTGCAATCTTTACTTTCCAATCTATAAAACCAAAAATACCAAAAATATTTACTTTACCATATATCTATCTCTATCGGATCTCACTTTTGCAAGTGATCATGAAGGGATTGACAAGCCCTTTATCGCGTTGGGTGCAAGTTGTTGATTGTTTGTGCAGGTATTTGGTGACTTGTGTGTTGTCTCCTACTGGATTGATACCTTGGTTCTCAAAACTGTGGGGAATACTTACGCTACTTTGCTACATCATCCTTTCCTCTTCAAGGGAAAACCAACGCAAGCTCAAGAGGTAGGAACAAGGATTTCTAGCGTCGTTGCTGGGGAGATCTACGTCAAGTCAACCATACCAAGTACCCATCATAAACACTTCTCCCTTGCATTACATTATTCGCCATTCGCCTCTCGTTTTCCTCTCCCCCACTTCTAAAATGATTTTTGAAAACATTTGCCTTTTCTTCGCCCCTCTTTCGTTCGTCTCTTTTCGCTTGCTTCTTGTGTGCTTGTGTGTTGGATTGATTGCTCTGCCACGATGGCTCGGGATAATACTAAATTGTGTGACTTTTCCAACACCAACAACAATGATTATATTAGCACTCTAATTGCTCCTACTACTAATGCTGATTCTTGTGAAATTAATGCCGATTTGTTGAATCTTGTTATGAAAGATCAATTTCTGGCCTTCCTAGTGAAGATGTCGCATCCCATCTAAACAATTTCGTTAATTTGTGCGATATGCAAAAGAAGAAATATGTGGATAATGATATTGTTAAATTGAAGCTATTTCCGTTTTCGCTTAGAGATCGTGCTAAAACTTGGTTCTCATCTTTGCCCAAAAATAGTATCGATTCATCGAATAAGTGTAAAGATGCTTTCATCTCTAAGTATTTTCCTCCCGCTAAGATCATATCCCTTAGGAATGATATTATGAATTTTAAGCAACTTGATCATGAGCATGTTGCACAATAGTGGAGAGGATGAAATTGATAATACGTAATTGCCCTACACATGGTTTGAATTTGTGGATGATTATACAAAAAAAAATATGCCGGATTGAATTTTGCTTCTAGAAATCTTTTAGATTCGGCCGCGGGAGGCACTTTTATGAAAATCACTTTAGGAGAGGCTACTAAGCTCCTGGACAATATTATGGTTAGTTATTCTCAATGGCACACCGAAAAATCAACTAGTAAAAAAGTTCATGCGATTGAAGAGATTAATGTTTTGAGTGGAAAGATGGATGAACTTATGAAATTATTTGCTAATAAAAGTATTTCTTCTGATCCTAATGATATGCCTTTGTCCACTTTGATTGAGAATAATAATGAATCTATGGATGTGAATTTTGTTGGTAGGAACAATTTTGGTAACAACGCGTATAGAGGCAATTTTAATCCTAGGCCATTTCCTAGTAATTCCTCTAATAATTATGGTAATTCCTACAAAAACTCTTATGAAAATTTTAATAAGATGCCCTCTGATTTTGAGAATAGTGTTTATGAGTTTGGAAAAGAATTTCAATGCTTTGATTGATGAAAAATTACTTAAGATTGATGAGTTGTCTAGGAACGTGGATAGAATTTCTATTGATGTTGATTCTTTGAAACTTAGATCTATCCCACCTAAGCATGGTATCAATGAGTCTCTCAAGGCCATGAGAATTTCCATTGATGAGTGCAAAGAAAGAACCGCTAAGATGTGTGCTAAAAAAGATTGGTTTGTAAAAGCGTGTTCTTCTAGTTTTCATGATAATAATTATGAAGATCTAAAAGTTATTGATGTGACTCCTATTGAATCTTTGTTTTCCAATATGAATCTTGATAAATATGGGACTGGAGATGAGTCAACTTTAGTTAAAAGGCGCCCCAATGATTCGGAGTTTTTAGATCTAGATGCAAAAAATGATAAAAGTGGGATTGAAGAGGTCAAAACTTTAAGTAGCAATGAACCCACTATTTTGGATTTCAAGAAATTTAATTATGATAATTGTTCTTTAATAGATTGTATTTCCTTGTTGCAATCCGTGTTAAATTCTCCTCATGCTTATAATGAAAACAAAGCTTTTACTAAGCATATAGTTGATGCTATGATGCAATCTTTTGAAGAAAAGCTTGAACTAGATGTTTCTATCCCTAGAAAACTTTATGATGAGTGGGAACCTACTATTAAGATTAAGATTAAATATTATGAATGTTATGCTTTGTGTGATTTGGGTGCTAGTGTTTCCACGATTCCAAAAACTTTGTGTGATGTGCTAGGTTTTCGTGAATTTGATGATTGTTCTTTAAATTTGCATCTTGCGGATTCCACCATTAAGAAACCTATGGGAAGAATTAATGATGTTGTTATTGTTGCAAATATGAATTATGTGCCCGTACATTTCATTCTTCTTGATATAGATTGCAATCCTACATGTCCTATTATTCTTGGTAGACCTTTCCTTAGAACGATTGGTGCAATTATTGATAAGAAAGAAGGAAACATTAGATTCCAATTTCCATTAAGGAAAGGCATGGAACACTTTCCTAGGAAGAAAATTAAATTGCCTTATCAATCTATTATGAGAGTCACTTATGGATTGCATACCGAAGATGGCAATACCTAGATCTATTCGTGTTTTTATGCCTAGCTAGGGGCGTTAAACGATAGCGCTTGTTGGGAGGCAAGCCAATTTTATTTTTGCTTTTTGCTTTTTTCTCCTGTTTAGTACTAATAAATAATCTATATATCCTCTTGTTAGATGTTGTTTAAAGTTTTAATTAGTGTTTGTGACATGTTAAACCTTTAGGATAGCTTACGATGATAGTTGTGTTGATCCTACTGAAATTAGTTTTGAAAATTCACAGAAACGTGCTTTTGATCTGATTCTTTTTGATATAGATTGGTACATAAACTCCTCAGAGTTTCCTAATTTGGTAGGATTTTTAGAGTTATAAAAGTATTCAAGAGTTACAGATTACTACAGATTGTTCTGTTCTTGACAAATTCTGTTTTTCGCGGGTTGTTTGCTTATTTTGATGAATCTATGAGTAGTATTGGGGGGTATGAACCATGGTGAAGTTGGAATACAGTAGATATTACACCAATATAAATAAAGAATGAGTTCACAACAATACCTTAAAGTGGTGATTTATTTTCTTATACTGACGGAGCTCATGAGATTTTCTATCGAGTTTTGTGTTGTGAAGTTTTCAAGATTTGGGTAAGGATTTGGCGGACTTTGGAATAAGTAGTGGCAAGAGACTAAGCTTGGGGATGCCCTAGGAACCCCAAGGTAAAATTTAAGGACAACTAAAAGCCTAAGCTTGGCGATGCCCCGGAAGGCATCCCCTCTTTCGTCTTCATCTATCGGTAACTTCACTTGAGGCTATATTTTTATTCACCACATGATATGTGTTTTGCTTGGAGCGTCTTGTATGATTTGAGTCTTTGCTTTTTAGTTTACCACAATCATCCTTGCTGTACACACCTTTTGGGAGAGACACATGAATCGTGATTTATTAGAATACTCTATGTGCTTCACTTATATCTTTTGAGATAGACAATATTGCTCTAGTGCTTCACTTATATCTTTTTAGAGCACGGCGGTGGTTTTATTTTATAGAAATTGTTAAACTCCCATGCTTCACTTATATTATTTTGAGAGTCTTTTAGAACAACATGGTAATTTGCTTAGGTTATAAAATTAGTCCTAATATGATGGGCATCCAGGATGGACATAATAAAACTTTCATATGAAGTGCATTGAATACTATGAAAAGTTTCATTCTTTATTATTGTTTTGAGATATGAAGATGGTGATACTAGAGTCATGCTAGTAGAGTAGTTGTGAATTTGAGAGATACTTGTGTTAGAGTTTGTGATTCGCGTAGCATGCATGTATGGTGAACCGTTATGTGATGAAGTTGGAGCATGCTTTATTTATTGCTTGTCTTCCTTATGAGTGGCAGTCGGGATGAGCGATGGTCTTTTCCTACCAATCTATCCCCCTAGGAGCATGCGCGTAGTACTTCATTTCGATAACTAATAGATTTTTGCAATAAGTATGTGAGTTCTTTATGACTAATGTTGAGTCCATGGATTATACGCACTCTCACCCTTCCACCATTGCTAGCCTCTCTTGTGTCGTGCAATTTTCGTTGATACCTGTCGGGGGGCTGATCCTTGAACACCTATGGGACCGGCGGGCCGAGTCCCTTTCGATTCGGTGAGGGCGGAGGTCGCACGAAGAGCGGATCGAGGCGAAGCACACGAGCAGTTTACCCAGGTTCGGGCCGCACGGATGCGTAAAACCCTACTCCTGCTTGCTTGATTGTATTGAGTTCTTGCTCAGGAGCGATGAACGCTACCAGACCGAGCGTGAGAGTGTTCTTGGTGTTTCGAATGAGCCGAACCCCTTCTACGTTGCACATGGGCCTCCTTTTATACGCTCAAGGGGTCACCGACAGGTGGCAACGTAGACTAGAGGGGTAAAAATGGAAAAAGAATGCGGTAGGTACAGCTACCGCTACTGTGGGCACAGTGTATCCTACCTAACTCTGACGGCAGGGGACAAGGGCATTGAATGCCCGTCTGAGACGCCTAAACAGTGCAAAAAGTGACCGTTAGGAGCGCCACCGTTTGCCACGATGGCCTCCTCTTCATCTCCGCTTGCCACCGCGTACCCCTGGCTGCACAGGCTCCCGCCACACGCCCCTGAGCAAGCCTCAGGGTGACACGCGGGTGGATGCGCTGGAGCGCGGGTATAGAGTGGCAGCTGGCCTCCGGCGAGTACCTTGTCGGGGTCGTCATCTTGTCGCGTCCGGAAGCTTGTCGCTCGTCGGACCTTGCTGGGACGCGCGGCGCGTCGCGGCAAGTTTCTTGAGGTGCCGTGGTTGGCCTTCCCGGCAAGCTCCTCTTGCCGGGGCCTTGTCTCTTCCCGGCAAGCTCCTCTTGCCGGGGCCTTGTCTCTTCCCGGCAAGCTCCTCTTGCCGGGGCCTTGTCTTCTCATCTTAAATACTTTGTTCTCGAATGGCTCCAAAGGAACCAACGGAGGACCCTGGCGGTCGCCCGGCAAGCCTTGTCACGGGGTGCTGCAACTGCCCGTGCACAAGTTCGGGATACTAGGGTACCCCTACTCTAGTACACCGACAGGAGCCCCTGGGCCTGGGCCACACACGGTGCCGAGCGCTGTTGGGCCAGGCCCAAAAACAGGGCACGAGCACGCGCGGGCCTGGGTTATGCCGAATCTAACTCCGTATCCACCCCCCCCCTCCCCCCCCCCTATAACGGCACGCGTCAATCGCGGCGTCGTGGGAGAGATCGTGGGTGGTACTTTATTCGGAAAAAGCGCAACGTTCGCCTCCTCCTCTTCATAAGCAGGGGAAACAGGGGCAGTTCCCCCACCTTCGCCATTTGCTGCTGCAATCTCAGAAATCTCCGCCACCCCCCTCCGCTTCCAAAGTCGAAAGAGAGCAGCGCTCCGCCCCCGTCGCCGCCGCCACCACCAGCGCCGTCGATCTCCCCCACCGCCTCCGCCATGGCTCCGAAGGCCGGGAAGGGGAAGGCCGCGAAGACTGCGGCCGCGAAAGCTGTGAAGTCGACCGAAGCGCAGCGGCTTGAGGCGCTGCGGAAGGAGCGGGCCACTTTCCCCCCCGAGCTCTCCGCAAAGGAGCTGAGGGAGTGGTACTATCTCTTCTGGTCGACGGAGACGCGGGCGCATCCGCGCACGAAGGTACTCTCCGCCGTTGCCTCGCAAGAAGCTCCAGCTGGCGGGTACCCTTTCTTTGCCTTGTTCTTCTACTGCGGGCTCTGCCCGCCCTTCTCTGATTTCTTCTGCGACATCATGAACACCTACGGGTTCCACCTCCTTGATTTCACCCCCAACGCCGTTCTGACCATGGCAGTTTTCGCCCATCTATGCGAAAACTTTGTCGGAGTCCACCCCAACGTAGCCCTCTTCCGCCACTTCTTTATGCCTCGTGTCGAGAGAGGGGAAACTCTTGCCGGTGGGATCGCCTGGATCTCGCGAGCCGGCAAGAAGGAGACCTATCTGGAGGGGGAGCTCCGCAGCAAGTGGGATGAGTGGAGAGCAGATTGGTGCTGGGTTGTAGAGGAGAACCCGCAGCCGTTCACCGCCCTGCGCCAAACCCCAGCAGTGCGTGGCAATGATTGGAGCGCCCTGTCCGTGGACGACGACAAGCTGAAGATCGCCACCACCCGGATCTTGCGTCTCAGGCTTGCCGGGCTGACTGTAGGAGCTGTCGGCGCAGATTTCCTTCGCCGCCGCATCGCCCCTCTGCAGGCGAGGGGGAGACTCGCCTGGGAATTTGGAGGCCCGGCAGATATCATGAGGTTGCGCCCGGGCCTCAACTTCAATTTCACCATCCTAGAGCTGGACGGGATACTCAAGGAGATATTCAAGCACGACCCACAGCATCCCAAGTGGTTCAGGTTGCCGGCAGGCGTCGTTCCTCTGTGCAACAACTCCTCGCGTGACCGCATCTGCGCAATGATGTCGTTGTGCGATTCGCACGGGGTCGTTCCAACTTGGCAAGAACCTGCCGACGACGTCGTGCAGCAGTTATTCGATGGCCTAGTGGAAGCGGCGGTCAATGCTGACGAAAAGAAGCTCCTCACCCGTGACACAACCGATCAAGAGATGGAACGCATCGCCACCAGAGCGGAAGAGGCGGCGGCAGCCGCAGCCGCGGGTGAATTCGGGTTCACAGTGGAGGAAGCAGACGCGGCATTGGCGACGAGCCTTGCCGAACGGGAGTGGCCCGAAGACGAAGAAGAGCTTGCCGCGCCCGACGCCGAGTCGAGCGAGCCCGCCGAGGGTGCGAGCGGCCCGCCATCTCCGAGGAGCTTGCCGTGAGCAGGGCCCGCAGCGCAGCCCCCAGTGCAGCCAAGAAGGCGCCTCCGCAGGGCCGGGGACGCAGCAGGGCGGCAAGTGGGCCAACAGCCGCAGCGCCGCGCGACGCGCCCCGCCGCGGCAAGTACGGTTGCCGCGGGAGCGCCTCCCGCCGCGGTGGCAACTGGAGCGGGGTCATCTCGGGCTAGCGCTGCAGTCCCCGCCAGGCGGCCAAGGATCCCACCCCTCCACCTCGCTGCGCCGGAGGTGGGCCGAACTTCGACCTCTCCGCGCTCAGCTCCGACGAGGAGGAAGAAGAAGAGTAAGATTCCCGTGTTGTTCTTGTAGTCCTTCAACTTGCTATTCTTGTCTTGCATCTGATCTGATCCACCCTGGACTCTCCCTTTTCAGGACTCTGGCCCAGAGGGCGGCGAAGAGGGCCAAGGCTCCGGTGGTTATCATCGAGGACGAGCCCACTGCGATGGCAGGAGGCGCACCCAAGCCCACCTTGCCGGATCCGGCCACTACTCCGCAGAGCAGCCCCCAGCGCAGCCCCCAGCGTAAGTACATGGTTTACTTTCTGCTTCTGGGCGCGCGCGGTCGCTCTTTTCCTTTGTTGACATCTGATCGCTGGTTTGTTTGTGCAGGAGCAGAACAGCTTCATCAGGAGGGCGTGGTGATCACCTCCGACTCGTCGTCTGCTTCGACTACGCCGCCAAGGGCGGACTCCCCGGCAAGGAAGCGTTCTCCGGCAAGGGAGAAATCTCCGGCAAGGGAGGAGTCTCCGGCAAGGGAGGAGTCTCCGGCAAGGGACAGCGCCAACGATCCCCCAGTGGTGGAGTCCATGACAGCGGATCCCAGCACAGGTAGTCCTTCTTGCCCGAAACTTTCCTTGTGTTCTTCTGCTGATTTTTCTTCTCGAGTGCTTGTTTGATTTCTCCTTCTTCTCCGGTCGTCAGATCCACCCTCCGCGGATCCGATGGAGACCGAGGCGGGCGGCGAGGAGAACACGCGCGGCAACACTGATGATGTCGCGGCCACCAAAGAAGGAGCCGGTGCTGATGTGCCCGCCGGCGAAGAGGCCGCCAAGGCTGTCACCGAGGAAGCTGGCGAGGGATCTGGCGATCGCACTGACGGCCCTGAGGCCGCAGGAGCGCCAGGCGCTGCACCGACCGCCGATCCCTCCGCCGCTGCCGCTGCGCCAGGCTCCAAGGAGTCCCAGCCCGACGCCTATCTGAAGGCCGGCGAGAGCATCTTCATCAAGCTCCCCTGGGCGTCAAGCTCCAGGGCGCCGGTGGAAGGAGAAGCTCTGGATGGGGAGGTGCTCGCCTCCGCCGGGTTGTCGATCGTCGACGTGCCGGGAAGCAGCAGCGACGAGCCTGAGGAGGAGCGGCTGCTACGGAGGCTGCTGGCGCTCTACCGCGCCCGCCAAGCCAAGTTGGAGTCCCGGGAAGCGCTCGTTGCTAAGGCGAGCGTGGATATAGAGAAGCGCGCGGAGGAGCTCCGGGGTCTTCACCAGGAAGCTCTCCGGGCCTTGGCGGAGGAGCGGGAGCAGCTTGCTGAGGAGCGGAAGGCCTTCTTCCTCGAGAAGGCCGAAGCTAAAGAGCAGCAGCGTCTTACCGGCGAGAAGCTATACGCGCAAGAAGGCGAGCTGGCTCAACGGAAAGTGAGCCTCGACAGCCACAAGGAGGAGCTTGCCGCGCGCGAACAAGCACTTGGCGGGACGCTCCAAGAAGCAAAGGATGCGGCTGCGGCTGCCGAGACCGCCAAGAAGGAATTGGAGGTAAAGGTGGCGCAGATGGAGGCTGATCTGAAGGTGGGTGGCGAAGAGCTTGCCGCGCTCAAGCTGGAGCGCGAGAAGGACGCCCTTGCCCACGGTGAGCTGCAGGGCCAACTCGCCGAGAAGGGCAAGGAGCTGAGCGCCGCCAAGGATTCCAACACCGATCTGAAGCTGAAGCTGGCCACCTTGACGGAGACGCTGGACGGCACCAAGAAACGGGAAGTGGAGTTGAAGAAGGATATCAAGGCCAACGAGGCGCTGCTGGCGAGGGCCGCCGAAACCCAGAATCTCCTCAGAGATACTGTGGAGCTCTGGACGGAGGGCCTCGTGAACATTGCCGCAGTCATCGAAGAGGAGCTGGTGCAATTGGGGGTGGAGGGCCTCGGGTACTCCTCCGACGAGAACCTCCAACCTAGCGCCAAGCTCACTCTGTTCTTCAAAGGCGTGGTGACGGCCCTCCAGCAACTCCGGGAACGGATCCCAAAGCAGCTGGCCGACGAATCGCGCACGATTTGTGCCGGAGTTCTGGAGAAGGTGCTGGTGAAGGTGGCCTTCCGCAACCCAGGCCTCAACCTCACCAACGTCCTCAAGAGGCTGCCGGCGGACGCTGATCTTGACGCACTCAAGGCCCTCGTCGCACCCATCGTGGACAGGGTGAACGAGGTCAAAAGGGTTGACGGCGGTCGCGTAGATTAGGCCGTCCGTTTTCTTCTTTTCTTGCCGCTGCCAGTCATGTCATGGGAACACTTTATTAGAGGCGCGACAAGTTATTTTTGTAATATAACTCTATCTTAGGTAAAAAATTGCTGTGTTACTTCCTTTACTCGACTCTTGGCTTTGTATGTTTCTGCCCTACGCTTTCTAGGGAAACTTGCCGGCGCAGGCACCCTTGCCGCGAGCGCCGAGTGCGGAACTTCAGCAGCCTGCTGGCGGGGTCGCTACCGACAAGCAACCTTGTCGCAACTAGTCGCAGCTCACTTAAGTTGTTGAGCGGACTCGAAACAAAGTAAGGGCGCAACTAGCTACGAGTTGGTTCCTCCGCGCACAGGTTTTCCATACAAAGCACGGTCGTTCAAGGAAAATAACTCAAAAACTTAAAAACTGATTGCTCAAACTTTAGCAACTTAGCTTTTCTGTCGTCTGCTTCCCGGCAAGGAGAAACTCTCTTGAATGGCCCGGTCCACACCATTATCTTCTCCTCCCCCCCCCCCCGGCAAACCTTGTGGGCGAGGGAACCTTCCTTCTTTTGAGAAAGAGACAGAAAAAGAAAGTAATGATATGGAGCCTTACGGCTCGTTATTGCTTACCGGGGTCTGGTGCTGCACAAAGTGTCAGATAACATATGCAAAAAGGATTACAGCATGAAATTGACAAGATGTGCGGGGCACATGAACTTTACTCGTGCACGGGGTCTACGCCCGGCTTTGTACAAAGGATTACATGCAACAACGGCAAGACTTGTACAAAAGGTGGTTGCCGGAAAAGCTTCCAGAAACCGTGCCCTACGGGTAAAACTTACGAAGATGTTCAATGTTCCAGGAGTTGCTCACCGGAATGCCATCTTCGGTCTCAAGGCGGACAGCGCCGGGCCTAGTGACTCGTTTCACCCGATAAGGGCCTTCCCACTTCGGCGTCAACTTGTTGGAATTCTTGGCGGACTGAACACGCCGAAGAACAAGGTCGCCTTCCTCGAAGCTTCTGGCTTTAACTTTGCGGCTATGGTAGCGACGCAAAGCTTGCTGGTAGCGAGCGGCTCGCACAGCAGCCTGAAGACGGTCTTCCTCAAGGAGCAGCGCGTCATCTTGCCGCAGCTGCTCTTGCTCGAGCTCATCATAAGCGAGCACTCGAGGCGACCCGTAAACGAGTTCCGTGGGGAGAACTGCCTCTGCTCCGTAGACTAGAGCGAAAGGTGTCTGGCCAGTGGCTCGATTTGGCGTCGTCCTGATCGACCAAAGAACCACCGGCAGCTCCTCGATCCAGTTTCTTCCGCACTTGTGCAGCCTGTCGAAAGTTCTGGTCTTGAGGCCTCGCAGCACTTCAGCATTTGCCCTCTCCGCTTGACCGTTGCTTCTCGGATGAGCAACAGAAGCGAAGCAGACCTTGGCGCCAAGATCTTGGACGTACTGCATGAAGGTGCGGCTCGTAAATTGCGTGCCGTTGTCGGTGATGATCCTGTTAGGGATCCCGAAACGGCAAACAATCGACCTGAAGAACTTGACTGCTGACTGTGCTGTCACCTTCCTCACTGGTTCCACTTCCGGCCACTTTGTGAACTTGTCGATGGCGACGTACAAGAACTCAAAGCCCCCGACAGCTCGGGGAAAGGGGCCGAGGATGTCGAGCCCCCAGACCGAAAATGGCCAGGATAAAGGGATCGTCTGGAGAGCTTGAGCTGGCTGGTGTATCTGTTTGGAATGGAACTGGCACGCTTCACACTTGGTTACTTGTGCAGTTGCATCCTGGAGGGCTGTCGGCCAGAAGAAACCTTGTCGGAACGCTTTGCCGGCAAGTGCTCTTGCGCCAATGTGGTGACCACATATGCCTCCATGTATCTCTGCCAACAGCTGTTGTCCATCTTCCCGGTGAATGCACTTCAATTTCACACCGTTGAGTCTTATTCTGTACAGTGTGTTGTCGACAAACTTGTACATACTTGACTGCCGGGCTACTCTTTCCGCTTCTTCTTGCTCTTCGGGAAGCTCTCCTGTCTGAAGGAAACGGACAATCTGCTGCGCCCATGCTGGAGCTTGCGGCTCGACAAAAGGACTAAAGGCATATCTGTTGCTGTGGGAACATCCGCTTCTACGGCAAGAACCTGTGGTTCGGCCGGAGCGTGATGCTCCCCGGCAAGCTTGCCGGAGCAAAACTTGTCGGGAGTGTCTGCTTCAACAGAAAAAACTATGAGGTTCGCCGGAGCAGACTGCTCCTCAGCACTCTTGGCGTCGATCTTGGTGACCTTCTTGGCGGCGGCTTCGGGAAGCTCTGCCGGAAAGTAGTCACCAGAAACCAACTTCCTCTTCTTACTCTGTCCAGTCGATGGGGTTACGGATGGTTGAGTCAGCTTGAGCACAAAGATCCCTGGTTCCACAGGTAACTTTAGTGCGGCGCACTTTGACAGGCCATCAGCAATATCGTTCTGAGCTCGTGGAACATGCTCCATTAGCAGGCCGTCAAAGTGTTCTTCTAGCTTCCTCACTTCATCAACATATGCTTCCATCAACGGACTCTGATAGTTTTTGTTTACTTGGTGGACGACCAACTGCGAGTCACCCCTGACAATGAGCTTGTTGATCCCAAGGTCTGCTGCGATTCTGAGGCCGGCAAGCAAACCCTCATACTCTGCGGTATTGTTCGTTGCTTGCTCCTTGGGAAAGTGCATCTGGACTACGTACTTGAGGTGCTCTCCGGTGGGTGCGATAAGCAGCACGCCAGCACCGGCGCCTTGCAGCGAGAAGGCACCATCAAAGTACATCAACCATTCTTTGCTTGCCTCTTTGACGGGGATGCTCGTTTCTGGAGTTTCTTCATCTGGTGTTGGCGTCCACTCCGCTATGAATTCCGCCAATGCTCTGCTCTGTATAGTTGAGGTGCTCTCAAACTTGAGGCCAAAGCTTGACAGTTCCAGTGCCCACTCGACAATCCTGCCTGTTGCTTCTGGATTCTGCAATATCCTCTTCAACGGAAAGCGAGTGACAACTGTTATCTCATGTGCCTGGAAGTAATGGCGCAGCTTTCTCGAGGCCATGAGAAGGCCGAAAAGCAATTTCTGCACGCCAGAGTACCTCGACCTAGCCCCCTGCAGAAGGGAACTGACAAAGTAAACTGGGCGCTGCACCATTTTCTTCTGCACCTCCTTGCATGCCTGCGCAGATCCATCTTTGTCGGGACCAGAGCTTGTCGGAGAAGCCCCCTGCTTGTTGCTGGCTCATCGTCCGCCTCCCTCTCCGCTACTAACGCAGCACTAACCACTTGATTGGTTGCTGCTAGATACAGCAGCAACTTCTCTTGTGGCTTAGGTGCGACAAGTATTGGAGTGGAGGACAGGTACCTCTTCAAGTCCTGCAGCGCAGCCTCCGCTTCCGGAGTCCATTTCATCGGACCTGCCTTTTTCAATATTTTGAAAAACGGCAAGGCGCGCTCTGCGGACTTAGAGATAAACCTGCTGAGAGCAGCCACGCAACCGGCAAGCCTTCGTACATCCTTGACGCGCTTTGGTGCTTCAATCTGCTCGATGGCTTTGATCTTGTCGGGATTGGCTTCAATCCCCCGCTGTGACACAAAGAACCCGAGAAGCTTGCCGGAAGGGACTCCAAACACGCACTTCTCGGGATTGAGCTTGAGGTTGATCTTGCGCAGATTTGCAAAAGTTTCATCTAGATCTTGAATCAGAGTAGCCTTGTCCTTGCTCTTGACCACTATATCATCCATGTAGGCTTCCACATTTCTGTGTATCTGGGGCTCAAAAGCGACGTGGACTACCCTTGCAAATGTTGATCCAGCATTCTTCAACCCGAAGGGCATCCGTACGAAACAGTATGTGCCACATGGGGTGATGAACGCGGTTTTATCCTCATCTTCTTCTGCCATGAAGATCTGATGGTATCCTGAGTATGCATCAAGAAATGAAAGCAAATCACATCCGGCTGTGGAGTCAACAATCTGGTCAATGCGCGGCAAGGGAAATGGGTCTTTGGGACAAGCTTTATTGACATCAGTGAAGTCTATACAAAGCCTCCATTTCCCGTTGGCCTTGCGCACGACTACAGGATTGGCCAACCACGTGGGATGGAGCACTCCTCTGACAAGGCCTGCTGCTTCCAGCTTCTTGATTTCTTCTGCAATAAACTCTTGGCGCTCCACTGCTTGCTTCCTGACTTTCTGCTTGACGGGCCGCGCATGAGGACAAACGGCTAGGTGGTGCTCAATCACTTTCCTGGGAACACCGGGGATGTCAGACGGCTGCCATGCAAACACGTCGACATTCGCCCGCGGGAAAGCAACGAGCGCGCTTTCCTATTTGGGGTCGAGAGTGGCACTGATGGTGAAGGTACCACCAGTGCCGTCCTCCTTGGCGGACACCTTCTTGGTCTCTGGTGGAGCTGCCATCGCCTTCTTAAACTTGCCGGTGGAGCTCGATGGTGCGTCCTCGACGGTAGCGCAGCACTCCGAAGAGGTGCGCTTGCCGGAGCTGGCATCAGAGCTCTTGCCGGACTTGGTCTTCTTCTTCCCCCGGGAGCTTCAGCGGCAAGTGACTTGCGATCGGCTGCGGCTGCTGCCTCCCGGTAAATCTTGTCGGCGCAGATAAGGGCATCTTTCTTGTCGCCAGGGACAGAAATGACACTTATCGGGCCTGGCATCTTGAGCATGTTGTATGCATAGTGAGAGGCTGCCATGAACTTGGCGAGCGCTGGACGGCCAAGGATCCCATTGTAGGGTAATGGAAAGTCGGCAACGTCAAAAGTGACCCTCTCAGTTCTAAAGTTCAGCTCGCTGCCAAATGTGACCGGCAGCGTGATCTTTCCCTTCGGCTTGCTCCTTCCCGGGCTGATTCCTTGGAACGTGCCGGTCTCTTCGAGCTCGCTGTCAGGGATCTGGAGTTTCTGGAGGACCGCGGAGGATATCAGGTTCAAGCCGGCCCCGCCGTCAACTAGCATCTTCGTGACCTTGAGGTTGCGGATAGTTGGAGAAACCAACATCGGCAAGCACCCGACCGCAGTTACGCGATCAGGGTGGTCCTCAATATCAAAGATGATAGGCGTGCTGGACCATTTCAGGGGCTTGCGTGACTCTACAGATGGCTCTGCTGCATTTACTTCCCGCATCCACTGTTGAGTTGGCGGTGCGAAGTATGCAGAGAGGCGCCACCGTCAACGCACAGGACCTCTGTGGCTTTCTGAAACTCCTGCTCATCGGCCTCGTCATCATCCATGTCTTCGTCGTCGTCGTCTTCATCCTTGTCGCGGCCGCGGGGAGGTCTGTCTCCTTGCCGCTGCTTGGCCTTGCCGCGGCGTCCTCCCCGGCCGGGGCGTTTCTTGCCGGCTCCTCCAGCACCTTCCTGGGCCTTCTCCTTGTCGCGTCGCTCGTACTCAGCTTTTTGCAGCTCAACAAGCTGCTCGACCTTCTTGCAGCTCTGGAGATCGTGACCCTTGGTGCGGTGGATCTTGCAATACTGCTTGCTGGAGCTATCCTGCTTGTCGGCGGCTGCCACAGGCTGGGCCTCCTTGCCGGAGCCACCAGCTTTAGCTTCCTTGGCGCCACCTCCGTTGCCGGTCTGCTCGACAGCTAGCACTTCCTTGCCCTTCTTCCTTCTGTTGTTCCGCCGCCGGCCTTTCCTTGCCGGGGCGGCATCCTCACTGTCGGATCCTCCTGCTCCTGTATTCTCTCCGGGGAGCCTCCTCCCCTCTTCAGCGCGCGCACACTTGTCGGCCAGGGCGTAAAGCTCGCTGACGTCCCTGATCTTACACATCGCCATCTCCTCCCTCATCCTGCGGTTTCGCACGTTCTGATGGAACGCGCTGATGATCGCGGCAGGGTGGACGTCTGGGATGTTGTGCTGTACACGGCTGAATCTCTGAATGTACTTGCGCAGTGGCTCTCCTTCCTTCTGGGCGAGCAGATGAAGATCGCTCTCTTGGCCATGTGGCTTGTGGCCGCCTGTAAAGGCGCCGACAAACTGATGGCATAGATCTGCCCAAGAGGAGATGGAGTTGTCCGGCAAGTGCATGAGCCAGGACCTGACGTTGGGCTTGAGCACCAGCGGGAAGTAGTTGGCAAGGATCTTGTCGTCCCGTCCCCCGGCAGCCTGCACCGCGATGGTGTAGATGCTGAGGAACTCCGACGGATGCGACTTGCCGTCGTACTTCTCTGGTACGTCTGGTTTGAAGTTTTTCTTGCTGGGCCACTGGACCTGCCACAGCTCATGGGTGAACGCAGGGCAACCTACCGCGTACGGCAAGTCGCCTGGCTCCCCCGGCGCGTGCATGTCGACAGAGGGCCCAGCGCGCTGGTCAGATTGACGCCGCGCTTCTCTTCGGCGCTCGATGCGAGTACGAGCGTCCTCTTGTTGCCGTTCGTGGAGAATTTGGCGCTGGTCGCGACGAGCTCGTGGGTCCGACGACGCGGTGGAGCCGCTGTCGGGGTGGATCCGGCGACTCGGCGATCTTGGCCTTCGTGGTGGAGAGTGCATGGAAGTCGCACCTCCCTCGGTCTTGTTGCCATCGGCTTGCGTCCGGCAGTCCTGCCGCGGCAGCGAGGTGCTTGGTTGCCGCGCAGTGTCGCCGTTGGCGAAGCCGATGAGGCTCTGGATAGTGGCCCTCCACTCGTCGGTCTTGTCCGCCGTCGGAGGGTAATCTAGGAGCAGTTGAGCTCGCGCCAAGGCTTCTGCTGGAGTGGTGGGCGGCAGAGGTGAAAGGTGCAAGGAGCGGGACATGCTCGGACTCCTAACTACGTTAGAAGGAGCAGTGTCACGTCCAGGCGACCGTACTTCGCTCGGGCCAGCATGTTGACGTGCATGCTGGTCTTGGACGCCACGAGAACCACCAGCTTGATCTTGGCCCAGCGGACGTATGGCGCTGCGAACGCCATGACGCTGCTAGTCCCGCGCCTCCTGAGACGGGCGCAGTGCGCGTACGGACGCCGAGGTCTGTGCCGCCTTGTCCTTGGACTTGGCCGCACTGTGAGCTCCCTTGTCGATGCCCGTTCTTCCGCCGGCGTCCACTCCACCACCCGTTTGCTCCGGAGGCGGTGGAAGCGACGCAGACGGAACAGCTGCCTCCGAAGCCTTCTTCATCGGTGGCATGTCGATGAAGACAATGAAGATTTAGCTCGCGCGCACGCCGGATCGGGTTCACACGATCTCGACGCCCTCCACCTGGCGCGCCAAATATGTCGGGGGGCTGATCCTTGAACACCTATGGGACCGGCGGGCCGAGTCCCTTTCGATTCGGTGAGGGCGGAGGTCGCACGAAGAGCGGATCGAGGCGAAGCACACGAGCAGTTTACCCAGGTTCGGGCCGCACGGATGCGTAAAACCCTACTCCTGCTTGCTTGATTGTATTGAGTTCTTGCTCAGGAGCGATGAACGCTACCAGACCGAGCGTGAGAGTGTTCTTGGTGTTTCGAATGAGCCGAACCCCTTCTACGTTGAACATGGGCCTCCTTTTATACGCTCAAGGGGTCACCGACAGGTGGCAACATAGACTAGAGGGGTAAAAATGGAAAAAGAATGCGGTAGGTACAGCTACCGCTACTGTGGGCACAGTGTATCCTACCTAACTCTGACGGCAGGGGACAAGGGCATTGAATGCCCGTCTGAGACGCCTAAACAGTGCAAAAAGTGACCGTTAGGAGCGCCACCGTTTGCCACGATGGCCTCCTCTTCATCTCCGCTTGCCACCGCGTACCCCTGGCTGCACAGGCTCCCGCCACGCGCCCCTGAGCAAGCCTCAGGGCGACACACGGGTGGATGCGCTGGAGCGCGGGTATAGAGTGGCAGCTGGCCTCCGGCGAGTACCTTGTCGGGGCCGTCGTCTTGTCGCGTCCGGAAGCTTGTCGCTCGCCGGACCTTGCCGGGACGCGCGGTGCGTCACGGCAAGTTTCTTGAGGTGCCGTGGTTGGCCTTCCCGGCAAGCTCCTCTTGCCGGGGCCTTGTCTCTTCCCGGCAAGCTCCTCTTTCCGGGGCCTTGTCTCTTCCCGGCAAGCTCCTCTTGCCGGGGTCTTGTCTTCTCATCTTAAATACTTTGTTCTCGAATGGCTTCAAAGGAACCAACGGAGGACCCTGGCGGTCGCCCGGCAAGCCTTGCCGCGGGGCGCTGCAACTGCCCGTGCACAAGTTCGGGATACTAGGGTACCCCTACTCTAGTACACCGACAATACCATACACCCACCACATACCTTCCTCAAAACAGCCACCATACCTAACTATTATGGCATTTCCATAGCCATTCCGAGATATATTGCCATGCAACTTTCCACCATTCCGTTTATTATGACACGTTGCATCATTGTCATATTGCTTTGCATGATCATGTAGTTGACATCGTATTTGTGGCAAAGCCACCGTTCATAATTTTTTCATACTTGTCACTCTTGATTCATTGCACATCTCGGTACTCCGCCGGAGACATTCACATAGAATCCTATTTTTTTCTAAGCATTAAGTTGTAATTCTTGAGTTGTAAGTAAATAAAAGTGTGATGATCTTCATTATTAGAGCATTGCCCCATGTGAGGAAAGGATGATGGAGACTATGATTCCGCCCACAAGTCGGGTGAGACTCCGGATGAAAAATTAAAAAAAGGAGAAAAAAGAGGCCATAAAGAAAAAAGAGAAGGGGCAATGTTACTATCCTTTTTCCACACTTGTGCTTCAAAGTAGCACCATGATCTTCATGATAGAGAGTCTCCTATGTTTTCACTTTCATATACTAGTGGGAATTTTCATTATAGAACTTGGCTTATATATTCCAATGATGGGCTTCCTCAAAATGCCCTAGGTCTTCTTGAGCAAGCAAGTTGGATGCCCACCCACTTAGTTTCTTTTTTAGCTTTCATACACTTATAGCTCTAGTGCATCCATGGCATGGCAATCCCTACTCACTTACATTGATATCTATTGATGGGCATCTCCATAGCCCGTTGATACGCCTAGTTCATGTGAGACTATCTTCCTCCTCTTTTGTCTTCTCCACAACCACCATTCTATTCCATCTATAGTGCTATGTCCATGGCTCACACTCATGTATTCCATGAAAGTTGAAAAAGTTTGAAAATACTAAAGTATGAAACAATTGCTTGGCTGAAACCGGGGTTGTGCATGATTTATATATTTTGTGTGATGAAGATAGAGCTTAGCCAGACTATGTGATTTTTTAGGGATAGCTTTCTTTGGCCATGTTATTTTGAGAAGACATGATTGCTTTGTTAGTATGCTTGAAGTATTATTATTTTTATGTCAATATTAAACTTTTGTCTTGAATCTTTCGAATCTGAACATTCATGCCAAAATGAAGAAAATTACATGGATAAATATGTTAGGTAGAATTCCACATCAAAAATTATGTTTTTATCATTTACCTACTCGAGGACGAGCATGAATTAAGCTTGGGGATGCTTGTTACGTCTCCAACATATCTATAATTTTTTATTGTTCCATGCTATTATATTATATATTTTGGATGTTTAATATGCATTTATATGCTATTTTATATTATTTTTAGGACTAACCTATTAACCGAGGGCCCAGTGCCAGTTTCTGCGTTTTGCCTATGTTGGATTACGGGTTCCGCAAACCCTTGAAAGGTTCGAACTCTGGGATCCGTGCGGAGATCTCAACCTACCCAGCCTGCCTACTCGCGATCCTCCTAAGCCTAGCACATCAAGATCGATGAGACAAAGAGACACAATAGTTTATCCTGGTTTGGGCCACCTTGCGGTGTAATACCCTACTCCAGCATTTTGGTGGATTGCTCGAAGGGCTGGGGATGAACTAGTACAATGGATGAATTGGCCTCGGGAGGTGAGGTGTCCTTTAGCTTAGGGGAGCTGGTGAGATGTGAACTAGATGCCCCTCTATGGTGGTGGCTAAGTCCTATTTATTGTGGCCTTGGTCCTCTTCCCAAATGTTGGCGGGAAGGGATCCCACAATGGCCGGATTTGAAAGGGGACAAGTAGTACAGCTTATCCTGACAAAAGTAGTCTTCGCCTACGAAAAGCCCCTGGTCGTGACGCTGCGGTGGGCTTGGTGATGACCTCTGTCCTGGCGGTCTTGGTCTTGTTGCACCAGAATGGAAACCTTTGGCTGACTCCTCGGGACTCCACGCCTGCGGCTTGTCTCCCTTGCACCAAAGAGGAAACTGGCGCCCGCCTAGCCTTAATCGTCATGGCTCACGTCAGCTGAGCCTCATGAGGTACACCTTGCATAGAACTCTCCGCCCCTTGGGAGCCAGCCTGAAGAGGCCGATCCCCTCGAGGGTCTTGGCATTGTCCGCCTCGCGAGACTTGGCCCCTCGCGAGGGTCTTGAGCTGCTGATGCTGAAGCTGGGCTGTACCAGGCCATCGATGGAGCCACGTGGTGGGCCGCAGGCAGGCAAGTCTGGATACCCCCATATCCAGAATGTAGGTAGTAGCCCCCGGGCCCAAGGCACGCTCGGACTTGGCTTCCAGGCGAAGCCAAAGGGCAAGTGCGGAGCGCCGCGGGCCCTAACCGCCTGCGGCCTTTATGATGCATGGCGATGGATGGGACGTGGGCGTCTCCACTTCCCCATGCTGCCTCGGCAATGGTTCGACTTCACAGAATGATGCGGCATCATGGAGGCTGGCGGTTGGCCTTCCTTGGCTATAAATGAGGGGGAGTGGCAGAACCCCCCCACCGTCTCATCTCTCCTTCGTCTTCCTGCCGCCTACTTCTTCTCTTTCTTGCTTCCATGGCATCGCCGAGGAGGTTTTCGGCGGCCGAGAAGGGGAAAGCTTCCAAGGAGGAACCGGCCTCTCCGCCTCCCAAGAGAGGCCGCGACCATCCCCGCAAGCATCCCACGGCTCCTGCGGCGGCCCCTAGGGGGCGCAGGTGCACACCCCCCGGAGCCAGCACTTCCCTTTGTGCCCGCGATGGCACCTCTTCTCGCGGCAGCAGCTCTTCCTCGGACGAGAGCTCGAGCAGTGGTGACTACAACCGGCCCCCCACGTCGTCGTGCTCGGGTCGAGGACGTCGGTGGTTCGTCTCGCTGCAGCGCTCCAGTGAAGCTGGAGAGGAGCCCAGCGTGAGGCTGGGGGCCGCCGAACTTGGACTGAAGACCGGCCGCAGCCCCAGGTCGCCTATGAGGGAACTGGTGGAGCACCGGGCCACCTTGAGGCGCTGCTTGAGGATGCGGCGCTGGTGTCGGGTTCGTACGCCTTCGGGCCTTCTTTGTTTAGCCTTTCCTTTCTCCTGTAATTTGAAAAAAAGATGGTGTACCCCACGGGGGCATGTGATGCACTATGGCAGTTATGCCCTTTATGCTATGCTTGCTATCTTGATGCCGTGTTGTAACGTTTGTGCTCTGAGTAAGCCAGGATAGGAAAACTTAGCTTGATATGTGCGCAGTAGTTTTCCACCTCCCGAAGACCTGGCCTCAGGTACTCCCTTGAGGTCTCAGGAGCCGCCGCAGGACTGTTGCAGGGCTGCTTTTAAAGGAAAAGAAAAAATGATGAGAACCTCACTCCTCCTTATGCGAGCCCCCTGCCATAGATTAGCCCTGACTTAATGCACTGCATCGCGCTGCCCGGGGGGCACAGATATGAGGGGTGCTGATGCATGTGAGCTTGATCGAGGGCTCCTCGCGAGGACAAGGCCGAAGCACCTGGGGTAGCGGGGTTCGGTGAGGTGTGCGCACGCAAGGGCAGACCCAAGGCGCACACACCTGCCTAGCCCCACGCGCGAGGCGCATGAGAGAGAGTGACAGGAAAGTGCCACTTCTCTCCTGTCCTTAGGCCAAAAACGGCTCAGGAGAAGAAATTAACTCGGCGAACCAAAATCCTGAAGTACCAAATCCATTGAAAGATCACTAAAAACTGGAAGCAACTTCGGAAAGCAAATGAACAGCCGTGTCTGGCACCTAATCTAGTCTTCTCACCAGCACGGAGCTAAGTGCTTCCACTAAGACGTGGGAGGGAGCCCCCATGAGGCCCCAGGGCGACTCTCAAGAGACTCCGGGGCATGTATAGCCCCACTCTTTATTACGTGAGAGTGTCATGAGCGGAGACCTTCACAGGTCGGAGCTTTGCTTCATAGGCCGCAGCCTTTCTTCTGGGGTAGAACTTCCGGAGGTGCTAGATGTTCTAGGCGTTCTGGATGGGGACCCCGTCCTGTGTCTCCAGGCGTGCGGCGCTAGGCCTGGAGACACGGGCAATCCTAAACGGGCCCTCCCACATGGGAGAAAGCTTGTGCAGCCCCTCCCTAGAGAGGACCCGCCTCAGGACGAGGTCACCCACCTCTAACATCCTGGAGCGGGTGTTGTGGCAGTAATACCGCTGCAGCGCCTGCTGGTATCTTGCCGCCCGGAGCGAGGCTTGATGGCGGCATTCCACCCCCAGCACGAGATCCATCCCCCGCGTGGCGTCCTGACGTGCCTCGTCAAACGCCAGGACCTATGTGAAGCGATGCTTGACCTCGTGTGGGAGAACCGCTTCTGCTCCATAGACAAGGAAGAATGGTGTTTCTCTGATTGGCTTGGTCGCGGTGGTGCGGATGGACCACAGCACGACCTATAGCTCGTCGAGCCAGCTCCTGCTGCCGGACTTGAGCTTCTTCTTGAAGGCTCTTGTCTTGAGGCCCCTCAGGACTTCGGCATTGGCCTACTCGGCTTGGTCATTGCTCCGGGGTTGTGCTACTGAAGAGTAACATATCTGCGTTCCAAGGTTAGCACAATATGTTTTGAAAAGGTTGCTAGTGAATTGCAAGCCGTTGTTGGTGATGACGCGGTTAGGGACCCCAAACCAACTCATGGACTTGATGGTCGATCCAGCTGGGATGGTGCGAACGGCCTCTACCTCCGCCCACTTAGTGAATTTGTCGATGGCGACGTAGAGGTATCGGTAGCCCCCTGGCGCTCGAGGGAACGGCCCCAAGATGTCCAGCCCCCAGACCGCGAACGACCATGTGAGCGGGATTGTGTGGAGGCCCTGCGCAGGCTGGTGAATTTGCTTGGTGTGGAATTGGCATGCCTCACAGGAATGCAACAGCTCTGTGGCATCGTTGAGCACGGTGGGCCAGTAGAAGCCGTTGCGGAATGCCTTGCCCACCAGAGTGCGTGACGAGGAATGATGCCTGCAGTCCCCACCATGTATGTCCGCTAGCAGCTCAAGCCCCTGCTCCCTGGAGATGCATCGCAACAAAACGTCATTGGGCCTCTTGCAATATAACTCACTGTCCTGGATGCAGTACGCGGTGGCTTGACGAGCCACGCGCTCGGCATCCTCCTCCTTCTCTGGCAAGGTCCATTGAAGTAGGTACGCCTTGAACTCTTTAGTCCAGCACCCTAATGACCCACAAGTGTAGGTTATCTATCGTAGTCCTTTCGATAAGTAAGAGTGTCGAACCCAACGAGCAGCAGAAGGAAATGATAAGCGGTTTTTCAGTAAGGTTTTCTCTGCAAGCACTGAAATTGTAGGTAATAGATAGTTTTGTGATAAGATAAATTGTAGCAAGTAATAAATAATAAAAGTAAATAAGGTGCAGCAAGGTGGCCCAATCCTTTTTGTAGCAAAGGATAAGCCTGGACAATTTCTTATAATGAGAAAAGCGCTCCCGAGGACACATGGGAATTATCGTCAAGCTAGTTTCATCACAGTCATATGATTCGCGTTCGTTACTTTGATAATTTGATATGTGGGTGGACCGGTGCTTGGGTACTGCCCTTACTTGGACAAGCATCCCACTTATGATTAACCCCTATTGCAAGCATCCGCAACTACAACAGAAGTATTAAGGTAAACCTAACCATAGCATGAAACATATGGATCCAAATCAGCCCCTAACGAAGCAACGCATAAACTAAGGTTTAAGCTTCTGTCACTCTAGCAACCCATCATCTACTTATTACTTCGCAATGCCTTCCTCTAGTCCCAAATAATGGTGAAGTGTCATGTAGTCGATGTTCACATGACACCACTAGAGGAAAGACAACATACATCTTATCAAAATATCGAACGAATACCAAATTCACATGACTACTACTAGCAAAACTTCACCCATGTCCTCAGGAAAAACGTAACTACTCACAAAGCATATTCATGTTCATAATCAGAGGTGTAATAATATGCATTAAGGATCTGAACATATGATCTTCCACCAAGTAAATCAATAAGTATCAACTACAAGGAGTAATCAACACTACTAGCAACCCACAGGTACCAATTTGTGGTTTTGGATACAAGATTGGATACAAGAGATGAACTAGGGTTTGAGAGGAGATGGTGCTGATGATGATGTTGATGGAGATTGACCCCTCCCTATGAGAGGATCGTTGGTGATGATTTCCCCCTCCCGGAGGGAAGTGTCCCACGCAGAACAGCTCTGCCGGAGCTCTAGATTGGTTTCGCCAAGGTTCCGCCTCGTGGCGGCGGAGTTTCATCTCGTAAGCTTGCCCACGATTTTTTCCAGGATAAAACCCTTCATATAGGAGAAGATGGACACCGGGAGGCCACCAGGGGGCCCAGGACATAGGGGGCGCGCCCAGTAGGGGTGGGTGCCCCCCCTCCTGGACAGGGTGTGGGCCCCTGAGGTATTTCTTCTGCTCAATAATTCTTATTAAATCCAAAAATAGGTTTCGTGGAGTTTGAGGTCTTTTGGAGCAATGCAGAATAGGTTTCCAATGTTTGCTCCCCTTTCAGCCAGAATTCCAGCTGTCGGCATTCCCCCTCTTCATGGTAAACCTTACAAAATAAGAGAGAATAGCCATAAGTGTTGATATATAGTGTGTAATAACATCCCATAATGCACTAAATATTGATATAAAAGCATGATGCAAAATGGACGTATCAACTCCCCCAAGCTTAGACCTCACTTGTCCTCAAGCGGAAACCGAAATCGAAAAATATGTCCACGTGTTTAGAGATAGAGGTGTCGATAAAAATAAAATACGGACATGGGGGCATCATGATCATTCCTATAACGGCAACATATATAGATTTTGTCATAAGGATTCTTATGCTCAAGTAACAATCAATTCACAATGTCAAGCATGGTTCAGAAACTTCGTTGAAAGCTAACAAACTATAATCTCAGTCATTGAAGCAATTGCAATTTATCGTAACATCACAAAGAGTCAAGAATAGAGCTTTTAAGCAAGTCCACATACTCAACTATAATATAATCTTCTACAATTGCTAACACTCATGCAATACTTGTGGTTATAGAGTTTCAGCCGGACACTGAGAAAGATAGGGGCTTATTGTGTTGCCTCCCAACGTATTCACCTTTAGGTGATGTCAACAATAACAACCCATGCTAACGAATACCCAATTGGATATATACATCATGATCTTTCAAACACGAGGAGCTTGCCAAAAGATAAAATGAAAAAGGGAAAGGTGAAGGTCACCTTGACTCAAGCATAAAGTAAAAAGCATAAAGTACGAACATAAAGTAAAAGATAGGCCCTTCGCAGAGGGAAGCAGAGGTTGTCATGCGCTTTTAGGGTTGGATACACAAAATCTTAGTATGAAAGAACGTCACTTTATATTACCACTTCTGTATGGACCTTTATTATGTAGTCTGTCGCTTTTATTGCTTCCATAACAAGATCGTATAAAGCTTATTTTCTCCGCACTAATAAGTCATGCATATTTAGAGAGCATTTTTTATTGCTTGCACCGATGAGAACTTACTTGAAGGATCTTACTCAATCCATAGGTAGATATGGTGGACTCTCATGGCAAAACTGGGTTTAAGGATATTTGGAAGCACAAGTAGTATCTCTACTTGGTGCTAGGAATTTGGCTAGCATGAGGGGGAAAGGCAAGCTCAACATGTTCGGAAGGTCAATGACAATATACTTTAACTGAGATGTGAGGAAACATAAACCATTATGTTGTCTTCCTTGTCCAACGTCGATTCTTTTAGCGTGTCATACTTAATGAGTGCTCACAATGATAAAAGATGTCCAAGATAGTATATTTATATGTGAAACCCCTCTTTCCTTATTACTTCCTATTAATTGCAACGATGACCAAAACTATGCTTATCAACTCTCAACAACTTTTAAGCCTCGTACTTTCTATGTGTGAAGTTATTACCATCCATAAGATCAATATGAAGTCTTTTATTCTTTTTATTCCTTCTATTTTTCTCAAGATCATAGCAAGAAAGCAAAGCCCTTGACTCAACACTAATCTTTATTATAGAAAGCTCACAGACTCGATTACATAAAAGAGACCACAAAGCAAACTCAAAACTACTTGATATCAAAACTTCAATCTACTAAATCAAGATACTACTAAAAGGATCGAACTAAATAAAACGGTAAAGATAGGAGTGTCATGGTGATATGATACCGGGGCACCTCCCCCAAGCTTGGCAGTTGCCAAGGGGAGTGCCCATACCCATGTGATTATGTCCTCGGGGGTGGTGAAGTAGGAGTTGTTGATGATGTAGGCTTGTCGTGCGTCTTCCAAGGCATAGGCTCACCATCATAGAAGGATGACCGAGTCTCCGGGATCCTTAAATCTGCAGCCAAACTCATCCTCTTGAGTCTATATTCATACTCACAGTTTTGGTTTTGCAGGTCATAAATCTGGGCTTGGAGGTGCTTGATTTTCTATTGAAGCTTGAAGATGGTTTCCCCAATGACTTTGGCATCTAGCTTGTGGTTATTGGTGAACTCCATGATCATCATCTGGTTGGCGTTGAGTCCACACTCCACCATCCCTTGACACTTGAAGACTTGCTGCTCCACAGCTTCGAGCTTTGTCTCCACGCTTCCGGTACACTTTGGTCCCTCCACATCGCGGATGTGAAGCACCCCCTCACGCATCTCAATGGTTTTAGGGTGTTGCAGCACCTCTGCTAGATAGGGATTGATAACCCTCTCGAAAAACTTGTCCTTGGGAGTGCTTGGAGATGCCATGATGCTCTAGATCTGTAACAGAAAACAGCTCAAAACGAAAACAGAAGATATTTGCGTGATACGGTGGTCGAAACTTTCGGGAGATTATATAGTGAATTTTTACCGACCAAAATATGTAACGTGCAAGAAAACGGAGTCCGGAAGGCACACGAGGTGTCCACGAGACAGGGGGGCGTGCCCAGTAAGGGTGGGCGTGCCCGCCACTCTCGTGGAAGCCTCGTGTCCTTCCCGGACTACTTCTTTCTTCCTAAAATTCTTAAATATTCCAAAACTGATATAAATTGCCTTTAGATTTGTTTTGGAGTCGGTTTACTTACCGTACCACATACCTATTCCTTTTCGGAGTCTGAAATGTTCTGGAAAGTGTCCCTTATGTATTCCTCCGGGGTTACAGTTTCAATAATATTAGTTTCAATATTGATAGGATTACCTGAAATATAATGTTTAATTCTTTGACCGTTCACCACCCTTGGACTTGTGCCTTCGAAGTTGTTGACTTTTACGGCACCGGAACGATAGACCTCCTTGATAACATAAGGACCTTCCCATTTAGAGAGAAGTTTTCCTGCAAAAAATCTTAAACGAGAGTTGAATAATAACACATAATCACCTACGTTAAACTCACGCTTTTGTATTCTTTTGTCATGCCAACGTTTGACTTTTTCTTTGAATAGTTTGGCATTCTCATAGGCTTGGGTTCTCCATTCATCAAGTGAGCTAATATCAAACAACCACTTTTCACCGGCAAGTTTGAAGTCATAGTTGAGCTCTTTAATAGCCCAATATGCTTTATGTTCAAGTTCTAGAGGTAAATGGCAAGCTTTTCCATAAACCATCTTATATGGAGACATACCCATAGGATTTTTATATGCAGTTCTATAGGCCCATAATGCATCATCAAGTTTTTCGGACCAATTCTTTCTAGATCTATTAACAGTCTTTTGCAAAATTAATTTGAGCTCTCTATTGCTCAACTCTACTTGACCACTAGACTGTGGGTGATAAGGAGAAGCGATTCTATGATTAACATCGTACTTAGCAAGCATCTTACGGAAAGCACCATGAATAAAATGTGAACCACCATCAGTCATAAGATATCTAGGGACTCCAAACCTTGGAAAAATAACTTCTTTAAGCATTTTAATAGAAGTGTTATGATCAGCACTACTAGTTGGAATAGCTTCTACCCACTTAGTAATGTAATCAACAGCAACTAAAATATGTGTGTAACCATTAGAAGTAGGAAAAGGTCCCATATAATCAAAGCCCCAAACATCAAACGGTTTAATAAGAAGAGAATAATTCATAGGCATTTCTTGACGTCTACTAATATTACCAATTCTTTGACATTCATCACATGACAAGACAAACTTACGGGCATCCTTGAAGAGAGTAGGCCAATAAAAACCAGATTGCAATACCTTATGTGCAGTTCTGTCTCCAGCGTGGTGTCCTCCATATGATTCGGAGTGACACTTGCATAGGATCTGTTCTTGTTCATGCTCAGGTACACAATGTCTAATAACACCATCTACTCCTTCTTTATAAAGGTGTGGGTCATCCCAAAAGTAATGTCTTAGATCATAAAAGAACTTCTTCTTTTGCTGGTATATGAAACTAGGTGGTATAAATTTAGCAACAACGTAATTAGCATAATCAGCATACCAAGGAGAGGTACGAGAAGCATTAACGGCTGCTAACTGTTCATCGGGAAAGCTATCATCAATAGGTATTGGGTCATCAAGAACATTCTCTAACCTAGACAAGTTGTCTGCAACGGGGTTCTCAGCTCCCTTTCTATCAATAATATGCAAATCAAATTCTTGGAGCAAGAGAACCCATCTAATGAGTCTAGGCTTAGCATCTTTATTTTCCATAAGATATTTAATAGGAGCATGATCAGTGTGAATAGTAACTTTGGAATCAACAATGTAAGGTCTAAACTTATCACATGCAAACACAACTGCTAAGAATTCTTTTTCAGTAGTAGCGTAATTTCTCTGGGCAGTATCAAGAGTCTTACTGGCATACTGGATAACGTTTAATTTCTTATCAACTCTTTGCCCTAGAATAGCACCTACAGCATAATCACTAGCATCACACATAATTTCAAAAGGTAAATTCCAACCAGGTGGCTGAACAATAGGTGCAATGATCAAAGCTTTCTTAAGTATTTCAAATGCTTCTACACAATCATCATCAAAGATAAAAGGAATATCTTTTTGCAATAAATTAGTTAGAGGCCTAGAGATTTTAGAAAAGTCCTTAATGAACCTCCTATAAAAACCGGCATGACCAAGGAAACTTCTTATACCTTTTATGTCCTTGGGACATGGCATCTTTTCAATAGCATCAACTTTAGCTTTATCAACTTCAATACCTCTCTCAGAGATCTTGTGCCCCAAGACAATGCCTTCATTAACCATAAAGTGGCACTTTTCCCAACTCAAGATGAGACTAGTGTCTTCGCATCTCTGCAAAACTTGATCAAGGTTGCTCAAGCAATCATCAAAAGAAGATCCATAAACGGAGAAATAATCCATGAATACTTCACAAATCTTGTCACAAAAGTCAGAGAATATAGCCATCATACATCTTTGAAAGGTAGCAGGTGCATTACATAAACCAAAAGGCATACGTCTATAAGCAAAAGTACCGAAAGGGCAAGTAAAAGTAGTTTTTGATTGATCTTCCGCTGATACGGGTATTTGAGACAAACCAGAATAACCATCTAGAAAGCAGAAATGTGTATGTTTGGATAGTCTTTCTAGCATTTGATCAATAAAAGGTAAAGGGTAATGATCTTTCTTAGTAGCTTTATTTAACTTACGAAAATCAATTACCATCCTATAACCTGTAATAATTCTTTGCGGAATCAATTCATCTTTA
Organism: Triticum aestivum; assembly: GCF_018294505.1. Taxonomy (NCBI): domain Eukaryota; kingdom Viridiplantae; phylum Streptophyta; class Magnoliopsida; order Poales; family Poaceae; genus Triticum; species Triticum aestivum. The sequence goes on from NC_057798.1 coordinate 197,687,526, forward strand.
TCATTAGGAACAACAGTAATACCTCCCTTTTTAGGAACATAATGGACAGGGCTTACCCATTCACTATCAGCAACGGGATAAATTATACCTGCCTCGAGGAGCTTCAATATCTCATTTCTTACCACTTCTTTCATCTTAGGATTTAACCTTCGTTGAGAATCTCTAACTGGTTTGGCATCTTTTTCCACTTTAATTTTGTGTTGGCACAGAGTAGGACTAATGCCCTTAAGATCATCCAGAGTATATCCAATAGCAGCACGGTGCTTCTTTAGAGTTTTCAGTAATCTTTCCTCTTCCTGCTCTAAAAGGTTAGCACTAATAATAATAGGATATATCTTATTTTCATCAAGATAAGCATATTTAAGATTATCAGGTAATGGTTTTAGTTCAAACACGGGATCACCCTTGGGTGGAGGGGGATCCCCTAGAATTTCAACGGGAAGGTTATGTTTCAGAATAGGTTCCTGTTTAAGGAATGCCTCATCTATTTCCCTTCTTTCTTTCATAAACATATCATTTTCATGGTCTAGTAAATATTGTTCTAACGGATCAGTAGGAGGCACGGCAACAGAAGCAAGACCAATTATTTCATCTTTACTAGGTAATTCTTTATCACGGGGTTGTCTACGAAATTTAGCAAAATTAAACTCATGAGTCATATCATCCAAGCCAATCGTAACAACATCCTTTTCACAATCAACCCTAGCTTTAACAGTGTTCAAGAAGGGTTTACCAAATATAATGGGACAAAAGTCGTCTTGAGGGGAACTAAGAACAAGAAAATCAGCAGGGTATTTAACCTTCCCACACAAGACTTCAACATCTCTAACAATCCCAATTGGTGAAATAGTATCTCTATTAGCAAGCTTGATAGTAACATCAGTATCTTCTAACTCCGCAGGTGCAATGTCATGCATAATTTCTTTATATAAATCATAGGGTATTGCACTAGCGCTAGCACCCATATCACATAAACCATGGTAACAATGATCTCCTATTTTAACAGAAATAACAGGCATGCCTACAACGGGTCTATGTATCTTAGCATCTGGTTTTGCAATATTAGCAGTTTCACCACAAAAGTAAATGACATGCCCATCTAAATTATCATCCAAGAGATCTTTAACCATAGCAATACTAGGTTCAACTTTGATTTGCTCAGGAGGTGTATAAGTTCTAGTATTACTCTTACGAACAACAGTCGAAGTTTTAGCATGATCCTTTACCCTAACAGGAAAAGGTGGTTTCTCAACATAAGTAGTAGGAACAATAGCATCACTATAAGTAATAGTCTTTTCTTCAACTTTAATAGGTGAAACAACTTTTACTTCAATGGGAGGATTATATTTAAACCACTTCTCCTTAGGGAGATCAACGTGAGTAGCAAAAGATTCACAGAAAGAAGCTACTATCTCAGAGTCAAGTCCATATTTAGTGTTAAATCCACAAAAAACATCGGTATCCATAAAAGATTTAACACAATCAAACTTAGGTGTCATACCTGACTCCTTACCATCATCGGAACCCCAATCTTCAGAGTTGCGTTTAATTCTTTCCAATAAGTCCCATTTGAATTCAATAGTCTTCAGCATATAAGAACCAGCACAGGAAGTATCGAGCATGGTGCGATCATTGAGAGAAAGCCGAGCATAAATTTTTGAATAATCATCTCTCTAGAGATCTCATGATTGGGGAATGAATATAACATTGACTTAAGCCTCCCCCAAGCTTGAGTGATGCTTTATCCTTCGCGAGGCCCTAAATTATATATGTAATTATGATCACGATGAACAAGATGCATAGGATAAAACTTCTGGTGAAATTCCAACTTCAATCGCTTATAATTCCAAGATCCTGTATCATCACATAGCATAAACCATGGCAATGCATCTCCCTTCAAAGATAAAGGGAAGACCTTCCTTTTAACAACATCATTGGGAATACCTGCAAGCTTAAATAATCCACAAACTTCATCCACAAAGATAAGGTGTAAATCGGGATGCAATATTCCATCTCCTGCAAATGGATTAGCTAGCAGTTTCTCTATCATACCCGAAGGAATTTCAAAGTGAAAATTTTCAGTAGGTTCAGTAGGTTGAGGAGCAACTCTTTGCTCTACTGGTTGGGGCGAACATGCCCCGAACAAGCCCCTCCAAGGATTAGTTTCCATAGTAACAAGTAACAAAAAATTTCAGCACACTATATAAATGTTTCCTTACCAAGTTCCACTCACCAAAAGCGCTACACTCCCCGGCAACGGTGCCAGAAAAGAGTCTTGATGACCCACAAGTGTAGGGGATCTATTGTAGTCCTTTTGATAAGTAAGAGTGTCGAACCCAACGAGGAGCAGAAGGAAATGATAAGCGGTTTTTCAGTAAGGTTTTCTCTGCAAGCACTGAAATTGTAGGTAATAGATAGTTTTGTGATAAGATAAATTGTAGCAAGTAATAAATAATAAAAGTAAATAAGGTGCAGCAAGGTGGCCCAATCCTTTTTGTAGCAAAGGATAAGCCTAGACAATTTCTTATAATGATAAAAGCGCTCCCGAGGACACATGGGAATTATCATCAAGCTAGTTTCATCACACTCATATGATTCGCGTTCGTTACTTTGATAATTTGATATGTGGGTGGACCGGTGCTTGGGTACTGCCCTTACTTGGACAAACATCCCACTTATGATTAACCCCTATTGCAAGCATCCGCAACTACAACAGAAGTATTAAGGTAAACCTAACCATAGCATGAAACGTATGGATCCAAATCAGCCCCTAACGAAGCAACGCATAAACTAGGGTTTAAGCTTCTGTCACTCTAGCAACCCATCATCTACTTATTACTTCCCAATGTCTTCCTCTAGGCCCAAATAATGGTGAAGTGTCATGTAGTCGACGTTCACATGACACCACTAGAGGAAAGACAACATACATCTTATCAAAATATCAAAAGAATACCAAATTCACATGACTACTAATAGCAAGACTTCACCCATGTCCTCAGGAACAAACGTAACTACTCACAAAGCATATTCATGTTCATAATCAGAGGTTTAATAATATGCATTAAGGATCTAAACATATGATCTTCCACAAAGTAAACCAATAAGTATCAACTACAAGGAGTAATCAACACTACTAGCAACCCACATGTACCAATTTGTGGTTTTGGATACAAGAGATGAACTAGGGTTTGAGAGGAGATGGTGCTGATGAAGATGTTGATGGAGATTGACCCCCTCCCGATGAGAGGATCATTGGTGATGATGATGGTGATGATTTCCCCCTCCCGAAGGGAAGTGTCCCCGGCCGAACAGCTCTGCTGGAGCTCTAGATTGGCTCCGCCAAGGTTCCGCCTCGTGGCGGCGGAGTTTCATCTCGTAAGCTTGCCCATGATTTTTTCCAGGATAAAACCCTTCATATAGTAGAAGATGGACACCGGGAGGCCACCAGGGGGCCCAAGAGACAAGGGAGCGCGCCCAGTAGGGGTGGGTGCCCCCCCCACCCTCCTGGACAGGGTGTGGGCACCCTGAGGTATTTCATCCACTCAATAATTCTTAAATCCAAAAATAGGTTTCGTGGAGTTTTAGGTCTTTTGGAGCAATGCAGAATAGGTTTCCAATGTTTGCTCCCCTTTCAGCCAGAATTCCAGCTGCCGGCATTCCCCCTCTTCGTGGTATACCTTACAAAATAAGAGAGAATAGCCATAAGTGTTGATATATAGTGTGTAATAATAGCCCATAATGCACTAAATATTGATATAAGAGCATGATGCAAAATGGACGTATCACACCCCTCCTGAGGCTCGAGCGTAAGCAGCACACGGGCCCCCGTGGGGTGGCCAAATGCTGGGGCGCCCGTCTCAGGCGCCCGGGGTAGGTCCTCGTGAGGCGGTGCTAGAGTCGTGGTGGCGGGAGCCGCAGATGGCTTGAAGAGCCGCTCCTTAAACACCCCGGCTCCTGAGGGAGCCTTCGGGAGGCTCTCTTGGCGATATCATCCGCCTCCTTGTTCGTCCCTCGCGGCACGTGTTGTAGCTCCAAGCCCATGAACCGCTTCTCCATCTTGCGTACCTCTTCTAGGTATGCCTCCATGTGCTCGTCCTTGGGCGTGTATTCCTTGTTGGAGAAGTTGACGAGGAGCTAAGAATCGCCCTTGATGGTGAGGCGCTTCACCCCTAGCACCGCCGCGGCCTTGAGACCAGCCAGCAATCCCTCGAATTCCACAATGTTGTTGGATACCTTCTCGTCATGCTGGAAGCAGAGTTGCACCTCATAGTAGAGCTTGTCCTTAGTGGGCGAGATGAGGATGGCCCCCGCTCCCGCACCTTGTTGTGCGAACACTCCATCAAAGTACATGATCCACCCATCTGGTTTCTCGTCTCCAGGTAAGAGGGAGCGGTCCTCGCTCACCCCATGGTCGTGGACGTCGGTCCATTCGGCCATGAAGTCCGTGAGGGTCGCACGCTTGATAACCCTGGTGGTGCTGAACTCAAGATGGAATCCCTTAAGCTCGATGTTCCATTGTGCAACTCGCCCGGCGGTATTCGGGCTCCGGAGCACCCTCTCCAGTGGGTATGCCGAGACGACCTTGATGGGGTGGCCTTGAAAGTATAGGTGCAGCTTCTGGGAGGCGATGAGGAGCATGAGCAAGAGTTTCTGAGGCATGGGGTACCACGCCCGTGCCTCCCTCAGCACCATGTTGACGAAGTAGACAGGGTGCTCGATGAGGGGAGAGTCATTAGTGGGGTCTCGCTCTTCCTGAGGGCGCGGGTCTTCGATGGCTTCGCGAGGTCCATCCTTAGGAGCCCCCCAAGCTGCAGGGTCAATCGCAGCCTCGGGAGGAGCATCGACCACTAGGTTGGCTGAGGCCCCGGGCGCATTGTCCCAAGGATGTCGCGCCTCGGTTAGCGGTTGAGCATCCTGCCGAGGTTTCTTGGTCAGGCGCTCCTTCCTTAGCGCCACTAGGGTGGTCTTGGCTGAGTGAGGGATAGCTGCTAGATAGAGCACCAAGGGCTCGAGAGGGCGCGGCGCCACCATCAGTGGCGGGCTGGTCAGGTATCTCTTGAGGTCTTGAAAAGCTGCGTCGGCCTCCAGGGTCCACTCGAACGACTCCTTCCTTTTCATCAGCTTGAAGAACTGGAGGGCGCGCTCCCCCAGCTTGGAGATGAAGCGCCCAAGCGAGGTTACGCAGCCCGCCAGCTTCTGCATCTCCTTTAGGGTCTGCGGGGGGCTCATGTCTTCTATTGCCTTGACCTTCTCCGGGTTAGTCTCGATCCCTTGGTGCGATACCAGGAAGCCCAGCAGCTTGCCAGAAGGAACCCAAATACACACTTCTCAGGATTGAGCCGAAGATCCACCTTGCGCAAGCTGGCAAACATCTCCTCCAGATCTGCTATCAGGGTCCTGGCCTCCCGAGACTTCACCACTATATCATCGACATAGGCCTGTGCGTTTCTCCCGAGCTACGAGCCCAGGGCGATATGCATTAGCCGCTAGATGGTGGCCCTGACATTACACAACCCGAAGGGCATGCAGGTGTAGCAGTACACCCCGTAGGGGTCAGGAATGTCGTCTTCTCCACATCTTGTACGACCATCTTGATCTGGTGGTAGCTCGAGAAGGCATCCAAGAAGCACAACAGGTCGCATTCGGCAGTGGAGTCCACGATCTAATCAATGCAAGGTAGCGGGAAGCGATCTTGCGGGCAGGCCTTGTTGAGGTTGGTGAAGTTGACACACATGCGCTCCTTCCCTCCTTTCTTGGGGACGACGACGGGGTTCGCCAGCCACTCTGGGTATCGCACTTCCCTGATTACCCCCGCGGCTTGCAACTTGCGGGTTTCTTGGACGATGAAGGCATGCTTCTCGGTGGACTAGCGACGAGCCTTTTGCTTCACTAGTCGCACGTTTGGGCATACCTTCAGGTGGTGCTCGATTATTCCCCTCGGGATCCCAGCCAGGTCTTTGGTCTCCCAAGCGAATACATCCTTGTTGGCGCGCAAGAAGTTGACCAACGCTTCCTCTTGATCCCGAGGGAGGCCAGCCCCTATGGTGAAGGTGGCGTTGGTTGTTCCCTCCTCACTGACCAGCGCCTGCTTCGTCTCGGCTCGGTCTTGGGAGAACAACTGCTTCTTCTTGGCCGGTGCCGCTTCCGAGGGCTCCGGACCCCCTTCTCATTAGGCAGAGCACGGATGCCGCTGACCTGAAGGCGAGCTTGAGGGTCTACAGCGCGTCTTTGGTGTCCCCTGCCACCGCGAGGACACGTTGTTGCCAGGCATCTTCATGAGGTTGTATGCTGGGTAAGTCGCTCCCGTGAACTTGGCCAAGGCCGGGTACCCTAGGATGGTGTTGTAAGGCAGGTCGATCCTGGCGATGTCGAAGTCGATGAGCTCGGTATGGTAGTTGTCATGGGTCCCGAAGGTGACAGGGGGGCGGATCTGCCCCAGGGGGCTGGTGGAGCCCCCGCCGACCCCGGAGAAGGGCTTGGTGGGGCGCAGCCGGCCGGGGGGCACGTGCAGCAGGCTGAATGTCTCTGTAAAGGGCACGTTGAGGCCGGCTCCACCGTCGATGAGGGTCTTGGTGATTGCCACGTTGCAGATGGTGGGGGTGCAAAGCATCGGGAGCGCGCCCGCTCCGGTCGTGGCGGTTGGATGATCCTCGGGGCCGAAGGTGAGGTTGGCCTTGGGCGCCGCCCGGCCCGGGGGAGCCCCCGAGCCCGCCTGGGCGGCACTTACTTGTCGGTAGAACTGTTTGATGTGGTGGTCGGAAGGTGGCGCCTACAAGCCACCTAGGAGAGCTGCGACGACGGGGAGCGCCGGTGCCGTGTAGCGTGCGAGGAAGAGGCCGCCCAGCTCCTCCCAGGAGGTCACAGAGGACTCCGGCAGGTTGAGCAACCAGGCGCATGGTGCGTCTACGAGGGCCGTGGGGAGCCAGTTGGCCTTCACCTTGTCGTCTCGGCCGGCTGCCCAAACTGCTTCTTCGTATGCCTAGAGCAAGGAGACAGGATCCTCCACGCCGTTGTAGTGTGGCGGCATCTCCGGTCTGAACTTGGGTGGCCACTCCACCCGTCGTAAGGAGAGGGTGAAGCAGCGCAGCCCCGGCGCTTCTTCAAAGGCGCGCATCGGCCGAGTCGACGGAGGGGCGCCCGCCATCGGAGCCGGTGGTGCGAACTAGCGGTTGGGGCAGAAAATCTCCGATGCACCCCTACCTAGCGCGCCAAATGTCAGATTACGGGTTCCGCAAACCCTTGAAAGGTTTGAACTCTAGGGTGGGTGCGGAGATCTCAACCTACCCAGCCGGCCTACTCGCGATCCTCCTAAGCCCAGAGCATCGAGCTCGATGAGACAAAGAGACACAATAGTTTATCCTGGTTCGAGCCACCTTGCAGTGTAATACCCTACTCCAGCGTTTTGGTGGATTGCCTCATAGGGCTGGGAATGAACTAGTATAGTGGATGAACTGGCTTTAGGAGGTGAGGTGTCCTTTAGCTCGGGGGAGCTGGTGACATGTGAACTAGATGCCCCTCTATGGTGGTGGCTAAGTCCTATTTATAGCGGCCTTGGTCCTCTTCCCAAATGTTGGCAGGAAGGGATCCCACAACAGCCAGATTTGAAATGGGACAAGTAGTAAAGCTAATCCTGACAAAAGTAGTCTTCGCCTGCGAAAAGCCCCTGGTCGTGACTCTGCGGTGGGCTCAGTGATGACCTTCGTCCTGCCGTCCTGGCGATCTTGGTCTTGTTGCCCCATAATGGAAACCTTTGGCTGACTCCTCGGGACTCCGCGCCTGCGGCTTGCCTCCCTTGCACTGAAGAGGAAACTGGCGCCCTGCGCCCGCTAGCGCTCGCCTGGCCTTGATCGTCATGGCTCACTTCAGCTGAGCCTCATGAGGTACACATTGCATAGAACTCTCCGCCCCTCGGGAGCCAGCCTGAAGAGGTTGATCCCCTCGGGGGTCTTGGCGTCGTCTGCCTCACGAGGCTAGGCCCCTCGCGAGGGTCTTGAGCTGCTGATGCTAAAGTTGGGCCATACCAGGCCGTCAATGGAGCCACATGGTGGGCTGCAGGCAGGCAAGTTCTGGATACCCCCCATATCCATAATGCCGACAACCTATTTTAGAGTTTTGCAGAAAAGGAATACCAAACGGAGTCCAAACGGAATGAAACCTTCGCGATGATCTTTCTTGGACCAAAAGCAAACCAGAACACTTGGAGATGAAGTCGGAGAAGCGACAAGGTGGCCACGAGGAAGGAGGGCATGCCTAGGGGGGTAGGGCGCACTCCCCACCCTCATGGGCCCCTTGTAGCTCCCCTGACCTAGTTCCTTCGCCTATGTATACTCTTATACCCTGAAAACATCGAGGGGAGCCACGAAACCACATTTCCACCGCCGCAACCTTCTGTACCCGTGAGATCCCATCTAGGGGCCTTTTCCGACGTCCTGTCGGAGGGGGATTCGATCAAGGAGGGCTTCTACATCAACACCATTACCTCTCTAATGAAGCGTGAGTAGTTTACCACAAACCTTCGGGTTCATAGTTATTAGCTAGATGGCTTCTTCTCTATCTTTGATTCTCAATACCATGTTCTCCTTGATGTTCTTGGAGATATATTCGATGTAATACTCTTTTGTGGTGTGTTTGTCAAGATCCAATGAATTGTGGATTTATGATCAAGATTATCTATGAATATTATTTGGTTCTTCTCGAATTCTTATATGCATGATTTGATAACTTTGCAAGTCTCTTCGAATTATCGGTTTAGTTTGGCCTACTAGATTGATCTTTCTTGCAATGGGAGAAGTGCTTAGCTTTGGGTTCAATCTTGCGGTGTCCTTTCCCAGTGACAGTAGGGGAGCAAGGCACGTATTTTATTATTGCCATCAAGGATAAAAAGATGGGGTTTTCATCATATTGGTTGAGTTAATTCCTCTACATCATGTCATCTTGCTTAATGCGTTACTCCGTTCTTTATGAACTTAATACTCTAGATGCATGCTGGATAGCGGTCGATGTGTGGAGTAATAGTAGTAGATGCAGGCAGGAGTCAGTCTACTTGACACGGACATGATGCCTATGTTCATGATCATTGCCTTAGATATCATAATAACTACTCGGCGGTAATTTGTTCACCCACCATAATATTTGCTATCTTAAGAGAAGCCACTAGTGAAACCTATGGCCCACGGGTCTCTTTTCCATATTATTGAATCTCGTTTACATCTTGCTAGTTTCTGATCTACTATTTTGCAATCTTTACTTTCCAACCTATAAACCAAAAATACCAAAAATATTTACTTTACCGTTTATCTATCTCTATTAGATCTCACTTTTGCAAGTGACCGTGAAGGGATTGACAACCCCTTTATCGCATTGGGTGCAAGTTGTTGATTATTTGTGCAAGTACTCGGTGACTTGTGTGTTGTCTCCTACTGGATTGATACCTTGGTTCTCAAAACTGAGGGGAATACTTACGCTACTTTGCTGCATCACCCTTTCCTCTTCAGGGGAAAACCAACACAAGCTCAAGAGGTAGCACTTTTGAGTAGGTAAGAAATGTTCTTGCTAGAAACCCATAGCAGCCATGTAAAAGACGCAACAACAATTAGAGGATGTCCAACTTGTTTTTGCAGGGTATGTTATGTGATGTGATATGACCAAAAGGATGTGATGAATTATATATGTGATGTATGAGAATGATCATGTTCTTGTAATAGGAATCACGACTTGCATGTCGATGAGTATGACAACCGGCAGGAGCCATAGGAGTTGTCTTAATTTATTCTATGACATGCGAGTCAATATAAGCGCCATGTAATTACTTTACTTTATTACTAACCATTAGCCATAGTAGTAGAAGTAATAGTTGGCGAGACAACTTCATGAAGACACGATGATGGAGATCATGGTGTCATGCCGGTGATGATGGTGATCATGTCACGCCTCGAAGATGGAGATCAAAAGCGCAAGATGATATTGGCCATATCATGTCACTTTATGATTTGCATGTGATGTTTGTCATGTTTACATCTTATTTGCATGGAACGAAGGTAGCATGAATAAGATGATTCCTCACTCAAATTTCAAGAAATGTGTTCCCCCTAACTATGCACCATTGTGAAAGTTCATTGTTTCGAAGCACCACGTGATGATCGGGTGTGATAGATTCTAACGTTCACATACAACGGGTGTAAGCCAGATTTACACATGCGAAACACTTAGGTTGACTTGATGAGCCTAGCATGTACAGACATGGCCTCGGAACACGAGAGACCTAAAGGTAGAACATGAGTCGTATGGTAGATGCGATCCACATGGAGATGTTCGCCATTGATGACTAGTTCATTTCACGTGATGATCAGACACGGCCTAGTCGATTTGGATCATGTATCACTTAGATGACTAGAGGGATGTCTATCTGAGTGGGAGTTCATTAAATAATTTGATTAGGTGAACTTAATTATCATGAACTTAGTCTAAAATTGTCTTTACAATCTATCCTGTAGATCCAATGGCCCGCGCTTATGTTGCCCTCAACTTCAACGCGTTCCTAGAGAAAACCAAGCTGAAAGATGATGGAAGGAACTATACGGATTGGGTCCGTAACTTGAGGATCATCCTCATAGCCGCGAAGAAAGCATATGTCCTTGAAGCACCGCTAGGTGGCGCACCCATTTTCCCAGCAACTCAAGACGTTATGAACGCCTGGCAGTCGCGTAGTGATCATTATTCCCTGGTTCAGTGCGGCATGCTTTACAGCTTAGAATCGGGGCTCCAAAAGCGTTTTGAGCAACACGGAGCATATGAGATGTTCCAAGAGCTGAAAATGGTTTTCCAAGCTCATGCCCGGGTCGAGAGATATGAAGTCTCCGACAAGTTCTACAGTTGTAAGATGGAGGAAAACAGTTCTGTCAGCGAGCACATACTCAAAATGTCTGGGTTGCAAAACCGCTTGTCTCAGCTGGGAGTTAATCTTCCAGATAACTTAGTCATTGAAAGAATCCTCCAGTCACTTCCACCTAGCTACAAGAGCTTTGTGATGAACTACAATATGCAAGGGATGGAGAAGTCCATTCCTGAGTTATATTTGATGCCAAAATCAGCGGAGGTGGAGATCAAAAAGGAACATCAAGTGTTGATGGTGAATAAGACCACTAGTTTCAAGAAAGGCAAGGAAAATAAGAACTTCAAGAAGGACGGCAAGGGAGTTGTCGCGCTCTGTAAGCCAGTTGCTGGGAAGAAGCCAAAGAATGGATCCAAGCCGGAGACTGGGTGCTTTTATTGCAAGGGAAATGGTCATTGGAAGCGGAACTGACCCAAGTACTTAGCGGATAAGAAGGCCGACAACGCCAAAGGTATATATGATATACATGTTATTGATGTGTACCTTACCAGCGCTCATAGTAGCTCCTGTGTATTTGATACCGGTGCGGTCGCATTTCGAACTCAAAATAGGAGTTGCGGAATAAGCGGAGACTGGCGAAGGACGAGGTGACGATGCACGTCGAGAATGGTTCCAAGGTCGATGTGATCGCCATCGGCACGCTACCTCTACATCTACCTTCGAGATTAGTTTTAAACCTCAATAATTGTTATTTAGTACCAGCTTTGAGCACGAACATTGTGTTGGGGAACGTAGTAATTTCAAAAAAAATCCTACGCACACGGAAGATCATGGTGATGCATAGCAACGAGCGGGGAGAGTGAGTCCATGTACCCTCGTAGACCGTAAGCGGAAGCGTTATGACATCGCGGTTGATGTAGTCGTACGTCTTCACGATCTGACCGATCCAAGTACCGAACGCACGGCACCTCCGAGTTATGCACATGTTCAGCTCGGCGATGTCCCACGAACTCACGATCCAGCAGAGCTTCATGGGAGAGTTTCGTCAACACGACGGCGTGATGATGGTGTTGATGATGCTACCGACGCAGGGCTTCGCCTAAGCACCACTACGATATTACCGAGGTGGAATATGGTGGAGGGGGGAACCGCACACGGCTGGGAGAGATCAACAAATCAACTTGTCTGTCCATGGGGTGCCCCTTGCCTCAGTATATAAAGGAGGAGAGGAGGGGAGGGGCCGGCCCTCTCTCTATGGCGCGCCCTGGGGAGTCCTACTCCCATCGGGAGTATGATTCCCCCCTCCCATGTAGTAGGAGTAGGAGTCAAGGAAAGGGAAGAGAGAAGAGAAGGAAGGAGGGGGTGCCACCCCTAGTCCAATTCAGACTAGGCCTTGGGGGTGCGCGGCCTGCCTTTCTCTCTCTCTCTCTCTCTCTCTCTCTCTCTCTCTCTCTCGCCCTTAAAGCCCAATAAGGCCCATATACTCCCCGACGAATTCCCGTAACTCTCCGGTACTCCGATAAATACCCGAATCACTCGAAACCTTTCCGATGTCCGAATATAGTCGTCGAATATATTGATCTTTACGTCTCGACCATTTCGAGACTCCTCGTCATGTCCCCGATCTCATCTGGGACTCCGAACTACCTTAGGTACATCAAAACACATAACTCATAATATAAATCGTCACCGAACTTTAAGCGTGCGGACCCTACGAGTTCGAGAACTATGTAGACATGACCGAGACACGTCTCCGGTCAATAACCAATAGAGGAACCTGGATGCTCATATTGGCTCCCACATATTCTTCGAAGATCTTTATCGTTCAAACGCATAACAACATACGTTGTTCCTTTTGTCATCGGTATGTTACTTGCCCGAAATTCGATCGTCGGTATCTCAATACCTAGTTCAATCTCGTTACCGGCAGGTCTCTTTACTCGTTATGTAATGCATCATCCCACAACTAACTCATTAGTTACATTGCTTGCAAGGCTTATAGTGATGTGCATTACCGAGAGGGCCCAAATATACCTCTCCGACAATCGGAGTGACAAATCCTAATCTCGAAATATGCCAACTCAACGAGTACCTTCGGAGACACCTGTAGAGCACCTTTATAATCACCCAGTTACATTGTGATGTTTGGTAGCACACAAAGTGTTCCTCTGGTAAATGAGAGTTGCATAATCGCATAGTCATAGGAACATGTATAAGTCATGAAGAAAGCAATAGCAACATACTAAACGATCAAGTGCTAAGCTAACAGAATGGGTCAAGTCAATCACATCATTCTCCTAATGATGTGATCCCGTTAATCAAATGACAACTCAAGTCTATGGCTAGGAAACTTAACCATCTTTGATTCAACGAGCTAGTCAAGTAGAGGCATACTAGTGACATTATGTTTGTCTATGTATTCACACATGTACTAAGTTTCCGGTTAATACAATTCTAGCATGAATAATAAACATTTATCATAAAATAAGGAAATAAATAGTAACTTTATTATTGCCTCTAGGGCATATTTCCTTCAGTCTCCCACTTGCACTAGAGTCAATAATCTAGTTCACATCACCATGTGATTTAACACTAATATTCATATCTATATATGATTAACACCCATAGTTCACATCGTCATGTGACCAACACCCAAAGGGTTTACTAGAGTCAATAATCTAGTTCACATCGCTATGTGATTAACACCCAAAGAGTACTAAGGTATGATCATGTTTTTCTCGTGAGAGAAGTTTAGTCAAAGGGTCTGTCACATTCAGAGCCGTATGTATTTTGCAAATATTCTATGTCTACAATGCTCTGCACGGAGCTACTCTAGCTAATTGCTCCTACTTTCAATATGTATCCAGATTGAGACTTAGAGTCATCTGGATCGGTGTAAAAGCTTGCATCGATGTAACTCTTTGCGACAAACTCTTTTATCACCTCCATAACCGAGAAACATTTCCTTAGTCCTCACTAAGGATATTCTTGACCGCTATCCAGTGATCTACTCCTAGATCAAAATTGCACCCCCTTGCCAAACTCAAAGCAAGGTATACAATAGGTCTGGTACACAACATAGCATACTTTATAGAACCTATGACTGAGGCATAGGGAATGACTTTTCATTCTCTTTCTATTTTCTGCCATGCTCGGGTTTTGAGTCTTACTCAACTTCACACCTTGCAACGCAGGCAAGAACTTCTTCTTTGACTGTTCTATTTTGAACTACTTCAAAATCTTATCAAGGTATGTACTCATTGAAAAATCTTATCAAGCGTCTTGATCTATCTCTATAGATCTTGATGCTCAATGTGTAAGCAGCTTCACCGAGGTCTTTCTTTGGAAAACTCTTATTCAAGTATCCCTTTATGCTATCCAGAAATTCTATATCATTTCCAATCAACAATATGTCATCCATATATAATATCAGAAATGCTACAGAGCTCCCACTCACTTTCTTGTAAATACAGGCTTCTCCAAAAGTTTGTATAAAACCATATGCTTTGATCAACTCATCAAAGCATATATTCCAACTTCGAGAGGCTTGCACCAGTCCATAAATGGATAGCTAGAGCTTGCACACTTTATTAGCATCTTTAGGATCGACAAAACCTTCTAGTTGCATCATATACAACTCTTCTTTAAGAAACCCATTAAGGAATGTAGTTTTGACATCCATTTGCCAAATTTCATAAAATGTGACAATTTGCTAAGATGATTCAGACAGACTTAAGCATCGCTACGAGTGAGAAAATCCCATCATAGTCAACACCTTGAACTTTGTCAAAAAAACCTTTTTAGGCAAGTCTAGCTTTGTAAATAGTAACACTACTATCAGCGTTCGTCTTCCTCTTGAAGATCCATTTATTTTCTATGGCTTGCCGATCATCGGGCAAGTCAACCAAAGTCCACACTTTGTTCTCATACATGGATCCCATCTCAGATTTCATGGCCTCAAGCCATTTCGCGGAATATGGGCTCATCATCGCTTCCTCATAGTTCGTAGGTTCATCATGGTCTAGTAACATGAATTCCAGAACAGGATTACTGTACCACTCTGGTGCGGACTGTACTTTGGAAGACCTACGAGGTTCTGTAGTAACTTAATCTGAAGTTTCATGATCATCATCATTAGCTTCCTCACTAATTGGTGTAGGAATCACTGGAACTGATTTCTGTGATGAACTACTTTCTAAATCGGGAGAAGGTACAATTACCTTATCAAGCTCTACTTTTCTCCCACTCACTTCTTTCGAGAGAAACTCCTTCTCTAGAAAGGATCCATCTTAGCAATGAATATCTTGCCTTCGGATCTATGATAGAAGGTGTACCCAAAAGTTTCCTTTGGGTATTCTATGAAGACACACTTTTCCGATTTGGGTTCGAGCTTATCAGGTTGAAACTTTTTCACATAAGCATCGCAGGCCCAAACTTTAAGAAACGACAACTTTGGTTTCTTGCCAAACCACGGTTCATAAGGCGTCGTCTCAACGGATTTTGATGGTGCCCTATTTAAAGTGAATGCAGTTGTCTCTAATGCATAACCCCAAAACGATATTGGTAAATCAGTAAGATACATCAAAGATCGCACCATATCCAATAAAGTGCGGTTACGACGTTCGGACACTACATTATGCTGTGGTGTTCCATGTGGCGTGAGCTGTGAAACTATTCCACATTGTTTTTTTAAATGAAGGCCAAACTCGTAACTCAAATATTCTCCTCTACGATCAGACTGTAGAAACTTTACTTTCTTGTTACGATGATTCTCCACTTCACTCTGAAATTCTTTGAACTTTTCAAATGTTTCAGACTTGTGCTTCATTAAGTAGATATACTCATATCTGCTCAAATCATCTTGTGAAGGTTAGAAAAATAATGATACCCACCACGAGCATCAACATTCATTGGACTGCATACATCAGTATGTATTATTTCCAATAAGTCACTAGCCCATTCCATTGTTCCGAAGAACGGAGTTTCAGTCATCTTGCCCATAAGGCACGGTTCGCAAACATCAAATGATTCATAATCAAGTGATTCCAAAATTCCATATTTATGGAGTTTCTTCATGCACTTTACACCGATATGACCCGAACGGTAATGCCACAAATAAGTTGCACTATCATTATTAACTTTGCATATTTTGGCATCAATATTATGAATATGTGTATCACTACGATCAAAATCCAACAAACTATTTTATTGGGTGTATTATTATCAAAGGTTTTATTCATGTAAACAGACCAACAATTATTCTCTGACTTTATATGAATAACCGTATTGCAATAAACATGATCAAATCATATTCATGCTCAACGCAAACGTCAAATAACACTTATTTAGGTTCAACACTAATCTCGGAAGTATAGGGAGTGTGCGATGATGATCATATCAATCTCGGAACCACTTCAAACATACATCGTCTCTTCACCCTCAACTAGTCTCTATTTATTCTGTAACTCCTGTTTCGAGTTACTAATCTTAGCAACCGAACAAGTATCTAATATCCAGGGACTACTATAAACACTAGTAAGGTACACATCAATAACCTGTATCTCAAATATACCCTTGTTCACTTTGCCAT
Source organism: Triticum aestivum (assembly GCF_018294505.1). Lineage (NCBI taxonomy): Eukaryota > Viridiplantae > Streptophyta > Magnoliopsida > Poales > Poaceae > Triticum > Triticum aestivum. The sequence goes on from NC_057798.1 coordinate 197,703,947, forward strand.
CCTTCTTATCCACCAAATATTCAGGGCATTTCCACTTCCAGTGACCATTTCCTTTGCAATAGAAGCACTCAGTTTTAGGCTTTAGTCTAGCTTTGGGCTTCTTCACGGAAGTGACAACTTGCTTGCCATTCTACATGAAGTTCCCTTTCTATCCCTTTGCCCTTTTCCTGAAACTAGTGGTCTTGTTAATCATCAACACTTGATGCTCTTTCTTGATTTCTACCTTCATCAATTTCATCATCATGAAAAACTCAGGAATCATTTTCGTCATCCCTTGCATACTATAGTTCATCACGAAGTTCTACTAACTTGGTGATGGTGACTAGAGAACTCTGTCAATCACTATCTTATCTGGAAGATTAACTCCCACTTGCTTCAAGCGATTGTAGTACCCAGACAATCTGAGCACATGCTCACTGCTTGAGCTATTCTCCTCCATCTTTTAGCTATAACTTGTTGGAGACTTCATATCTCTCAACTCGGGTATTTGCTTGAAATATTAACTTCAACTCCTGGAACATCTCATATGGTCCATGACGTTCAAAACGTCTTTGAAGTCCCAATTCTAAGACGTTAAGCATGGTGCACTAAACTATCAAGTAGTCATCATTTTGAGCTTGCCAAACGTTCATAACGTCTGTATCTGCTCCTGCAATAGGTTTGTCACCTAGCGGTGCATCAAGGACATAATTCTTCTGTGCAGCAATGAGGATAATCCTCAGATCACGGATCCAATCCGCATCATTGCTACTATCATCTTTCAACTTAGTTTTCTCTAGGAACACATATAAAACATAGGGAAGCAACAACGCGAGCTATTGATCTACAACATTATTTGCAAAATACTATCAGGACTAAGTTCATGATAAATTAAAGTTCAATTAATCATATTACTTAAGAACTCCCACTTAGACAGACATCCCTCTAATCATCTAAATGATCACGTGATCCATATCAACTAAACCATGTCCGATCATCACGTGAGATGGAGTAGTTTTCAATGGTGAGCATCACTATGTTGATCATATCTACCATATGATTCATGCTCGGCCTTTCGGTCTCCAGTGTTTTGAGGCCATATCTGCATATGCTAGGCTCATCAAGTTTAACCTGAGTATTCTGCGTGTGTAAAACTATCTTGCACCTGTTGTATTTGAATGTAGAGCTTATCACACCCCGATCATCACGTGGTGTCTCGGCACGAAGAACTTTCGCAATGGTGCATACTCAAGGAGAACACCTTTACCTTGAAATTTAGTGAGAGATCATCTTATAACGCTACCGCCGAACTAAGCAAAATAAGATGTATAAAAGATAAACATCACATGCAATCAAAATATGTGGCATGATATGGCCATCATCATCTTGTGCCTTTGATCTCCATCTCCGAAGCATCGTCATGATCTCTGTCGTGGAATTGTCACGTCAGATGTCCTTAGTACCAGGACTTAGTCGCGAGGCCAACGCATCTATGTGGTAGCTTGAGAGGGGTTGAGCGGAATCGAGAGACGCAACACAAGACAGGGATTTAGACAGCTTCGGGCCCCGGGAAACATCATCCGGTAAAAACCCTACATGCTGTTTGAGGCTAGGTCTCATTATCATCATGAGGGAGTCGCCGTAAACCGGCTCTCCTCTTTGTGTCTAGCCCTAAGATTGTTTCTCTTGCTTGTCGCTTGTCCCTCTTTGGGGAGCCCTGCCCCTCCTTATATATGTTGAAGGGGCGCGTTACATGTGGAGTCCTATTAGGATTAGGACTAGTCTATCTCTAATACAAACCGGATACAAGCCCAGGTCTTAACTCCTTGTAAGACAAATATTCCTTATGACTTTCCTCTTAAACCGGCCCACCATAATATGAACCGGCCTTCATGAACCGCCCGTTGGGCCACCAGGTCTTGTCGCTCCTCGCACCCGCCTGCCAGATTACCAATGAGTCGTGAACCGCCAGGTCCAAACGGGTCACCGGTGAACCGCCAAGTCCGGCCGGGTTAACTTCCGGCCGGTTTACACCGCGGGGTATATCCCCGACATTAGCCCCCAAGTTTAGCTTGGATTTATCCATGGTAAACTTATGCTGCAAAATAAACACCAGAACAAATTTTGGCAGGTTGTGCTCCGGGTTAAGAATTCTTGTAGACTGGCACCTGATCGTCCTTAAGTCCTTTGTCATTTCCTCCTTCTAGAAAATCCGGGTCAATAACCAGCTTCATACTCAAATTGCTGATGTTGGCTTCTTATAGAAAAAATATTGTGAAGAATAATCCACTTGAGTCGGCTTCCAAAACGCTGGTTTAAGAAATATTGGTCTTGAAATACTCATCTGATATTCAACCGGTTTGAAGATGCAGAACTTGCCGGTTTTATCATTGCCAAAGACCGTTGGGTTATAAAAACTTGATAATTTCGAGTCATGATTGTTGCAGACACCGGTTCATGATTGTTGCCAACGCCTGTTCATGATTGTTGCAGCCACAGGGTCATAATGATTGGTGATGCTGGGTCAACCTAGTTTGCTCAATCAGAGAATTTGACAATATTTCTTCAATAATAATATAATACCTGTAGCCCCCAAGTCTTGAGCAGAACAAAGTGATTGCTTAAGACTTGCTTCAATATAAATACTGCCACTTAAGAAGAAATCCATGTTGTTCATCCCAGTCACTTAGTAAAAACTGAATACTCCATATTATGTAGCCCCCAAGTGCCGGGTTGTCATGCTTGCAGCAACCTGGGACTTGTAATTGTCTTATACTCATAAAAACTTCAACCAGTGTAGCCCCCAAGGGCCGGGTCATTATGCAATAATGAGCAGGGACTTTGTAGGTATAATCATGTAGATTTGATCAATGATGTGTAGCCCCCAAGGGCCGGCTCAGTAAGATAATATTGAGCTGGGACTTAATATATACTTCAATGAAAATAACATCATATGATGTAACCCCCATCATGGGACTTGAATCCACGTCCACAAGGTTAAGAGCCTTGTGCTTTACCAACTGAGCAGTGGACTCTTCAATATAATGAATAAAAAGTTTTGTACCTTCAACTGTTGACAGAAGCAATTGGTAGCCCCCAAGGGCCGACTCATTATAATGTGAAGAGTCGGGTCTTCAATAATATGAGCAAAAAATTACTTTGCATTAGCCCCCAAGTGTCATGGTGCATGCTTGCAGCGACATGAGACTTGCATATTTGATATAATCTCAACTTAAATAATGTAGCCCCCAAGTGCGGGGTCGTAAGCCTGCAGCGACTCGGGACTATTCCCTCCATTATAGAATAAATCATACCCATTGATGAAATAATAGCCATTGCGCTGAAGCGACTTTGAAAACCTCAATCATAATATTGGTTATTGATAACCATAATAAAAATCTAGCCATGTTGGCTTATTCAAGATAATATAATTGGCGACTTATAGTCCAAAGCCAGGCCGGGTTAACAAACACCGGATAATTTCTCATCATATACTGACGACTTATCGTCTTAAAGCCAGGCCGGTTTAATAAACACCGGATAATTTATCATCATGCTTTATTCAACCTGTCTCTGCATACAACAAGTTTAAAGTGTCCTGGCGGTTTACCGCCGGACGGGTCATAATGCCCAACATATAACCCAGGTTTATAACCAAGGCTGCACTTAAGAATAATTAAATATGAAATATATCATACCTGTGACATTGAATCACATCGTTGGTTTTACCAACTTTTTGTAGTAAGAGTGATAACCCCAATCTTGAGTAATGATAACTCCTTTCATACTGTGCTGGTTGATGATAAACCGTACCAGGTTGTGATAAACACCGGTTTAACCATAAACAATACCGGCGACTCGTAGTCAAACCAGACCGGGCGGATAGTCTCCGGATTATGATTTGATCATGTACTGACAATTTGTAATTGAAAGTCAAGCCGGGTTAATGAACACCGGTTTACTCCATAATAAGATGGTAATATAAAATCAAACCGGGCAGATAGTCTCCGGTTTAGGATTTGACCGTGTTACGCCAATTTGTAATTGACAGTTTGAAACGGATTAACAATGTCGGTTTAAAAAACACAACAAAAATCAAATAACAGTTATGAAAAAAATATGGAAGCAAAGGCAATGATAAAACCATTTGCAAAAAGAGGCTTTACTGAGCCGATCAGATGGTGTTACCATGGTCGGACACGATCAAGCTCCCAATAAGGTGAAGCTATGGTTCAAGTCAGCCAGGTCCCGAACTGAAACCGTGGCATTATGCCGATCAAGTGGCGTGGCAATGGTTCGGGTTCGACCAAGCCCCCAAGTGACTCTATGGCCTTAGGCCGATCAAGAGGCGTGACTATGGTTCAGACGTGACCACAAGTCCCCAAGTGATGCATTGGCATTACGCCGATCAAGAGGGGTGACGATGGTTCGGGTTCGACCAAAGCCCCCAAGTGATTCTGTGGCCTTAGGCCGACCAAGAGGCGTGACTGGTTTAGACTTGACCGTGTCCCCAAATGATCTGGTGGCTTTCGCCTATCAAGAGGTGTTGCATTGGTTCGGACACGACCAAGCCCCAAGTGATATGATATAAAGCTTTTGAAAAGCTAACTCGAGGGGTAAACCGGAGGCCGCTTTAAGACAGAACCTCCGTGTAACCACGCATGATGTAAAAAGAACAGAGACCCCGCTTTATGAAGTAGAAGCCCCCATGTGATCAATAATATATCAGGCCAATAAGGCAGGATACCCATGTTTGAGCCGCGCATCATGGCAGCAGGTCCTCTTCGGCAATTTTTAACTTTTTGCAAGAGATAAATTCTTCTTGAACCGGGATCTTGAACCGGATATTGAGAGCCTCAAAGCTTTGTGGGAGACATCTTCCCCTTGAGCCGGATATTAAACCGGAATCCTTTTTTTAAGCCGGAAATTTTCTAACGGCCTTTAACTTTGCACCAATATGACGGTTTAGGGTCCTGCATTAAACAATTTTGCAAACCGGAGTAATTGCTCTTTTTAAAGAAGGCAATATGTAATATAAAATATATTGGATGGATTTCACCTGATATATCATGTCAGGGGTTATCCACCGTGGAGTTGATGATCACCATGGTGAAGCTGAAATTAATGACGGCCGAGTCGGTCGTGGCCTTGTAAACCGGTGCGGACGAGCAAGTTGTCCTCCTCGTTGTAAGCCGGCGTGGATACATGAAGCGGTCTCGTAGGTAGACGGGCGAGTCATCCGTGGCGTTTGTAAGACAGACGGACGGGCAAGTTGGCCGGCGCGTTGATGCAAACCCGTAGTATAATGCCTCATTTGTAATGAACAATTACTCTGCATCAAAAAATATGGCAATCCAAAGTAACCATTCACACAAAAAATTTATATGTGTTATTAAAACAGATTGGACAGATACCACCTGGTATTATTATCGGATGACCGTGGACGCGGATGAATAACACTGAACACAGTCTGAAATACCACCCCGCTTGGTTGTCTTTTTGTTTTCCTTTGGAGTAATCATTGCCTTGGGATACGTGTCATACGAATTGAAGCCTTGTCCCAAGTAGTAGTAGTACTCGGTCGTAGGCATGCCACCATGAGTACTCCTCAGTATTCACACATTGGTATACGTCCTTCAGGGCGGTGAATTCACAATCTTCGCCTTATACTGAAACCCAAAGATCCTCAGCACGGAACAAATTACGGTGCTTGAAATCAGATGCGGGTTCACAGAGCAGCGGGTGTGATACTCGTAGCAAAATCAGCACCCTCATATTGCAGTTAAATAAGCGGATGAACTCTAATCACTTGCACATACTGAAAACTTCAGAGAAGCCTGCTAATTCACTTTATCTTTTAAATTTTCCAGTCTGAATCGCACAAGACCACTGAACGTGTTGGGACAGGCATCGAAATGACTTGAGCTGCCTCCCATAAGTGAGAACATCGTCCCTTTGTGCATCGGTCAGTCTTCATGGTAAAGAAAGTTAACCCTGCTGACCCAACCTTCTCTGTTACCACGGTGTTGGCAACAGTGTAGTCAATATTAACAGCTCCAATCGTCCAAAAAGAACCGCAGACACAGGCGGCCGAAACAACACGGCGGTTTAGAGGCAAGCAGAGGCGAGTCGAGGCCACAGCAGCAGAACGAATCAAAACAAGGCAGCCTGCGGCAGGCGGGTCAGACCGTCAGAGGAGCGGGCGACTCTTTGCGGCGGCTCACCGCGGCGTGAAGCGGAAGCAACGGGGTACGGCAGGTCAACGGGTTGCAGGAGAGGCAAGAGCGGCTCGCAATGAAGGCAGGCCGCGACGACAGCTCGCGGGTGGAGAGGCGCTCGACAAGTTGGCGGAGACAGAGCCACAGCGGTGGAGCGAAACCACAACAGCAAAGGCAGAGCGAGGCCAGGCGGGTCGCGACTACACGCGCGCGGAGCGCAGCAGAAGTGCGTCGGGGCGGCAAGCCGGCCACAAGGGCGACTCCACGGAAAGGATGCGGCAGCTCGCAACTCAACAGAGACGGTTTCACGGAGGGTGAGCCTGGACAGGAGGCGATGCTCGAGCGGCAGGTTGGCGCGGCGGCTTGGTGCGCGGCTCACGCCGCTGCTGGAACAAAGACCAGGCAGCGCGCGGAGGAGCGACGGGCCAGGCAGTAATGCGGCGCGCGGAGGAGTGACGGGCCAGGAGCTTCGGCCTCTACAGCGGAGAGGCGGACCGGTCCTTTAGGAGAATCGGCGCGGCCCCTCACCACAGAGGTGGGTCGGCTTGTGGAGGCACCGGCGATGCGGGGCCGCGGCTCGCGGAGGCGCTGGTGAAGGCCGAGACGACTTGCGGAGGGTGGAGGCGACTCGCGGCCCAACAGAGCAACCGAGGCGGGTTGAAGCGGCCGAAATTGCAGGTCAGCGGTGAAATCACATCGGCCACCGGCCACTTGAGCACAAGGCCATGCCGGCGACTTGCAGAGGTGGCAATGAGGCTAAAGCGGAAGCTATGTCAACTGACTTGCGGGCGGGCCACAGACTACTCAGGACAACAGGGCCGATTCATAACGAAGGCAGCCACAGCAACAAAGCGATCGGTTTGCTCAATGGCTCGAGGCAACGGAGGTTGGCGATTTAACGCAGCGGAAGAACACAGCCGGCAGCCCGTCGTCGGTGGTTCAACGATTCAGCAAACCGGCAAGGGTCTTCGGACGGCGGCGGCTCAGCACAGAATCGGCGACTCAAGGCCTGCTTGGGGGCGATTTAAGGCGGAGGCGTGCGACAGCCAAACCGGCCGCGGCAGGTCAAAGTAGCTCGCGATCTCAAGGTTAAACCGGGCAGCGGGCAAAGCGTCGACTCGGAATAGAGTTGATCCGCGAAGCAGCTTAGGCAACGGCCGTTTTCTCCATGGCGGGCTACGGTGTTTCAATAGAGCAGGGGCGGTTCATCCACAGCGAAGGTGGAGTGGCGATTCAACGGAGCAGCCCCAGGACCCCATCGGCTATGGTGAATCCGGTTCGTGCCCGGGCGAGCGTCGTTGACCCGCGACGGCCTCAGTTTGGGGGACCAGCGCCCCGTGACCCGGACAGGAGACAAGGCGCGATGGCAACTTGGACCAGAGGCGAGGTGATACGGCGATTCGTGGCAGAGGCCGGGCCGGGTCAATGCACTGGAGAAGTAACTCAGAGACGACCGGGTCAGTGCAGGCGATGGCGACTCGCCAGCAGATAGCAAGTCTGTAGGGGTGACTTGATGAAATCGTGGCGGCAACCCGGCTTCGACGAGACGGATTCCGTGGTGATTCAGCATGGGTGGCGGCAAGCCGGCTTCGACGAGACGGATTCCGTGGTGAAGCGGAGGGACGAGCCGGCAGCAGTCGGAGCCGGTTCAAGGCGAGGCCAGCTTGGTGCGAGGTCGGCGGCAGATTTGAAGACGGGGCTGCGAAGGCAGAGGAGCGCCAGCGGCTTCATTACCGAGGTGACAGCCAGGACCGGCGGCGGTTTAGAGGAATGCCAGCTCGACGAGCCGCGGCTGATCAACCGGAGTAGAGGCACGGGTGACTCGAGACGAAAGCAGAGTCTACGTCCAGGCCTCAGTTCTTCTCCGAGTCCTAATTGTTTTGACTGATTTTTTAGATTCTTTCCATCTCACGTGACGTGTGAACCTCAGATTGCCTGATGCCAACATGTCACCGCAAAAGTGTCTCTGGATTCCCATCTGTCTCGACGACCCGCACTAAACGTAACGGAAACTTTAACCATGCTGGTTTCGGCGAGTTACTATCCGGATTGGACGCGCCGGCAAAATAGGCAACAGCTGAAAATCAATCTAGTTCCGACGGATTGACTCGTTACGGCAGTCTTCAAGTCGCGTATCGCTAGCTCCAAAATTAACCTTGATTCTTGATCATAAAACGATGAATTTGATAGCTCTATCCAAGGTTGTTCCCCCGCCGGGTTGTCCTCCGCAGTCGTTCCGTGCCGCGTTTTTTTTATATCCGATCAATCGCAAGCTCTTCGAAGAGAGATCCCTTAAGCCCTTCAAGAACTCAACACCACCGTGCTTTGGCCCTACGGTGGGCGTCAACTGTCGTGGAATTGTCACGTCAGATGTCCTTAGTATCAGGACTTAGTCGCGAGGCCAACGCATCTATGTGGTAGCTTGAGAGGGGTTGAGCGGAATCGAGAGACGCAACACAAGACAGGGATTTAGACAGCTTCGGGCCCCGAGAAACATCATCCGGTAAAAACCCTACATGCTGTTTGAGGCTAGGTCTCATTATCATCATGAGGGAGTCGCCGTAAACCGGCTCTCCTCTTTGTGTCTAGCCCTAAGATTGTTTCTCTTGCTTGTCGCTTGTCCCTCTTTGGGGAGCCCTGCCCCTCCTTATATATGTTGAAGGGGCGGGTTACATGTGGAGTCCTATTAGGATTAGGACTAGTCTATCTCTAATACAAACCGGATACAAGCCCAGGTCTTAACTCCTTGTAAGACAAATATTCCTTATGCCTTTCCTCTTAAACCGGCCCACCATAATATGAACCGGCCTTCATGAACTGCCCGTTGGGCCACCAGGTCTTGTCGCTCCTCGCACCCGCCTGCCGGATTACCAATGAGTCGTGAACCGCCAGGTCCAAACGGGTCGCCGGTGAACCGCCAAGTCCGGCCGGGTTAACTTCCGGCCGGTTTACACCGCGGGGTATATCCCCGACAATCTCCATCATCACCGGCATGACACCATGATCTCCATCATCTTGATCTATATCAATGTGTCATCACATGGTCGTCTCGCCAACTATTGCTCTTGCAACTATTGCTATCGCATAGCGATAAAGTAAAGCAATTATTTGGCGCTTGCATCTTATGCAATAAAGAGACAACCATAAGGCTTCTGCCGGTTGCCGATAACTTGAACAAAACATGATCATCTCATACAACAACTTATACCTCATCACATCTTGACCATATCACATCACAATATGCCCTACAAAAACAAGTTAGACGTCCTCTACTTTGTTGTTGCAAGTTTTACGTGGCTGCTACGGGCTAAGCAAGAATCGTTCTTACCTACGCATCAAAACCACAACGATTTTTCGTCAAGTTAGTGATGTTTTAACCTTCAACAAGGACCGGGCGTAGCCACACTCGATTCAACTAAAGTTGGAGAAACTGACACCCGCCAGCCACCTATGTGCAAAGCACGTCGGTAGAACCAGTCTCGCGTAAGCGTACGCGTAATGTCGGTCCGGGCGCTTCATCCAACAATACCGCAGAACCAAAGTATGACATGCTGGTAAGCAGTATGACTTGTATCGCCCACAACTCACTTGTGTTCTACTCGTGCATATAACATCTACGCATAAACCTGGCTCGGATGCCACTGTTGGGGAACATAGTAATTTCAAAAAAAGAATCCTACGCACATGCAAGATCATGGTTATGCATAGCAACAAGCGGGAAGAGTGAGTCCACGTACCCTCGTAGACTGTAAGCGGAAGCGTTATGACAACGCGGTTGATGTAGCCATACGTCTTCAGGATTCGACCGATCCAAGTACCAAACGCAAGGCACCTCCGAGTTCTGCACACATTCAGCTCGGCAACGTCCCATCAACTCATGATCCAGCAGAGCTTTGCGAGAGAGTTTCATCAACACGATGGTGTGATGATGGTGTTGATGATGCTACCGACGCAGGGCTTCGCCTAAGCACCGCTACGATATTACCGAGGTGGAATATGGTGGAGGGGGGCACCGCACACGGCTGGGAGAGATCAACGGATCAACTTGTCTGTCCATGGGGTGCCCCTTGCCTCAGTATATAAAGGAGGAGAGGAGGGGAGGGGCCAGCCCTCTCTCTATGGCGCGCCCTGGGGAGCCCTACTCCCACCGGGAGTAGGATTCCCCCCCTTCCATGTAGAAGGAGTAGGAGTCAAGGAAAGGGAAGAGAGAAGAGAAGGAAGGAGGGGGTGCCGCCCCTCCCCCTAGTCCAATTCGGACTAGGCCTTGGGGGGTGCGCGGCCTGCCTCTCTCTCTCTCTCCCTTAAAGCCCAATAAGGCCCATATACTCCCCGGCGAATTCCCGTAACTCTCCGGTACTCCGATAAATACCCGAATCACTCGGAACCTTTCCGATGTCCGAATAAAGTCGTCTAATATATCGATATTTACGTCTCAACCATTTTGAGACTCCTCATCATGTCCCCGATCTCATCCGGGACTCCGCACTACCTTCGGTACATCAAAACACATAACTCATAATATAAATCGTCACCGAACTTTAAGTGTGCGGACTCTACGGGTTCGAGAACTATGTAGACATGACCGAGACGCGTCTCCAGTCAATAACCAATAGCGGTACCTGGATGCTCATATTGTCTCCCACATATTCTACGAAGATCTTTATCGGTCAAACTGCATAACAACATACGTTGTTCCTTTTGTCATCGGTATGTTACTTGCCCGAGATTCGATCGCTGTTATCTCAATACCTAGTTCAATATCGTTACCGGCAAGTCTCTTTACTCATTATGTAATGCATCATCCCGCAACTAACTCATTAGTTACATTGCTTGCAAGGCTTATAGTGATGTGCATTACCGAGAGGGCCCAAAGATACCTCTCCGACAATCGGAGTGACAAATCCTAATCTTGAAATACGCCAACTCAACAAGTACCTTCGGAGACACCTGTAGAGCACCTTTATAATCATCCAGTTATGTTGTGACATTTGATAGCACACAAAGTGTTCCTCCTGTAAATGGGAGTTGCATAATCTCATAGTCATAGGAACATGTATAAGTCATGAAGAAAGCACTAGCAACATACTAAATGATCAAGTGCTAAGCTAACAGAATGGTTCAAGTCAATCACATCATTCTCCTAATGATGTGATCCCGTTAATCAAATGACAACTCATGTCTATGGCTAGGAAACTTAACCATCTTCGATTCAACGAGCTAGTCAAGTAGAGGCATACTAGTGACATTATGTTTGTCTATGTATTCACACATGTACTAAGTTTCCGGTTAATACAATTCTAGCATGAATAATAAACATTTATCATGAAATAAGGAAATAAATAGTAACTTTATTATTGCCTCTAGGGCATATTTCCTTCAATTGTATCTGGATCTCATTTGATGCGAGATGGCTACTCATTTAAATCCGAGAATATTGGTTGTTCTATCTATATGAGAGATATGTTTTATGGTCATGCCCCGCTGGTCAATGGTTTATTTTTATTGAATCTCGAACGTGATGTTACACATATTCATAGTGTGAATGCCAAAAGATGTAAGGTTGGTAATGATAGTCCCAAATACTTGTGGCACTGCCTCCTTGGTCACATTGGTGTCAAACGCATGAAGAAACTCCATGCAGATGTACTTTTGGAGTTTCTTGGTTATGAATCATTTGACACGTGCGAACCATGCCTCATGGGCAAGATGACCAAAACTTTGTTATCCGGAACAATGGAGCGACCAACCAACTTGTTGGAAATAATACATACTGATGTATGCGGTCCAATGAGCGTTGAGGCTCGCGGTGGCTATTGTTATGTTCTCACCCTCACTGGTGTCTTAAGTAGATATGGGTATGTCTACTTAATGAAACACAATTTTGAGACCTTTGAAAAGTTCAAGGAATTTCAGAGCGAAGTAGAGAATCAACGTGACAGGAAAATAAAGTTCTTATGGTCAGATCGTGGAGGAGAATATTTGAGTCACAAGTTTGGCACGCACTTAAGGAAATGTGGAATTGTTTCACAACTCACGCCGCCTAGAATACCTCAGCGAAATGGTGTGTCCGAACATCATAATCGCACTCTATTGGATATGGTGTGATCTATGATGTCTCTTACCGATCAACGCTATCTTTGGGGTTACACTTTAGAGACTGTCGCATTCACTTTAAATAGGGCACCGTCTAAATCCGCTGAGACGACACCATATGAATTATGGTTTGGGAAGAAACCTAAGTTGTCATTTATGAAAGTTTGGGGATGCGATGCTTATGTCAAGAAACTTCAACCTAAAAAGCTTGAACCCAAATCGAAAAAATGCGTCTTCACAGGATACCCTAAGGAAACTATTGGGTATACCTTCTACCTCAGATCCAAGGGCAAGATATTTGTTGCCAAGAATGGATCCTTTCTGGAGAAAGAGTTTCTCTCGAAAGAAGTAAGTGGGAGGAAAGTAGAACTTGATGAGATAACCCCTCTTGAACCGGAAAGTAGCGCAGCTCAGGAAGATGTTTCTGTGGTGCTTGCACCGACTAGAGAGGAAGTTAATGATGATGATCATGAAACTTCGGATCAAGTTGCTCCTGAACTTTGTAGGTCCGCGAGGACACATTCCACACCAGAATGGTATGGTAACCCCATCCTGGAAATCATGTTGTTAGATAACGGTGAACCTTCGAACTATGAAGAAGCGATGGCGGGCCCGGATTCCAACAAATGGCTTGAAGCCATGAAATCTGAGATAGGATCCATGTATGAGAACAAAGTGTGGACTTTGGTGGACTTGCCCGATGATCGGTGAGCCATAGAAAATAAGTGAATCTTTAAGAAGAAGACTGACACGGATGGTAATGTGACTGTCTATAAGGCTCGGCTTGTCGCTAAGGGTTATTGACAAGTTCAAGGAGTTGACTACGATGAGACCTTCTCACCCGTAGTGAAGCTAAAGTCCGTCTGAATCATGTTAGCAATTGCCGCATTCTATGATTATGAGATCTGGCAAACGGATGTCAAAACGACATTCCTTAACGGTTTCCTTAAGGAAGAATTGTATATGATGCAACCAGAAGGTTTTGTCGATCCTAAGAATGCTGACAAGGTATGCAAGCTCCAGCGCTCCATCTATGGGCTGGTGCAAGCATCTCAGAGTTGGAACATTCGCTTTGATGAAATGATCAAAGCGTTTGGGTTTATACAGATTTATGGAGAAGCCTGTATTTACAAGAAAGTGAGTGGGAGCTCTGTAGCTTTTCTCATATTATATATGGATGACATAATATTGATGGGAAATGACATAGAACTTTTGGAAAGCATAAAGGCCTACTTGAATAAGTGTTTTTCTATGAAGGACCTTGGAGAAGTTGCTTACATATTAGGCATCAAGATCTATAGAGATAGATCGAGACGCCTCATTGGTCTTTCACAAAGCACATACCATGACAAGATATTGAAGAAGTTCAATATGGATCAATCCAAGAAGGGGTTCTTGCCTGTATTGCAAGGTGTGAGATTGAGCACAGCTCAACACCCGACCTCGACGGCAGAAAGAGAAAAGTTGAGTGTCATCCCCTATGCCTCAGCCATAGGCTCTATTATGTATGCCATGTTGTGTACCCACCTGATGTGAACCTTGCCATAAGTTTGGTAGGGAGGTACCAAAGTGATCCCGGTGTGGAACACTGGATAGCGGTCAAGAATATCCTGAAGTACCTGAAAAGGACTAAGGATATGTTTCTCGTTTATGGAGGTGCCGAAGAGCTTGTCGTAAAGGGTTACGTCGATGCTAGCTTTGACACAGATCTGGATGACTCCAAGTCACCGGATACGTGTATATTTTGAATGGAGGGGCAATCAGCTCATGCAGTTGCAAACAAAGTGTCGTGGCGGGCTCTACATGTGAAGCGGAGTACATAGCTTTTTTGGAAGCAGCGCAAGAAGGAGTCTGGAAGAAGGAGTTTATCACCGACCTAGGAGTGATTCCCAATGCGTCAGGCCCGATGACTCTCTTCTGTGACAACACTGGAGCTATTGCCATTGCCAAGGAGCCCAGGTTTCACAAGAAGACCAAGCACATCAAACCTCGCTTCAACTCCATTCGTGAATATATTCAATATGGAGACATAGATATTTGTAAAGTACATACGGATTTGAATGTCGCAGATCTGTTGACTAAGCCTCTTCCATGAGCAAAACATGATCCGCACCAGAACTTTATGGGTGTTCGATTCATCACAATGTAACTAGATTATTGACTCTAGTGCAAGTGGGAGACTATTGGAAATATGCCCTAGAGGCAATAATAGAATGGTTATTATTATATTTCTTGTTCATGATAATTGTCTATTGTTCATGTTATAATTGTATTAACCGGAAACCGTAATACATGTGTGAATACATAGACCACAACATGTCCCTAGTGAGCCTCTAGTTGACTAGCTCGTTGATCAACAGATGGTCATGGTTTCCTAACCAGACATTGGATGTCATTGATAACGAGATCACATCATTAAGAGAATGATGTGATCGACAAGACCCAATCCTAAGCATATAGCACAAGATCATGTAGTTCGTTTGCTAGAGATTTTCTAATGTCAAGTATCTTTCCTTAGACCATGAGATTGGGCAACTCCCGGATACTGTAGGAATGTTTTGGGTGTACCAAACATCACAATGTAACTGGGTGACTATAAAGGTGCACTACAGGTATCTCCGAAAGTGTCTGTTGGGTTGGCATGAATCAAGACCGGGATTTGTCATTCCGTATGACGGAGAGGTATCTCTGGGCCCACTCGGTAATGCATCATCATAATGAGCTCAATGTGACTAAGGAGTTAGTCACGGGATCATGTGTTATGGAATGAGTAAAGAGACTTGCCGGTAACGAGATTGAACAAGGTATGGGGATACCGACGATCGAATCTCGGGAAAGTAACATACCAATGGACAAAGGGAATTGTATACGGGATTGATTGAATCCCTGACATCGTGGTTCATCCAATGAGATCATCGTGGAACATGTGGGAGCCAATATGGGTATCTAGATCCCACTATTGGTTATTGGCCGGAGAAGTATCTCAGTCATGTCTGCATGATTCCTGAACCCGTAGGGTCTACACACTTAAGGTTCGGTGATGCTAGAGTTGTAATGGGAATAGTATGTGGTTACCGAAGGTTGTTCGGAGTCCAGGATGAGACCCTGGACATGACGAGGAACTCCGGAATGGTCTGGAGGTGAAGATCGATATATTGGACAAAGGGTATCGGAGTCCGGAATTGTTCCGGAGGTACCGGGTGACGACCAGTGTGACCGAAAGGAGTTTCGGAGGCCCCGACAAGTGTTTGGGGGCCTTATGGGCCAAGGGGAGGGGCCACACCAGCCCACTAAGGGGCTGTGCGCCCCTCCCACCCCATCTCACGTAACTTAGAGAGGTGGGGGCGCCTCCCCTAGGGTAGCCGCCCCTCCCGACTTGGGGTCCAAGTTTCCTAGGGGTAGGGGCGCCCAAACCCATCTAGGGTTTCCCCTATGGCCGCCGCCCTTCCCCTAGGGAAACCCTAGGGCGCCTCCTCCTCCCCCCTTCCCCTATATATAGTGAGGGAGAGAGAGGGCTGCAACAACCCTTTCCCTGGCGCAGCCCTGCTCCCTCCTACACCTCCTCCTCCTCTGTAGTGCTTAGCGAAGCCCTGCTAGAGAACCACGAGCTCCACCACCACACCGTCGTGCTGTCGGAGTTCTCCCTCAACTTCTCCTCTCCCCTTGCTGTATCAAGAAGGAGGATACGTCCCCGGGTTGTACATGTGTTCAACGCGGAGGCGTCATCCGTTCGGCACTTGTATCGGATCTTCCGCGATTTGAATCGCCGCGAGTACGACTCCATTAATCGCGTTCTTGTAACGCTTCCCTTTAGCGATCTTCAAGGGTATGAAGATGCACTCCCTCTCTCTCGTTGCTAGCATCTCCTACATTGATCTTGGTGACACGTAGGAATTTTTTTGAATTATTACTATGTTCCCAACAGGTAATTATGTCATTTTTGAGCTAACTAAGCTTATTATGCCAATTTGGAGGAAATAAAGGTAAGTATAGGTCATTTTTTGTGCTAACATAAGTAATTATGCCATTTTTGAGCTAACGTAGGTAAAATGGATCATTTTGGAGCTAACTTAGGTAACATGGATCATATTGGAGCTAAGCTAGGTAAACTTGGTCATTTTGGAGCTAACCTAGGTAAAATGGATCATATTAGAGCTAACTTAGGTCATTTGGAGGAAACAAAGCTAAGTATAGATCATTTTGGAGCTAAGTAAGCTAATTATGTCATTTTGGAGGAAGATAAGCTAAGTCTAGGTCATTATGGTAAGTATTTTGGAGGAAATAAAGCTAAGTCTAAGTCTTTATGCATTTGGTAAGCAAAACACTAGAGAAAACTTACCGGCATCACGGAGGTGAACCACTGGCGTTGCTCGTGCTGGTAGCACCACCTGGAGAAGGATCATGTGATGCTTGTCTGGAGGCACGCTGCACCAAAGATCATTTGCAATGTCTCGTTAGCATGACGACACTCAAATGTTAATACTAGTAAGTAATGACCATTCAAATTAAACTCACCGTGGTCCCCAGAGCAATCTTTGACATGAGTGGAGGGCTCTGACCGATTTTCTAGCAAATAGACTGCACATTTGGTTTTCACGGGTCAGTCATACTAGTTAGTAAGGAAAAGAACATTCAGTGGATGATCTGGCTAATATGTAGAAGAAACTTACCACGAGGAGCTCGTACATGGCCCGGTTCTGCATGTCATTCCGCACCCTCTCCTCCTCTATCAACCTTGCCATCCTCTCCTCCAACTCCCGCTGCTTCTCCTTCGCCTCGTGGTCCCTCTCCGCCAGAAGCGCCTGGGTTCTATCTCTCTCACTCTGAAGAGCAGCATGCCACACCACTCCTCGTTAGCATTGTAATCATCGATGGCTGCACACACAATGTAATGCTTGAAAGAAATCTAAGTGTATAACTAACCTGTAAGGCGAGCTTGATTGGCCATGGACGAGGCCTTATCTCAGGATCTAAGCTTATTTGGCGCGCCTTTATCTCCGGGAGTGCGAGGACAATGGATAAGTCCATCTCCAATGGCTACCGAGCCATGGGACCTCCTGCCACCAGATATCATCACCAGCTCTGAATCAAACGGCCCGCTCGGGTTAAAGTCCTCGCCTTCCCCACATCTTTGTACCTTAAGAGCTTGTTGTGGGAGGAGATGTTGGTGAAGTTCTTTGGATTATCGAGGTCAGACGCAGCGAATGCCTTGGCCTTCTTGAACGGGGCAGTATGGGCCATGGCATAGAGGTTGAACACCTCTGGCACCAGTGACATATTGTATCCTGCCTAAAAGAGAGGACCATAGTATTAGTAATTAAAGGGCTCAAGCTACCATGACAAAATGAATTGCATGAATCATGAAGCAAACCACACACCCAATTCCGCCCATATTGGAATAAGTTGGCGCTGCCTTGATGGTGTGGCACACCTTTCATTTGGGCACGCCTGTCCTTGGCTTCTTTGTGGCGGCCCGCCATGCGTCTGAGCACCACGAATCCACCAATGCCTCCCAACAATCCATCTTATCTGCACACCATCTCGGGGGCACCTAAGTTAGTAAAGAGAAACTTGAGCGCTACGTCTATGAATCAAATCAACTAAATTAAG
The DNA here is from genome assembly GCF_018294505.1 of Triticum aestivum. Lineage (NCBI taxonomy): Eukaryota > Viridiplantae > Streptophyta > Magnoliopsida > Poales > Poaceae > Triticum > Triticum aestivum. The sequence goes on from NC_057798.1 coordinate 197,721,847, forward strand.
AACAAGGCCTTAAGAATATAGGCAATTACCTTCATGTAATCCTCCTTGTTCAGAAACTTTCAGCGGCACTTCTTCTTGGGCTTCCGAACACCACGCGAGTCGAAGCAGTCTCGAACAGCCTGCACCCGAGCCTCATGCCGCAAGTTTTGTAGTAGGCTCCTGCACTCAGGATCGATAACCTGTGCACAGGCCTCCTTGTATCTCTCCTCACACGTGTAGAAGGTCTGCAATCAAATGAGGCAACATTGATTAGTACAATAACTAAGCTTATTCGAAGATTTTTAATTGTGTAACCGAGAAATTACCCAAAATGTTCTGCTCACCATGTCAGCCCTCATGTGGCACAAGACACCATCGATGGTCTCCTCCAGCAGGGTCGGGGTAGCCAAGTAGTGCTCCCAGGTCAATCCTAGCTCTGGATGTTGACCCTCACCGGGCAACATGACCCACCCCAGGAAGTTTTGACGGCAAATCACACCAAGGACTTGGTTGGGCCTGCGGACATCCAGAGGGTGGTCCCAACCCCTACAGTATGACAAGGCGCCACACATTAGTTATTTGAAAAAACATGATGGCAAAAGGTACAAAAAGAGTAAATGGACTTACCTCGTCCTATCAGGCCAAATCAGCCACCTCTGCTCGCGGGTTGCCGGCACAGACGGGAGCCATGTACTACCATGCTGGTAGACGGTGGCCCCCTCAACCACCTCGTCCTCACTTCTGCTATCAGAAATCTCATGCCCACCACCATCAGCATGGCCACTCGACTCCTCAGGCGAATCCTACCAGGTACCCCATCCAGACGTCTCCTGGGACGTAGCCTGGGGTGGAGCCACATGGGCCCAAGCGTCCTGGCCCGAAGTCTCATGGGCTGAAGGCCCGTCGACCCTAGGCTCGTGGACCGGAGTCTCGTGGGCCGAAGGCCCGTCGACCGGAGTTCGCATAGCCTCCAACTCCGACGTGCCCCCTAGCAGTCATGTGCTTGGGTGACTCAGCTAGGGATGGCGGCGAGGAAGGCGTAGGAGCCTGCCTACCTCTCCCGCGGCCACGTCCTCCCTGACCTCCTTTCTTCCTTCCTCCCTGACCTCCTCTCCCGGTGGGCAACGACACTGATGAAGAAGTGCCCACCGATGAAGCCATACCCTCGTACAACACTCTCCACAGAGGTACGGGTGGAATCGAAGTACCACTCCCACCATGTTGAGGACCAACGCCCACCATCTTTCAACACCTGTCATGACAGAAGGGTAAACAGAATTAGTGCAACATAAAAAATTGAATACCAACATGAATACCAAACTGACTCCTAACAAAAGATTCTCGACCATCGACCCCTCGCCCCCTCGATGGTCCTGTCGAACACCTTCACTGTGAGCATGGCGTGGCTGTTGTGGTATCTTAAGATGAGGATGTGCCCGAGCTCAAGGTCATCAGCGCGGGCGAACTGCTTCCATCCGTTATTCGTGCACGGATGGAAGCAGTTCACCCACGCTCATGACCTTCAGCTCGGGGATTTTCTCATCTTAAGCTACGACACCAATCGGTCAGCACTGGGCCAAGAAGATCCTCGACCCTCGACCCCTCGACCCTCGCACCCTCGATGGTCCTGTCGAATACCTTCACTGTGATCATGGTGCGGCTGTTGTCGTATCTTAAGATGCGGACATGCCCGAGCTCAAGGTCATCAGCGCGGGCGAACTGCTTCCATCTATTATTCATGCACAGATGAAAGTAGTTCATCCACGCTCATGACCTTCAGCTCGGGGACTTCCTCGTCTTAAGATACGACACCAGTCAGTCAACACTCAGACTGGAAGATCCTCGACCATCTACCCCTAGACCCTCGACCCCTCGCCCCCTCTGTGGTCCTGTCGGACACCTTCACTATGAGCATGGTGCGGTTGTTGTCGTATCTTAAGATGTGTACATGCTCGGAAGGTCATCAGCGCGGTCAAACTACTTCCATCCATTATTCGTGCATGGATGGAAGCAGTTCGCCCACGCTCATGACCTTCAGCTCAGGGACGTGCTCATCTTAAGCCATGACACCAGTCGGTTAGCACTCGGACTGGAAGATCCTTGACCATCGCCCCCTAGACGCTCGACCCCTCGCCCCCTTGGTGGTCCTGTCGAACACCTTCACTGTGAGCATGATGTGGCTGTTGTCGTATCTTAAGATGCAGTCGTGCTCGGAAGGTCATCAGCGTGGGCGAATTGCTTCCATCCGTTATTCGTGCACGGGTGGAAGCAGTTCGCCCACGCTCATGACCTTCAGCTCGGGGACATGCTCATCTTAAGCTATGACACCAGTCAGTCAGCACTCGAACCGGAAGATCCTCGACCATCGACCCCTAGACCCTCGCCCCCTCGGTGGTCCTGTCGAACACCTTCACTGTGAGCATGGTGCGGCTGTTGTCGTATCTTAAGATGTGGACGTGCCTGGAAGGTCATCAACGCGGCCGAACTGCTTCCATCCGTTATTTGTGCACGGATGGAAGCAGCTCGCCCAGGCTCATGACATTCACCTCGGGGATGTGCTCATCTTAAGCTATGACACCAGTCGGTCAGCACTCGGACTGTAAGATCCTCGACCATTGACCCCTAGACCCTCGCCCCCTCGATCCTCGACCCTCTGCCCCGACCCTCGACCCGGTTCTGTCGGTGCCGACGCACCCCTAACCTCGACCCGGTTCCGTCGATGCCGACGCACCCCTAACCTCGACCCGGTTCCGTTGGCGCTGACGCACCCCTAACCTTACCCGGTTCTGTCGGCGTCGGCGCACCCCTAACCTCGACCCGGTTCCGTTGGCGCCGACGCACCCCTAACCTCGACCCGGTTCTGTCGGTGCCGACGCACCCCTAACCTCGACCCGGTTCCGTCGGAGCCAAAGCACCCCTAACCTTGACCCGGTTCCGTCTGCGCCGATGCACCCCTAACCTCGACCCGGTTCTGTCGGTGCCGACGCACCCCTAACCTCCTCTTCTTCTTCTTCCGCCTCTTCTTCTTCTTCTTCTTATTCTTCTTCTTCTTATTATTATTATTATTATTATTATTATTATTATTATTATTATTATTATTATTATTATTTTCTTTTTTTCATCTTTCATCTTTCTTATGAACTAAACCTAAAATGAACTAAATATAAACCTAAACCTAAAAAACAGAAGAAAAAAACTAAACTAAACTTAAATTAAACCTAAAAAACAGAAAAAAAAAACCTAATTATTCTTATTCTTCCTCTCGCCCTCCTCCTCTTCTTCTTCTTCTTCTTCTTCTTCTTCTTCTTCCTCTTCTTCTAACTATTCTTATTTTCTACTTTTTTTCAGAACCAAACCTAAACCTAAACCTAAAACTAAAACTAAATATAAACTAAACATAAACCTAAAACAAAAAAAAACTAAAAAAAGAGGAGGAGGGACTCACAGGGGAGGGGGCAGCCAGTGGAGGAGGGTGGGCGTCTGATAACGCACAAGTGTAGGGGATCGCAACAGTTTTCGATAAGTAAGAGTGTCGAACCCAACGAGGAGCTAAAGGTAGAATAAATACTCCCTCAAGTTCTATAGACCACCGATACAACTCTAAGCACGCTTGACGTTTGCTTTACCTAGAACAAGTATGAAACTAGAAGTACTTTGTAGGTGTGATGGTACAGGTTTGCAAGATAATAAAGAACACGTAAATATAAACTAGGGGTTGTTTAGATAAAGAAGCAATAAAGTAAATATTAGTAGAGAGCTTTTTGTTACGATAAAGTTATTTGTCCCTAGGCAATCGATAACTAGACCGGTAATCACTATTGCAATTCTATTTGAGGGAGAGGCATAAGCTAACATACTTTCTCTACTTGGATCATATGCACTTATGATTGGAACTCTAGCAAGCATCTGCAACTACTAAAGATTCATTAAGGTAAAACCCAACCATAGCATTAAAGTATCAAGTCCCCTTTTATCCCATACGTAAACAACCTACTTACTCACGTATGTGCTTCTGTTCACTCACGCCACCCACCATAAGCAAATCATAAACATATTGCAAACCCTACTGCGGGAATCCCTCACGCTTGCGCGACACGGAGAGCACCATAGGACAGCACCAATAATAAAACATGCAACTCAAACCAATCACAATCATTAATTAACCCATAGGACAAAACGGATCTACTCAAACATCATAAGATAGCCATACATCATTGGGAAATTATATATAGCGTTGAGCACCATGTTTAAGTAGAGATTACAGCGGGTAAGAGAGAGGTTACACCGCTGTATAGAGGGGAGAAGAGTTGGTGGAGACGTTGGTGAAGATGATGGAGGTGTTGGTGAAGATCGCGGTGATGATGATGGTCCCCGGCAGCGTTTCGGCGCCACCGGAAGCAAGGGGGAGAGGGCCCCCCTTCTTCTTCTTCTTCCTTGACCTCCTCCCTAGATGGGAGAAGGGTTTCCCCTATGGTCCTTGGCTCCCATGGCGTGGGAGGGGCGAGAGCCCCTCCGAGATTGGATCTATCTCTCTGTTTCTGCGTTCCCCGATTCTACCCCTTCACCGTTTCTTTAATATCTGGAGATCCGTAACTTTGATTGGGGTGAATCTTTCGCCTAGATTTTTCTCGTAAAATTAGCTTTCTTGCGGCAAAAGAAGGGCATCAACCGCCTTACGGGTGGCCCATGAGAGTCCAGGGTGCTCCCAGGGGGGTGGGCACGCCCCCTGTCTCATGGCCACCTCGGACATTGTTCTGCGTTGATTCTTCCTCCGGAAAATCCCAAATATTCCAAAATAATTCTTCGTCCGTTTTTATCCTGTTTGGATTCCGTTTGATATTGGTTTTCTGCGAAACATAAAACATGCAACATACAAGAACTGGCACTGGGCACTGGATCAATATGTTAGTCCCAAAAATAGTATAAAAAGTTGCCAAAAGTATATGAAAGTTGAAGAATATTGGCATGGAACAATCAAAAATTATAGATACAACGGAGACGTATCATCATCCCCAAGCTTAATTCCTGCTCGTCCTTGAGTAGGTAAATGATAAAAAAGATATTTTTTGATGTGGAATGCTACCTAGCATAATCTTGATCATATGTCTAATCATGGCATGAATATTAATACACGAGTGATTCAAAGAAATAGTCTAGCATTTGACATAAAAAACAATAATACTTCGATCGTACCAATAAAGCAATCATGTCTTTTCAAAACAACAAGGCCAAAGCAAGCTTATCCCTACAAAATCATATAGTTTGGCCATGCTTCATTTTCGTCACACAAAATGCTCCCATCATGCACAACCCCGATGACGAGCTGAGAAATTGGTTCATACTTTTTAATGCGCTTCAGCTTTTTTAACCCTCATGCAATACATGAGCGCAAGCCATGGATATAGAACTATAGGTGGAATAGAATATAATGATGGAGGTTATGTGGAGAAGACAAAAAGGGAGAAAGTCTCACATCGACGCGGCTATTCAACGGGCTATGGAGATGCCCATCAATTGATATCAATGTGAGGAGTAGGGATTGCCATGCAACGGATGCACTAAGAGCTATAAATGTATGAAAGCTCAACAAAAGAAACTAAGTGGGTGTGCATCCAACTTGCTTGCTCATGAAGACCTAGGGCATTTGAGGAAGCCCATCGTTGGAATATACAAGCCAAGTTCTATAATGAAAAATTCCCATTAGTATATGAAAGTGACAACATAAGATACTCTCTATATGAAGAACATGGTGCTACTTTGAAGCACAAGTGTGGAAAAAGGATAGTAACATTGCCCCTTTTCTTTTTCTTCTTTTCTTCTTCTTTTTTTTCTTTTTTTTCTTTTTGGGTGGGCTTCTTTGGCCCCCTTTTTATTTAGGCTTCTTTGGCCTTTCCTTTTTTTCTTTTTTTTTTCTTTTTTTTTCATGGGGCAATGCTCTATAATGATGATCATCACACTTTTATTTACTTACAACTCGATATTACAACTCGATACTAGAACAAAGATATGACTCTATATGAATGCTTCCGGCGGTGTACCGGGATGTGCAATGATCTAGCGTAGCAATGACATCAAAAAACGGACAAGCCATGAAAACATCATGCTAGCTATCTTACGATCATGCAAAGCAATATGACAATAAATGCTCAAGTCATGTATATGATGATGATGGAAGTTGCATGGCAATATATCTCTGAATGGCTATGGAAATGCCATGATAGGTAGGTATGGTGGCTGTTTTGAGGAAGATATAAGGAGGTTTATGTGTGATAGAGCGTATCGTATCACGGGGTTTGGATTCAACGGCAAAGTTTGCACCAACTCTCGAGGTGAGAAAGGGCAATGCACGGTACCGAAGAGGCTAGCAATGATGGAAAGGTAAAAGTGCGTATAATCCATGGACTCACATTAGTCATAAAGAACTCATATACTTATTGCAAAATTTTATTAGCCCTGAAGCAAAGTACTACTACGCATGCCCCTAGGGGGATAGATTGGTAGGAAAAGACCATCGCTCGTCCCCGACTGCCACTCATAAGGAAGACAAACAAAGAAACACCCATTGCTTCAAATTTGTCACACAACGGTTACCATACGTGCATGCTACAGAACTTGCAAACCTCAACACAAGTGTCTCTACAATCCACAACCACCCACTAGCATGACTCTAATATCACCATCTTTATATCACAAAACTATTGCAAGGAATCAAACATATCATATTCAGCGATCTACAAGTTTATGTAGGATTTTATGACTAACCATGTGAATGACCAATTCTTGTCATCTCTCTAAATGGATATAAGTGAAGCAAGAGAGTTTAATTATTTCTACAAAAGATATGCCCATGCTCTAACAAATATAAATGAAGCAAAAAAGCATTCTATAAATTGCGATTTTCTATGTAAAGAAAAACAGGCAATCCAAACTTCAAATGATATAAGTGAAGCTCATGAAGCATTCTATAAAGCCATACTCAAAAGATTTAAGTGAAGTGCAATGAGCATTCTATAAATCGACCAAGGACTGTCTCATACCAGCATGGTTCATAAAAGAAAAGTGAAAACTAAATGCAAAAGACGCTCCAAGACTTGCACATAATGCATGAATGAAAAGAATTCAAAAACATACCGATACTTGTTGAAGAAAGAGGCGATGCCTTTCGGGGCATCCCCAAGCTTAGACGCTTGAGTCTTCTTGAATATTTACTTGGGGTGCCTCGGGCATCCCCAAGCTTGAGCTCTTGCCTCTCTTCCTTTTCCTCATATCGAGACCTCCTCGATTAGACACTTCATCCACACGAAACTTCAACAGAAAACTCGGTAAGATCCGTTAGTATAATAAAGCAAATCACTACCCTAAGTACTGTAGCAAACCAATTCATATTTTGTTTTTGCATTGTGTCTACTGTAACATAACTTTTCCATGGCTTAATCCACTAATATTAATTGATAGTTTCATCAAAACAAGTAAACTATGCATCAAAAACAGAATCTGTCAAAAACAGAACAGTCTGTAGCAATCTGAACATCCACCATACTTCTGGTACCCCAAAAATTTTACCAAAATTAGGAAAAATAAAAAAGTTGTATAGCAAGACAGTGCAAACATAATCAGAACCAATTGACGTTCCAGCTAAAAATTTAAAATCGCGCACTACAGCCAAAGTTTCTGTCCTGCACCGTAAAAACCAACAAGCATTGTAAACATCCTAAAGGCAAACCTTGGCACATTATTTTTATAATACAATGGAATTATACAAGGGGATAATTATTTTTGTTGAAAAATTTCTGTAATCAAGATTCACAAAGTTTTCGTGAGTATGAACAAAGTTCAAGGCTAGCTCCCATTTCAACAATGCTTGTCTTTCTCACTTTCACTTTCCTTTTTGAAAAGTTTTTAGGTTCCCCTCTTTATTTTTTTGTTTTTAAACTATATGAAAGCACTCAACAGAAATAAATGACTCTCTAAAACTTCCGGGTTGTCTCCCTGGCAGCGCTTTCTTTAAAGCCATTAAGCTAGGCATTTAGTGCTCAAGTAATGAATCCACACAAATCCCAAGGTATATCAAAGCCAATTTTAATTAACAATGATTTGTAATTTAGTAGTGAGCACAAAGTAACATGTATCATGCAAAACGAAGTTTAACTCTCTTCCTATGCATCAGCGTGTCATAAAAGAACAATTCATGCACACCAAGTAAAGGCCAATGCATAGTATAAACAGTTTCTTGCAATTTTATCGTATTGGAAACATAGAGAGGTGGAGATATAGTTCCTCTCTCATAATAATTGCAAGTAGGAGCAGCAAGCACATGCATATTACATTCATCAAAATCATCATGTGCAATGGTAAAAGGCAACCCATCAATATAATCCTTAATAAGCACAAACTTCTCCGATATAGTGTAGTAGGGAGAATTCAAAAAGATAATAGGACAATCATGCGTGGGTGCAATAGCAACAATTTCATGTTAACATAAGGAACTATAGCAAGTTCATCTCCATAAGCATAATTCATATTGGCATCTTGGCCACAAGCATAACAAACATCATCAAAAAGGGATATTTCAAACAAATTCAAGGGATCATAGCAATCATCCTTCGGTAAGCACAAAGGGGAATTAAATAATGTATGAGTTGGAGGGTTACTCTCATTAGAAGGTGGGCACGGGTAGCTAATCCGCTCTTCCTCCTTTCGTTCTTCGCTCTCCTCATCATCTTTTTCCAATGAGCTCACAGTTTCATCAATCTCTTCTTCCATAGCTTCCTGCAAAATATTAGTCTCTTCTTGGACAACGGAGACTTTCTTCATAAAAGCATTAATATAGTAATTGTATTCATAATTTTCATAGCAATATCTAAGTATAGCAAGATTTTCAGGCCTATAAACTGAATCATCAAAATTGTCAAACGCTTTAAACATAGATTCAATCTCATAAGCACCCATAAAAGCAACAAATTTTTTCTATTTGTTCAACATCATAGTAATCATATATACCATTAGCATAAGAAGCTAAGGTTTCATTATCATTAAATTTGCATGAAAAGGGAAGGTGTGGAGCCTTCATCCTAGAGCAACAAGTAATATCATATCTCAAGCATAGATCCCAGGCATACCAACGCAACATAATAAATTGATCCCATAATAGTTTCCCTTTTTGTGTCGAGCGATAATCCCTAAAGTATTCACGTTGATACAACGTGTCTCCCATTATAAAGTTGAATGGGGTTTTCTCAGGATTATCAAAATAGTACATAATATCTTTCACATAATGAGAATCGGGGGTTTTTAGGAGTTACCCCATCTACATGAGTAGCAAGTACCTCTAATTTTTTTGGTATTTTGTGTTCCATATCCATAACTAAAGATAGAGAACAACTAAGAACAACAAATAAAAATTACTTAGTGATAAAGCAAACAAGCACACATGAGAATATTCACCCCACGCTATGACTCCCCGGCAACGGCGCTAGAAAAAGGTCTTGATAACCCACAAGTGTAGGGGATCGCAACAGTTTTCCATAAGTAAGAGTGTCGAACCCAACGAGGAGCTAAAGGTAGAATAAATATTCCCCCAAGTTCTATCGACCACCGATACAACTCTATGCACGCTTGACGTTTGCTTTACCTAGAACAAGTATGAAACTAGAAGTACTTTGTAGGTGTGATGGTATAGGTTTGCAAGATAATAAAGAACACGTAAATATAAACTAGGGGCTGTTTAGATAAAGAAGCAATAAAGTAAATATTAGTAGAGAGCTTTTTGTTACGATAAAGTTATTTGTCCCTAGGCAATCGATAACTAGACCGGTAATCACTATTGCAATTCTATTTGAGGGAGAGGCATAAGCTAACATACTTTCTCTACTTGGATCATATGCACTTATGATTGGAACTCTAGCAAGCATCGGCAACTACTAAAGATTCATTAAGGTAAAACCCAACCATAGCATTAAAGTATCAAGTCCCCTTTTATCCCATACGTAAACAACCTACTTACTCACGTATGTGCTTCTGTTCACTCACGCCACCCACCATAAGCAAATCATAAACATATTGCAAACCCTACTGCGGGAATCCCTCACGCTTGCGCGACACGGAGAGCACCATAGGACAGCACCAATAATAAAACATGCAACTCAAACCAATCACAATCATTAATTAACCCATAGGACAAAACGGATCTACTCAAACATCATAAGATAGCCATACATCGTTGGGAAATTATATATAGCGTTGAGCACCATGTTTAAGTAGAGATTACAGCGGGTAAGAGAGAGGTTACACCGCTGTATAGAGGGGAGAAGAGTTAGTGGAGACGTTGGTGAAGATGATGGAGGTGTTGGTGAAGATCGCGGTGACGATGATGGCCCCCGACAGCGTTCCGGCGCCACCGGAAGCAAGGGGGAGAGGGCCCTCCTTCTTCTTCTTCTTCCTTGACCTCCTCCCTAGATGGGAGAAGGGTTTCCCCTCTGGTCCTTGGCTCCCATGGCGTGGGAGGGGCGAGAGCCCCTCCGAGATTGGATCTATCTCTCTGTTTCTGCGTTCCCCGTTCCCTTCACCGTTTTTTTAATATCCGGAGATCCGTAACTCCGATTGGGGTGAATCTTTCGCCCAGATTTTTCTCGTAAAATTAGCTCTCTTGCGGCAAAATAAGGACATCAACCGCCTTACGGGTGGCCCACGAGAGTCCAGGGCGCACCGGAGGGGGGGGGCTGTCTCGTGGCCACCCCGGACACTGTTTCGCGTTGATTCTTCCTCCGGAAAATCCCAAATATTCCAAAATAATTCTCTGTTAGTTTTTATCCCGTTTGGATTCCGTTTGATATTGGTTTTCTGCGAAACATAAAACATGCAACAGACAGGAACTGGCACTGAGCACTGGATCAATATGTTAGTCCCAAAAATAGTATAAAAAGTTGCCAAAAATATATGAAAGTTGAAGAATATTAGCATGAAACAATCAAAAATTATAGATACGACGGAGACGTATCAGCGTCCCGGTGGAGGAGGTCCGCCGCAGGGGAGGGGGCGGTGCGGCGACCTTCCTCACAGCGGGGCTCGGGCGTTCACCGCAAGGGAAGGGCGTCGTGGCCGGGGCGGCGGGGCGACGTTACCGGAGCGGCGGGTCGGGGCGGCTGGGGCGCGGTGGGGCCGGGGGCATGGTGGGGGTTGGGGGCGGGGCGGTGGGGGTCGGGGACGGGGCAACCCTGACTCCAGCGGCGGCGGGGGCGCAGTGGGGGTCGGGGGCGCTGCGACGGGGGGTCAGCGGCGGCGGAGACACGGTGGGGGCCGGGGGCGGGGCGGTGGGGGGTCAGCGGCGGGGGTCGGGGCGGGGCGTGGTTTGGTCAGGGGAGTAAAGAGAGAAGAGAGAGATGTGTGGGGTTCCCGTTATTACCCGTTAGGTATTAACCTCTTTGCCGGGACACATATCCACCGATATACACCATCCCGGGACACATATCCACCGATATACACCATCCCGGGACACATATCCGGTGCCATTGTGCTCTCACACCATCGACCAAAGGAGTAGATATTGCGTACTGGTGATGTGTCCTGATGAGAATGTGAAAAACCTCCTACAAGGAAGCTAGGGTTAGCTGTTTTTTTCAAGGGAAGGGGTAGGGTTGAGAACAATGATGACGACGGGAAACGACATACTGAAAGTGAGGCTTCTACTAACCTGACTGCAGGCCCAATTGTAAGGAGATGCCAAGGGCAGTGAGTGTCCAAAAAATGACGGTGTAAAACAACACTGACCGACAAAATCGTGATGAAAAGGCAAAAGCATAAGAGCCCTTCAGTTTTTAGGGGAAAAAGAAGAAAAACCGAGGAAGCTTGGAAACTAGGGGCTCAAACGTAAATTATCCCTTACACCAACTCACCAAGTTCCATCCTGTCCGTTGTTTCCCATCCTGCGGCTGTATCTTCTTCGGTGCAGCAGCAGCAGTACTCTCTCTGACCCGGAGCACCACACGGCACGTCACCAAGGCGGCTCTAATAAAGTGTCTCAGTGCCCTAGAGGTGCCGCCGTGCCGTAGCGTCGCCGCCGACGCCCGCCCCCCGCCGCCATCGCCGTTCCCGTTCCACCCCATATCGCCCCTGCAGTGTCGACCCCCTGCGCAATTTCCGTCGTTGGTGTCCGAGGTAGGAGCATTTTGCCATCCGGTGAATAGTTAAACCCCAGCGACCTCCAAAATTTCTGGGTGCGTCGGTGCGGTGCAGACCATCTAGATCCGGTCCCGAAAGACCCATATCTTCTTTCCTGTCCTAGATGCTCCAGCCGCGGTTGCCGTTTTGATTCGATTGGTCTGATATCAGCTTGTTTTTCCCCCAAATTTTGGGCTTCATTTGGAAAGCAGGAATGCCGTAAAGGATTTGCCGTGGAATCTATGTCTGAAGGGCAGGAATGCCGTAAGGATCCACTGAGGATTGGTTCACTGCTATGGAGAATGATCATGTAGATGGGGATGATCTGGGGTCAGGGTGGTTTGAAGTGAAAAAGGTAAGCGGGTCCTTTACTTGACTAGCTCTGTTCCATTTTAATTCCATAGAATGATTGAAATTGTACACAATATCTTCTCAATATCACCATGTTAATTTGATTCATCTAAGGTATTTTCAAGGCTATGGGCTTTTCCAAAATTACCTTGTGTTGTGGACTGTCAAGATGGCACCACAATAGACCGTTTTTTTCCCCATTGTTGTGTGTGTTTATCTCCTGTTGTGTGGTGCTGTGCTGCTGTTAACTTACTATAATTTGTTTTGACAGAAACATCGATCCAGCTCGAAATTCACATTGCAGAGGTCTTCAGGAAGTTCCATTCATAAAACTCCAAACTCTTCATCACGGTCTCAGGCCAACCACAGCAGTGGCAGTTCAAGGTGGTATGACAGGCTGCAGTACCCACATCAGAGCACAAATGATAACCTTGCCGTTGATGAATTGGATAGTAGAGAAACAACTAAAGTTCAGCATGAGGAATGTGTTGATGTAGGTGCTAGTAACCTGAAGAATGGATTCAATGTTTCAGCTTCAGAGCATGTAGTAAAAAAATGTGAAGAACTGCATTTGGCTGAAGAAACAAATGATCCACCCAAAACTGGCATGATTGATCGCACTGATCATTCAATGTCTCATGAATCTCCCAACTGTTCAAGTGATCTTGCAAAATCTGTAGAAGATTCTGATCATGTCAAAGACCCTCCAAAGACAGAGCCAGTAGGTGTTTTGCCCAACTCTTCTGTCAAGTTTGGAAATTTTGATGAAATCACAGGTCTAGCATTACCCTCAGATGTCTTCAGAGATAATAATTCTTCTATAGAGTACATGGATGATGAAGATACTACACAATTCAGAAATGAATTAAAAGATGAAAGTGAACTTGAAGATGAGATGAATTCTATAAGAAATGCTGATACATCTCCTATCACAATTCATGCAGTGGAGACAACCACTGAATGTAATAGAAATCCATTGGATATATGTGAAATACAAGATAGTCCTGTAGTTGTTAGTGGTTCAACTACCTTAGCGGACTCTGTCTCCCTGTCATCAAATAATGATCTTGAAGTTCCAGTTACATCTTCCTCGGTTGCACCCATAGAAAGCCAAACATTACTTCCTAACCACGCAACGGTTTCTGTAGATCTTGGAGGTGAAACTGCTGAGAGCAAAGAAAGATTCAGGCAGAGGCTTTGGTGTTTTCTTTTTGAGAATCTGAATAGAGCTGTGGATGAACTGTACCTCCTCTGTGAATTAGAATGTGACATGGAGCAAATTAATGAATCCATACTCGTTCTTGATGAAGCTATATCTGATTTTCAAGAACTAAAGTCCAGGGCAGAACATTTTGATAACACCAAGAAGTCTCCTAGCTTACCAAAGGAAGGGGTGCCAATGACTGTCAAAGCCGATCATCGAAGACCTCATGCATTGTCTTGGGAGGTCTGTGTTCGCACCAGTCCATCAAGATTACCTTCGTGCGGTTCATTTTCATATTACACCTGTTCATTTTGTCCGCGGAACTTTGAAATATGCGTATATGGTTGTTTCTTAGCATTCTTATCTCTTTATGATAGTTTTTGAGCACTCTGATGAACTGGGTACTACTCCTAGAACACAGGTCTACTACGTTGAATGCTAAAAGTTCTTGTTGGTTATGTTAATCGTGGTATATGTTTATCCTTAAAAAAGAGTGGTATAGGATGTCTTGGTGAATGTGGTCCGTGTGTTCTGTAGATTTCTCGTATATATTTCGCTGTTGGAATAATATGAACAGTTGTGAAGGCTGAAGAGACATTTTCTGATATATCACGTATGCAGGTCAGACGAATGACAAGTTCACCACACAGGCAAGAGATATTGTCTTCATCTCTAGAGGCCTTCCAGAGAATTCAGTTCGAACTGGCACGCAAGCAGGCTGGTATAACAGCAGAGAGCTTTGCATCTAGCTCTTCTGGGGAAGTTTCAGGTATTTCAGCAAAGCTGACTACAGCATCAGCAACAGTTGGGAATATCAGTTTGAAAGTGGAGAGTCAGGTGAGACTTTCTGATGATAGTGAGAAAGAAGTTACTGAAGAGAGACAAAGTAAGGAGGCATTGAAGTCAGGTAGATCATTCCCACAAAGTAATCCTTCATTTTCTGCAAGGAGTAGAAGAGGGTCACTAGAACCAATATCTGAGATAGCTAAACACACTTCTAAGGATAGGGTAATGGCAGAGAACAAAAAGTCAACAGATATTGTGAAAAGGAGCACGACCCATCTTGAAAAGGAGAAGCAAAATACAGCACAGTGGAAATCGATGGATGCCTGGAAGGAAAAAAGAAACTGGGAAGATATACTGAAATCTCCTGTTCGGAGTTCCCGTGCCTCTCATTCTCCTGGTGTTGGCAGAAAAGTAACAGAACGTGGACGTGTTCTACATGACAAGTTAATGTCTCCTGAAAAGAAGAAAAGAAGTGCTTTTGATACGAAAAGAGAAGCAGAAGAAAAGCACGCACGAGCTTTGCGGATCAGGAGTCAACTGGAAAGTGAGAGAGTTCAGAGACTACAACGTACCACTGAAAAGTTAAGTCGTGTAAATGAATTGCAGGCTGTGCGCAGCTCAAAACTGCGAGAAGTAATGAATGCACGTCATCAACGTGGTGAATCTCGTCATGAAGCATATCTAGCCCAGGTTGCGAAAAGAGCTGGTGATGAGAGCACTAAGGTCAGTGAGGTTCGCTTTATTACATCACTGAACGATGAAACTAAGAAATTCTTGCTGAGGCAGAAACTTCATGATTCTGAAATGCGGAGAGCTGAAAAGCTACAGGTGATCAAAACAAAGCAGAAGGAGGACACTGCAAGGGAAGAGGCTGTGTTGGAACGAAGGAAGTTCCTTGAAGCTGAGAAAATGCAGCGCCTTGCTGAAATACAGCGTAAGAAAGAAGAAGCTATAGTCAGAAGAGAAGAGGAGCGCAAAGCATCTAGTGCTGCACGAGAAGCAAAGAGTGCAGAGCAACAACGAAGAAAAGAGATAAGAGCTAAAGCGCAACAAGAGGAAGCTGAACTTTTAGCACAAAAACTAGCTGAAAAGCTCCGTGAAAGTGAGCAGCGCCGGAAGTTTTACCTTGAACAAATACGTGAGAGAGCTTCAATGGATTTTAGGGATCAGTCTTCACCTTTTCAGCGTCGCTTCCCAAGTAAAGATAGCCTAAACCGTTCTACGTCAGCTAATAGTGGCGAAGATTCACAGATGGTAGGCAATGCCAGCACTGCAGAGTCTATGGTTAAAACATCCAATGCCACACAAATGAAACGAAAGATTAAGAAGATTCGTCAGAGATTAATGGCTCTCAAGCATGAATTTGTTGAACCAGCCATAGGTGAAAACACAGGAATTGCACACAGGGCTGCTCTAGGAGCTGCCAAAGGTAAGTTAAGCAGATGGCTTCAGGACTTGCAAAGACATCGTCAAGCTAGAAAAGAAGGTGCTGCGAGTATTGGTTTGATTGTTGGTGACATGACGAAGGTACTTCTTATTGATTACATTACATATTGTGCCATACTATGATAGCAAAGATGGTTACTGATAGCACTTTCTGTTTATTTTTTAACAGTTCTTAGAAGGAAAGGATCTCGAACTGCATGCTACTAGACAAGTTGGTTTGCTTGATTTTATTGCGTCTGCTTTACTTGCCTCGCACACTTCAAGACCAGTAGCTTGTGAAGTCACCGTTTACCTTTTGCGCCTGCTTAGAGTGTTACTCTCACTTCCAGCTAATCGGACTTATTTTCTAGTACAAAATCTTTTACCTCCGATTATTCCCATGCTATCTGCATCACTAGAGAATTACATTAAGGTGGCAGCATCAAACTCTGGAAGTTTGAATCTTCCGTTAAGTAAAACTACAGAGAACATGGAGACAGTTGGTGAAGTTTTAGATGGTTTTTTATGGACTGTAACCGTCATTGTTGGTCACTTATATGTTGACGACGAACAACTCAAAATGCAGGAGGGTCTGATAGAACTGATTGTAGCTTATCAAACAATTCACCGTCTGCGAGATCTTTTTGCGCTTTATGATAGGCCCCAGGTGGAAGGGTCCCCACTCCCATCATCCATACTATTTGGTCTCAATCTTCTGACTGTCTTGACATCCAAACCAGGGAACTTTTCTGCCATTGATTGGGAGTCCTGCAAATGCAGAACTCCAGCTGGTAATCTAGCTCATGAATGTGAGTATCTTAGTTCACTAGACATACGAGTTGGCAACCAGCTGATGGCACCGGACGAGTCTGGAGATGCCAAATTACCATCTAACACTTGTGATATTTCGAAATGTGATGACTGTGGGTTTAGTGAAGTGGTTGAAGAAAACAAGCCCGCCGAACAACATGAAGGTTCCACTCTAGGAGATAGAAGATCACTGGATGAAACTAGAAAAGGCTTGTTAGACCTCTCTGCTGGCCAGAATAACTCAGGGTCTGTGTTAGAAATACAATCTTCAAATTTGGGAGATACAATAGATCAACATTTTGAAGTTTCCACTCAGAGAAATGAAAATAGTACCGTGGATGGTCACCTTGAAGGAAGAAAGATGAATAATATATGTACAGAAATGAATGACAGTCCTGGAAAAGGCAATGAAATAAACCTGAAACAACCTGCAGTGCTTGTACTTTCTGCCATGGCTGAGACAGGCCTGGTTAGTCTGCCTTCACTGTTGACAGCTGTGTTGCTGCAGGCAAACAACAGATCGTCATCCGACCAGGTTTGTGTTTCTGCTTGTTTTAAGGTATAATTGACCTTTTGACATCATATAGATATAATTTTGTGGGTAGCTAGCAGGCAATTTAGATATTATTGCATTGATTTATTGTAGTTTTCTTCTTGCTAGAAAATGATAGCTAAAATTTTCAGGCTTCAGCGATTCTTCCATCAAATTTTGAAGAAGTAGCCACTGGTGTATTGAAAGTTTTGAACAATGTGGCATGTTTGGATATCACTCTTCTGCAGTGTATGCTGGTAAGCAGTTGTATCCAAGGCTGGGTATTATTGTTATTGGCTTCTTGTTTATTGGTTTTCATGCATCATTTGACGCCGAACAGATGAATTTCTGAACTGCAAAATATAGCCTAGGAAGACACACAAAAAATAATCTTAAACTATTTATAATGCCAGCAGACAACTAGTCATTCTTAAAGATCTCATGCAAAATTTGCTGTTGGCAAACTGGCAACATTTTAATATGGGAGCCCTGAAGATCTTAATGATCTGTTTTTCCACCTATGGTAATTTGTATGCTTACTGGTTATGAACTGTTTTCAGGCTAGATCAGATCTGAAGATGGAATTCTTTCATTTGATCAGTTTTCTGCTGAATCATTGCATGAATAAATGGGGAGTGCCAAATGATCAGGTAAACTGTAGGCTATTGCATTTACAAGCAAACTTTCCATGTATTCTCAGTAGTTTGTGTGATATATCTATGGTTCTTTTTCTCGGATGTCCATCCCTGGAGGGACATATCTATGTCGCTTTTGAAGTAGTGCTTTGTGTTGAAGTAGATTGTTTCACTCAAGTATTGTAGTAGTTACTTTCAGGATTCAAGTTTTTCCAATTTGTAAATCATTTCCTCGTTGGCTGATGGTAGCAAGTAATACATCTGGAGTTCATTATTATTTCTCTTCTACTGATTAGGCTGCGATCGGTTTATCACTAGAATAATAAAGTTGAGACCGCTATTCCCAATGGTTTGAAAAATAAAGTGGATTCTGATATTTGTGCACTCTTTTAAGTATTGTTGGGATGCTGTCATTTCTAACAACAAAGCCTTTAGTCCCAAACAAGCTGGGGTAGGCCAGAGCTGAAACCCATAAGATCTTGAAACCAACTCATGGTTCTGGCATGTGGATAGCTAGCTACCTTCCACACACCCCTCTCCATGGATGGTTTTCCGGTGATACTCTAGTCCTTCAGATCTCTCTTAACGGATTCCTCCCGTGCCAAGTTGGGTCTACCCCGACCTGTCTCGACATTTTCAGCACGCTTTAACTGTCCGATATGCACTGGAGCTTCTGGAGGCCTGCGTTGTATATGCCCAAACCACCTCAGGCGATGTTGGACAAGCTTCTCTTCAGTCGGTGCTACCCCAACTCTATCACGTATATCATCATTTCGCACCCGATCCTTTCTTGTGTGGCCACACATCCATCTCAACATGTGCATATCCCCTACACCCAACTGTTGAACATGTCGCCTTTTAGTCGACCAACACTCAGCGCCATACAACATTGCGGGTCGGATCGCCATCCTTAGAACCCGCCTTTTAGCTTTTGTGGCACTCTCTTGCCACAGAGAACGGCAGAAGCTTGGCTCCACTTCATCCATTTGGCTTTGATTAGATGGCTCATATCTTCATTGAGATCACCGTCCTTCTGTAGCATTGACCCCAAATATTGAAAGGTGTCTGTCTAAGGTACCACCTGTCCATCAAGGCTAACCTCCTCGTGCCTAGTAGTATTGAAACCGCACCTCATGTACTCAGTTTTAGTTCTACTAAGCCTAAAACCTTCTGATTCTAGAGTTTGTCTCCATAGCTCTTAACTTTCGAGTAACCCCCGTATGACTATTATTGACTAGCACCACATCATCCGCAAAGAGCATACACCATGGGATATCTCCTTGTATATCCCTTGTGACCCCATCCATCACCAAAGCAAAAAGATAAGGGCTCAAAGCTGACCCTTGGTGCCGTCCTATTTCAATCGGAAAGTCGTCATGTTGCCATCACTTGTACAAACACTTGCACAACATTATCGTACATGTCCTTGATGAGGGTAATGTACTTTGTTGGGACTTTCGTTTTCTTCAAGGCCCACCATATGCCATTCCATGGCATCTTATCGTAGGCCTTCTCCAAGTCAATGGACACTATATGCAAGCCCTTCTTTTGCTCCCTGTCTCTCTCCATAAGTTGCCGTACCAAGAAAATGGCTTTCATGGTCGACCTCCCAGGCATGGAACCAAACTGACTTTTGGTCCCGCTTGTCGTTCTTCTTAAGCGGTGCTCAATGACTCTCCCCCATAGCTTCATTGTATGGCTCATCAGCTTAATTCCATGGTAATTAATACAACTTTGAACATCCCCCTTGTTCTTGAAGGTTGATACTAATATACTCCGCCTCCATTCTTTTGGTATCTTGTTTGCCCGAAAAATGAGGTTGAAAAGCGCAGTTAGCCATGCTAACGCTATGTCTCCGAGGCCTCTCCACACCACAATGGGGATACAATCAGGACCCATTCCCTTACCTCCTTTCATCCTTTTTAAAGCCTCCTTGACCTCAGACTCCTGGATTCGTTGCACAGAACGCTTTATGGTACCATCAAAGGAGTCGTCCAGCTCAATGGTAGAGCTCTCATTCTCTCCATAATAGTTTGTCGAAGTACTCCCGCCATCTATGCTTGTTCTCCCCGTCCTTCACCAGGAGCCGATATGCTCTGTCCTTGATGCATTTGACTTGGTTGACATCCTTTGTCTTACTCCCTTGGATCTTGGCCATCTTATAGATGTCCTTTCGCCTTCCTTCGTATCTAAGTGCTGGTAGAGGTCCTCATACGCCCGACCCCTTGCTTCGCTCACCGCTTGCTTTGTGGCCTTCTTTGCCACCTTGCACTTCTCAATGATGTCTGCACTCATGTCCAGGTGTACGCGTCTGAAACCGTCTTCTACTTAATAGTCTTCTGGACATCATAGTTCCACCATCATGTATCTTTAGCTCTGCTTCTACTTCCCCTCGTCACCCCAAACTCCTCTGAAGCCACCTTACGAATGCAAGCCGCCATCTTCATCCACATATTGTTTGCATCACCTCCTTCCTCCCAAGGGCCCTCCATAATAACCCTCTCCTTGAAAGTCTGAGCTACCCCCCGCCCTTTGAGTTTCCACCACTTCGTTCTAGCGACTTTGACGCACCTATCCCATCCCACTGGACACGAAGCCGAAAGCGGAAGTCAGCCACCACAAGCTTGTGTTGATGGACAACACTCTCTTCGGTTATGACCTTACAATCTAGGGAAGCACGCCCGTCTTCTCTTCTCGAGAGAACAAAATCAATCTGGCTAGAGTGTTGACCACTACTAAAACTCACTAGATGGGATTCTCTCTTTTTACAAAGGGTGTTAGCTACGATCATATCGCAGGCTAGAGCGAAGCTCAAGACATCTTCTCCTTGATTTCGGATACCATAGCCAAAAACCCCATGCACCCCTTCAAAACCTGTATTAGATGTACCCATGTGGCCATTGAGGTCTCCTTCTATGAAGAGCTTCTCGCCAATAGGTACACTCCTAACCATGTTCTCGAGGCCTTCCCAGAACTCCCTCTTGGTGCTCTCATTGTGGCCTACGGGGTTTATGCCTTGATAATATTGAGAACTAAGCCCCCAACTACCAGCTTGACCATGATAATCCGGTCCCCTTGCCTCTTGACGTCTACCACTCCATACTTGAGGCTCTTGTTGATCAAGATGCCTACTCCATTTCTGTTTGTAGTTGTCCCCGTGTACCACAGCTTGAAGCCAGTATCCTCCACCTCCTTCGCCTTCTGCCCCCTCCATTCGGTTTCTTGGATGCATAGGATATCAACACCTCTGCTCAATCCTCACCGCTGTATCAACTAGCTCCCGTAACTTACCTGTCAGGGACCCTATGTTCCAGTTACCTAAGCTAAGCGGATCCTACTAGGTTCGGCTAGCTTCCTTACCCTTCGCACTCATCGAGCCAAATGCGAAGACTTGCTCATTTTCACTACACCCGGGCATTGTCGATGTAGCGCGCCACTAAGGATGCGATGACCCAATCCTTGCTCACTTATCACCATATCCAGATCAAGATACGGCACGCCACCAAGGGGGTGATGGCCCGGCCCTTGCCCACTTAACACCACACCTGGGTTCCGGTATGGCGCATTACTAAGAGGGTTATGCCCCAACGATGTTCTTTTGAGTTTCATCTCTACGAGAGTGGCTGAGTTTTGACGTTTGCTCGCCGAGCCTACGACAACCTTCCTCCTCTACCCGGGCTTGGGACCGGCTATTCTGAGACCACATAGGCAAAGTTGATGTTGTCATTTCTAACCATTCTACAAAGACCGATATGGGCATGAGGCAAATTTCTGGCACTGACAGTGATAGTTCTATTCGATGGTCAGCTATGATAATTTATACTTATTATTTTAAAAGGAACATTTATGTGTTACAATTGCTCCTTTTTTTCTTTCTTCCCGTTACCCAATGCAAGGGACCAGTGCTAACGTTATACCTCAGTGACGCAAGGAAACAATTCTTTGGCAAACATTTTTGGATAATAGGGGTGTGCTCCTTTTTTCAGGTCGGTTTACTGCTTCTAGAATCGATACTGCTTCTTGGCTACTTCTCTTTGTTCCATCCCGGGAATCAAGCAGTTCTTCGATGGGGTAAGAGCCCCACAATACTTCATAAGGTAAACAGTTATTTTATGTAGCCATGTTTTTTCTTAATTTCTGGAGAATATTGGTCGATTCTGATGAGTTGAGAAACAGGTGTGCGACCTGCCCTTTGCTTTCTTCAGCGACCCAGAGCTGATGCCCATCTTGACTACTGCTCTCATTGCTGTCTGCTACGGCTGTGATCAGAATAGAAGTGTGGTACTTCAAGAAATAAGCTCAGATATGATCGATACTTTGCTTAGGTCCTGCAGAGCGTCAGTGCTGGCCACTTCAGATTCCGTCGCCGTGGATGGTTCTGGAGCCAATAATTCCGGTGACAGCACTCATATCTCGCCGGACATCAGAAACTCACTATCTGACATGTCGATACGGTCAAGCCGCAAAGGCGTGCGGCCAGTGTTAGGAAAAGGCGTTTTAGGGGCCATCAAGTTAAACAGAAACAAGAATCAAAAGGATGGTAGAGGAGTACGAGCTGGTGATGATGGGGTGCCCTCGAAGCAAAGGGCCGGAGAAGCTTCATCGGCTTTTATGTTGCATAGGAAAATCCCGGCTTTCTTCTTTGACAAAGCAGAAGAGTTCTTCTGCGGCGGTGCATAGCGAAAACGCTGAATAGCACAAGCTGACCAGACCTTTACCGGAGGCTACAGAATTCGGGTTTTTGCACAAGCTGACCAGACCTTTAGAAGAAGCTACCGAATTCGGGTTTTTTGCACAAGCTGACTGGACCTTCACAAGGAGCTGCCTGCCGAATTCGGGTTTTTGAGGCGATGGTTCGTCTGACTAGTGTACCATGCGGGAGGCAGTGACATATCAGCAGGCTGGTTCCAGGTTACCCTACCTGTTATTTTTTGCCGGGGGCTAAAGATGTTATTGTAGAGAATAAGTTTGCGATGCGGCGTTATGCATTCCTCAAATTAGCCTCTGTTCCTTGTCCAAAAGAATTGTATAGAAACAAGCTGTGAACTGTAGTGTCAAACTCTGGCACCAACACATGCACACAGGGAAGAAATACATCATATATACTATTTTGGGTGAGCTTCAGTTCAAAGTATGTTACAAACCAGACAAAGCTGTTATCCTTTTTCGAACATTAATTATAGACGCGTATGTTGACAATCAAAAGTTTCTATTACAAAACAACCAAGGCTCTGTCTTGGCAGGAACTACAACAAAATGTATCGTTTTCCATGCGACTACTAGCCATCAAGCCTTGTGGTTACCTTATGGCTCTTAAGTCACCCCTTGTTATTTCCTACTACAAAGTTAGTACAAAGTTGGGTTCCTAAATAGATGACCCAACTTTGTACTAACTTTGCTGGGTCATCTATTTTGGAATGAAGAGAGTAATAAGGTGCTACCTCGTCATTCTTAGGCCTTGTACAATGCAAGGTGCTTAAGGGTGGTGCTTGAGAAAATAAACCAAGCTTTTCTTAAGCACCGGTGTTTATTTGTACAGGGTAGACGCTTAATTAGGCGTCTCTCATGTAGAAATAGGCACTAGCTTCAGAAAAACCCGGTTTATTTTTGTAAACACCTCCCTAAGCACCTAGCATTGTACAAGGCCTCAGGTGCCTCCTCTTTTTGCTTCTTTCCATTTTGTGGCAGTTGAGAGTTGTGTCTTGAGTCGATGCCATATTCGTGAGATCTTACATTGAGATCCGTGTATTTTTTTTTCTTACATGTTATTTCACTGAGTATTTAACAAAAAACTACCACATTTCGTGGAACCGTGCCTACAAACTATCACTTTACAAATTTGTGCCAAAAACTATCACTTTCTCACTAATCCTTAACTAAAAATTACCATGTCTAAAAAGAGCCCGATTTGCCTCTAAACACGTTTCTGACAGGATGGGCCCAGTGTTGACGTGGCACATTAGCAAAATCTGTTTGATGGCGGCCGAGGAGCTCGCGGCCGCCGGCGAAGGGCGCGGGGCGGGCGGCTCCAGCGCGACACGCAGCGACCCGCGGCGAGCGGCTCCCGCGGCAACCGCGTCCAACGGTGGTCGTGGGGTTGCCGGACGTGCATCCTAGTGACGTCTGCGGCGAGCGGAGCGGCGGCCGGTGCTCGGCCTTGCACGGGCGCGAGGCTGCGGGGGGGTTAGCGGCTGCCTGAGGGGCTTGCTAGCCTCCTGGGAGGGCCAGGAGTGCGCTGCCGCGCTCGGCGTCAATAGACGCGAGCCCTCGCCATGGCAGCGGCAAGGTGCGACGGCTATGTAGCTACGGTTACGGCTGAGCGCGCGCCGGAGCTCGGGTCCGAGATCGAGGGGGGAGGCAGAGGGAAGGCGCGACTCACAGTGGTGTTGAGAAGTTGCTCGGGGCAGCTGGGGTCGCCGGAATGCGACGGATTGACGCGGCTATGGGCGGTGGCCAACGGCGAGGAAGTGATGCGCGCGTTGTCGGAGAGGCCCCCGGGGTTCGATCTAAAGTAGTAGTTGAAGGAGCGGCGCACGACGGAGGTCCTAGACATACTCGAGGGGCCCCACGAGCTTGGTGGGCACAACGACGGCGAGGTGGGAGCAACGAGCCCACTCAGAGGTGCTTGGGAGCGAGCGAGAGGGGCTAGGGAGGAGGAACTGCGAGGTGCACTGCGGAACGGGCGCGCGCGTGCGGGTGCGTCTCGGAGGACGAGCTCCGACGCTCGGCCACGGCGTTGATGCGGCGAACTGAGCGTGAGGAGGAAGAAAGGTTGTGCGGGCGAGAGGGTCATCGGAGTGCACACGAGGTGTTCGAGGAAATGCCAGAGAGAGAGGAGGAGGAAGAAGATTGATGCTGACAGGTGGGCCCATCCTGCCAGAAAGGCGTTTAGAAGAGACGAATCGGGCACTTTCGCGACATGATAGTTTTTAGTCAAGAATTAATGAGGAAGTGGTAGTTTTTGGCTCAATTTTGTAAAATGGTAGTTTGTAGGCACGGTTCCATGAAATGTGCTAGTTTTTTTATTAAATACTCTATTTCACTTGACTAAGACCGGTTAAGTCTCGATCGACGGAGACCTAGCCACATCCATGTTGATAATCCATAAGTTTCTATTACAAAACAATCAAGACTCTTATCTTCGGAGGAACTACAACAAAATGAATGCATCGATTCCCATATCACTAGCACCCCCTCTGTACCGAAATACTTGTAGTTGAGGAAACTTAAGTATTTCGGTACAGAGGGAGTAGTAGCCATCACTAATCTTATTCATGAACGTGAAAACTTTCCAAGGAAATGCAAATAGTAATAATAATAATCCTGCGCTCTCAGCTCCTTCCGCCACAGTGGAGAGCTTGCCATCCTGGACCTGCCTTCAACGGTTCGTCGCCCGCCCAACCTCCAACTGTCCGTCCCCGCGAGCTCGGTCTTCGGCAGCCGTCTCCGCGGCATCCGGTTGTCGCCGACGCATGCATGCGCTGTTCCTTGAGCGCCGTCGTCTTGCCGGCCCCGTCCATGCCGCTGCTCCCGCTGACTCCGTCATCGCGGCGTGGCCTTGCTTGTAAGTTGTCACTCACCGTCTCCGCTCTACAGCGGGCTGCTGCGCCGTCCGTGCGCCCAGCCCAGGCTCCGCGGCGGGGCACTTGTGCCGGCGACGACGATATATATATTACGACAGTTCCCCCATCCCACAGGGCGTGTAGGGAAAAGATGCATTTACACCTGCAACCGAGCCAGCGATATGGCCGTAGTGCCTTGGACGCAGGATGCCCATGTACTCAAGCCTCGAGCGCTTCAAATGATAGGCCAACCCCCTCGTCAAAGTATCGCACAAGAAGACGACATCCTCAAAAGGATGGAACCCGAGGAAACTCATATAATCAGATTTGGCCGGTGCCTGATCGTCGCCTTCTTCTTCTCCGTCGGAGCCGCCGCCGCCGTCGTTGACATTTTCCAGGATCCAACGCTCGTCGGTTTCTTCCCGACGGCACATCCCACGTGCCAGCGCTTGCCGAAGGTCGACGCGATGCTTCAGCGCCCACTTGCATCGCCCGCGCGACTCGTCCAGCCCCCAAACCCGGAGAAATCTGAACGCGTCTTCCACCAGCGCGCAGCGGACCTCGTTCCCCGACTTGCCCAGATGAAGCTCCGGATACTCGGCCATCTCCATGCCCGCCGGAGGGCGGATCACCCGATACTTACGGTCCGCCATCGATATCCTGCAGCAGAAGTCGTTTTGGATCTGCACGTAGAGCGCCCCGCGCAGGTACACGCCGTAGCGCTTCACGCCCAGGTGTAGCCTGTCCTCCTCCAGCATGCCGGCGATGGTTCCCGCGGCGCTTCCTTGCCGGACGAACGGCCTCTCCTCCCACCGTTTCGTCTCCGACGAGTAGACGGGCAGGACGAACAGCGACGGCGGCCACTCCGATTCCCTGGGCATCCGGCCCAGCCTCTCCTCAAATGGAACGAGAGGGATCGAGACCACCTCGTAGTGAGGAGAGACGCTGGGATCAAACACCAGAAACTTGTCTCCTCCCAAGACGTAGAAATCCTCCATCCCGGCGCGCGAGGGCAGCGGTGGCAGCGGCGGCAGCTGCGCGCACTGCCGCGTCGCGGGGTTGACCACCGTGTGGGAGGGTAGTAGGACGAGGCCGTTGCAGTGCTCGCTGACGGCGGCGTTGGCCGAGCTATAGGTGAGGTCGCCGGAGACCGCGGTCCTGGTCGACGGACGGAAGAGCTCGGAGACCTGCAGGAAGCGGAAGTCTATGAAGATCCCGCCGAGCGTGTGCGGAAGGAGGTCCGCCCGTAGCAGCTGGCCGGCGTCGATCATGTCGTGCCAGGCCTTGCAGACGCAGCGTGACGTCGCGAGGCTGCGCGGCGGGAGACGGCGGAGGATGTCCGCGAGCACGTCGTCGGGTAGCAGCTTTATTACTGCTTCCATATGCATGTCCCTTCCTTGATCACACGTACGTCGCTCTTGTTGGACGACTACCTGATCAAATACAAGCCGACTCTGAAACACACGTGAAGCTAGCTTGTACAACCTTGGCGCTGATGGAACTAGCTAGCACACACACGAGACACAACACGGCGACACGCGAGTATATCTATATCTATACCTACTATTAAAGGGAATAGGTATTCTTGGTTAAAGGGAATAGGTATTCTTGGTTTGGTTTGCCTTTATTTCGTCCCGGTTCGATGATTTTTATGTACGCTATTTTTTGGTTCGATCCGTTTTGACCAACATATGACGTAGGTGCAAAGGAAACTAGAAAGAGCTGGGGAAAGTTCAAAAAAAAGAAAGAGCTGGGAACGTACGTCCAAAGGATACCCGGACAGCCAGCCCATATGCAGAGGAAAAGAAAAACAAAGCAACGCGGATATACGGAAAGGAAACCGTGACGGCTGGCTTCGTCACTCGTCCGAACGCACGGCGTACGTTGTGCTTACGGCGCCGCCGCTGCTGCCTTCCTCCGGCCCCGTGTCACTCTTATTTCAGATCATCTCTACACTCTGCATTTTATTCAGAAAAGCGTACAAAGTAAAGGTAATCATTACATTTTGTTCTTGCTGCTAGGGACAGGTGCTCAAGTGTAGTTTAATCATGCAATAACTAACTGTACTTCCCAACAGTTACATAACTGAACCTTCCCACCAGTTCCTTGCCCTCTGCTATACAAATCTATGGTTCAGTTAGTCTTAAACTTTGCATCTAAAATGTTAAGGGACGATGGCATGTTATTGCCCAGATTAACTTCAGTAATCTTTCGTGCTGATTAGTACTAAGTTCGCTACTGCAGTGCGGCACATGGAAAGAGAGGGGGAGAGGGGAGAGAGTGGGGGTGGACCTCCATGGCGCTGGCAGCAGTAGGTCGGAGGAGCTCGGAGCAGTGGAGCCGTCTCCTCGGAGGGCTTCGTCGTCGGCGAGCAGGACCATGCTGAGGAAGCAGTGGCCTCTCACTCCTCTACCGGCCAGGAGCGCCGCTGCATCCGCGCGAGGAGCCGCGCCGTCGATGGTGGCGCGGGTGGAGCTGAAATAATAGGGAGCCGCGCAAGGTCCCGTTGATACGGCGGCGCGGCTGGAGGGCACGACGGTGCAGCCACCGGAGGCGATATCCTTCCTGCCCTCGTCCTCCGAGAACGACGAGAAGATGGGAGGCGGCGGCGGCGGCGTTATCCAACACTGGGGAGGGAGAATGGGGAACGGGAAGGGAGCTTTTTCTTTTTTCTTTTTTACTTTTTCTTAGTAACAGAGAGAAGATTTTCTTTTAGGTGAACGCATGGAGAAGAGAGAGTACGCGTTGAATGTGTGTGTCTCAATCAAAAAAGAATGTGTGTGTCGGTCAAGTCCTTATGCTTGGCCAAGCCCAAAAACAGTGCAAAAAAACATAAATATGAAATATATTTTTTCAAAAAAATGTTCGTCACAAAAAAATGATACAATTTCTAAAAAATGTCCTGGAAAAAATACAAAAAGTACACCTTTTCAAAGAAAATGTGATTGTGTTCAAACTTTTTTTGTGACTTTTGAACAAGAAAAAATATAATTGATCGAAAGACTATTCCATGCACAACTACTTTTTCATCAAATGAAAGTGTGGAGCTGAATTAGATCCTCACGAACGTCGTTAGGGTGGCTTCTTCATGTCTGGATTTTATGGTCCAAAATGTATGCTCAATATAACCTTATTTCTCACGTTAGCCAAAATTAAATATCAAAGGTGTTGCGTAATGCCACGTGGAGCATGATTAATTTTTTCGCCCGTTGCAACGCACAGGCATTTGTCCTAGTATATATATAGCACCAAAGGCATACAGTAGATGAATCGGTGACTGATCTTAGTCCGATTCGGAAGGGACGTGTGGGCTGTCAGTTTTTTTATAGGAGAGAAAAAAAAACGTGGACTCAGTTTTTTTTTTGGGAAAGCCTCTCGATGATTTATTGCTTTGTCAACAGGATTACATCGTGTAAAACATAAGATAATAAAAAAGATATCATCGAGAGGCAAAGCTAATTAGCTTAGGTTACATGCAACAACCCGTCAAAAAAAAGTTTACATGCAGCAATAATCCATCAAGAGATAGCACGTACGAGCACATGCATACACCAGCTTCATGACCAATCGAGCATATATATTTAACCTGCGGTTAAAGCTCATCGCGGATAAGAAAATAAATGTGATCCTGCTGGCACGTGCGCTGCTCCCGGCCGCTGCTTTCCTATTCCTACGCAGCACTGGCCCCACTCTCCTCATAGTGCCACTGCTCCACCAGCCGCCTGCCGCTGGCTGCGCGCCACGCCACAGTGAGCTTCATGCATAACCGTAGGCACATCCCGTCGTGCTGCCCAGGCCTTGTGCTGCCATAGCTGCTGTTGCCGTAGCCTAGGTCGCGGAGGTGAGCACTATAGCTGGCCAAATGGGCCGGTTTTTTCGGGCCGGCCCGTGAGCACGCCGGCACGGCCCGCCTTGGGCCAGGCACGGCACGGGCTAAACAGGCCGGGCCAGGCACGCGGCACGCCCTGGGCCGTGCCTGGGCCTGGAGGCTGGGCACGCGGGCCGGCACGGCACGGCCCGATTACGTTTTTTTATTTTTTTATACATATATATATGGCCCAACATATAAAAATAGGCTAAAAAACGCTCAGTGCGTCAAATAACAGGCTAAAATTATTCAGCCCACCGTGCTAAACGGGCCAACGTGCCGGCCCGTTTACTAACTGGGCCGTGCCTGGCCTGCAGGCTGCAGCACGCGGGCCGGCACGGCACGGCCCGTATAATAATCGTGCCTTAGCGGGCCGGGCCGTGCTAGGCACGATTGGGATGGGCCGTGCCGTGCCGGCCGGGCCGGCCCGTTTAGCCAGCTATAGTGAGCACTGGATCCCAGGACCCTGCACGTCGCTGCAACCCAAGCCGAATGAGCCGCACACAGCACTAGCAGGCAGCAGCTTTTCTTCCACTCACGTCGCTCATTGAGCACACATCCAAGAAGAGCTCTGTGTGTAAGGGCAAAAGTGTCTTTTTACATGCAATCTAACACCGTTAAACCGAAAAATGGACGAAAGTGTCATAAAGGGCATAAAATTTAGACTTGGTGTTATATAGAGAAGAAAAAGTTTTTCAGTGTTAAATAGAGAAACACAATTTAAAATAGTGTTAAATAAGGAATTCTTTCTACCTACAATGGTAGACCCTTGCAAAGACGCTAACAGTGATAAGAATAAATATAGCCGAATTAAAAAAGTGCCTAAGCGCCTTACGTTGCAATGGCAGGCGCTAATATTACATGCGATTAAATTGCACTACCCGGGCGCTTCGCATGGGAAGAAAAACAAGAAAGCGCCCAGCGCACAGGCTTGCGTCGATGCTACACATAACACTGGGATTCTAGTGATAACTGCCCAATCAACCAGGAATCTGATCCTGGCGCCCGTGCTAAGCACCAGGCGTTCTACATGCCGTAAGCATGTTTTGCAAGATGATGAGCCACCTGGGACAAAACTCAAAAGAGATACCATCAATCGTATGGATTTTCGCAAAGCATTCCACCAAGGTTGTAGTATATGGACTGAACATATCAACCTCACCCTTACATGCATTTTTCAATTCCAGCGAGTCAGATTCAACAATAATATTTGTGCAACCCAACCTCTCGAGCAGCTCCAGCCCCTTCAACATTGCCAAAGCATCTACTGAGGTGGCATCAAGAGTAGAGACAAATAGAAAAGTTGTACCAACAACCACTTCACCAATGCTATTTCGCAAGACAATCCCTACTGCACCACCTGTACCATTATCATGAAATGCAGCATCCGTATTTAGTTTGTAGCATCCGGTTCTAGGTTTTGTCCAAGATATTTCACGCGGTGCACTGGGGTAAAACGTGGACTCAGTTAATTCCAACCATAGCGTGAAAATATTTGCCCCCTTATTCCCTCTAGTCTCTAATCTGAACAGATACTATCCATTATTTGTCATATCTAAAAAAAATGATAGAAACATATGCACATTTGATTGAAGCCGAGTACACAACGCGGATGGTAAACGAGTCTTTTTTATCTGAAAATGATAAGTACCTGACGTCAGGTACAAGCACGTGGCAAATTGAACATTTTCGATTGCAATTATAGTGATGCAAGGATGGCAAGTTAGGCACACACGGTAATTTTCTGTCGAAAAATAAGCTGAAGCAGAAAGTTGCTATGCTTGTCAACTAAATTTATCAATGCTTGTCAACTAAATTTATCATCCTCGTGAATGTTTGATTTGATATGCGTTCGTACCTGACGTGACGTCCAGTTTTTCAACTGATAATTTAGTCGAATGATGCTGCTTCTATTTTCCCTATGCGTATGTCATCTCTTCGACTCAGTAAACGCAACTAACTTGCGATTAGGATCCAAGCGGAGGCAGAGTGTCATATTGCTCAAGGGAATGGATACTTGGTAGTGAATAAAAACAATTCGTTTCCAAGTCGGCCACGCAACCGTCTCTCCTTCTCCACCCGTCCCTTTGAGAGTCGCTCCAAGCACCCCGGCCCGATCTCGAGCTTCGTCCGTCGGCGATGCCGATCGACGATGGCTTGGGAGAGGCACCCGGGAGATGCTTGTATATACTGGTTTAGTTCAGGTCGTCTTGTGGTTTGGCGCTATGCCGTTGGGGTTTCTACCGCCGGTGCTTGCGAGCAGCTGCCGGTGGTTGCCGTTCTTGTCTTCTTCTTCGTCTCCATGGTGGAGGAAGGGAGGAGGCGCTGGATCTGGCGAAATCCCTCTCAATAAGCTCGCGGGTCTCTCAGATCTGGAGCTCAAGCTCCTTCTTCCTTACTTCTCCTCGAGCTGCCATGGAGGTGGATTGGAAGAAGAGGAAGAAAGGGGATTTGGCTGCTCTATCCTCTCTGCGTGTCCTTGGAGCCCAAGTTCTGCAGCAAATGGTTGGGGATCTTGGTGCAGAGAGCACCAGGAGTTTCTTGCCACTGCACCGCTGTATCTGCTGGTCGAAAGGCGACCACTCGGAGTTCTGGCGACGACGTCCGGCTCCTGTATTTCCTCCTGGCCGCCGAGCCATATGGGAGGCAGTTTATCTGGTTCTTTGTCCTGGTATTTCCATGGTCTACCTCCGGTTGTTTGCCGGCGGTGTTGTAGCCATTCCTTCACCCCAAGTGGTTTCGTCCCCGGTGGTGGTGGGATCGGGCCAGGATCGAAGACGGCGAAGAGGACTCGATTGCTTTTCATTTTTGTTGTCTGGGGTCCTATCTGCAAAATGTCCGGCCTGGGTTGTAATTTTCTCTTTCTGTTGGGCCTTTCTGTAATATGTTGCATGCTTATCTAGTATAAGTCTGGGTCCTTCGGGGCCCTTCTTGTGTTCAAAAATAATAATAAAAAATGGATACTTGGTCTACGCTATTATTTGTTGAACTTAGGTGTGAAATTGTTAGCGTATGGTCCATGTCTAATGCCACAGGTGGCGTATAAATTGAAAAGTTTTAAAGCATCTACAGTTGAATTTGGCAAATCCGAACCCTCAAACGCCCGCGGACGCGCGACCGTGACCGGTCACGATCAAAAAATGCATTCCATATCTGGATATCCCAAATTAGAAACCTCAAATCCATATTATTACACAACGTGAAAACTAATCTAAGCGGAGCTCGTCCGGTTGCGCTCCCCGCTCGCCCGGCTCCGCCCTGGCCATGTCCGGCGGCCGGCTGCGCTCCTCAGAGTGTTGGCCCGGTCGACGGAAAGATAGAGTAGGGCATGGGACACGAGCCGGCTCACGGGACTCGAGGCGCCGCCGTCTCCCATGCCCTACTTGTTGTAGGGTGGAACCCTAAGTGAAGATCTTTTCACACTTGGAGGGAAAAAGGATGAACACCAAGAACACAAAGAGGAATTCACTCCAACAAAACTCAGTTACACATCCACTAGAATAGCAAACACACAGATCCACAAGATACAAGAACGATTCAAGGAAACAAGCACAAAGGTAAAGTTCTTCACACTCCTAAGGAGGTGAGGTCTTGATGATGGTCTTCTCCAAAAGGAGGTCTTGATATCCACTTGGGATATTCTCCTAGGAGGTCTTGATCCCCAAGAGGAGTGGTAGATGAGCAAAGCTCTCTCAACATCTCAAATACACTATGCTAACCATAACAAATGACTTAGATCCGAAATATATAGCTATAGGAAGGTAGGGGACGACTTGGGAGGCAAGGCAGGGCGTCCTCGGCTGAGACCTGGGAGGCCCATGCGCACGAGGTAAGTTGGGCCCATGCACACGGGGGTTCCGTGTGCACGGTACACGCCGGTGCGCACCGGGTGCTACAGCGGTCCGGGCCCATGCGCACGGGGTCTGGAGTATAGCTGGCCAAACGGGCCGGCCCGGCCGGCACGGCACGGCCCATCCCAATCGTGCCTGGCACGGCCCGGCCCGCCAAGGCACGATTATTATACGGGCCGTGCCGTGCCGGCCCGCGTGCTGCAGCCTGCAGCCCAGGCACGGCCCAGTTAGTAAACGGGCCGGCACGTTGGCCCGTTTAGCACGGTGGGCTGCATAATTTTAGCCTGTTATTTGACGCACTGAGCGTTTTTAGCTTATTTTTACATGTTGGGCCATATATATGTATAAAAAAATAAAAAACGTAATCGGGCCGTGCCGTGCCGGCCCGCGTGCCCAGCCTCCAGGCCCAGGCACGGCCCAGGGCATGCCGCGTGCCTGGCCCGGCCTGTTTAGCCCGTGCCGTGCCTGGCCCAAGGCGGGCCGTGCCGGTGTGCTCACGGGCCGGCCCGAAAAAACCGGCCCATTTGGCCAGCTATAGTCTGGAGGTCGTGTGCACGGGGGGTGTGCATTTTGGTGAACATTTTTTAAATCAGATGAACAAAAGAGTTGAATTCGATGAACATTTTTTGAAAATGATGAACACAAATTGAATTTAGTGTACATTTTCTTTAAGCAGTGAACAATTTTTGAATTTTGCTGAACATTTTTTAAATCCAATTAACAAAAAAGTTGAATTTGATGAACATTTTTTTGAAAATGATGTACAAAATTTGAATTTAATGAACATTTTTTTAGGTCAGTGATTTTTTTTTTGAATTTTGGTGAACATTTTTTTAATCTGACGAACAAAAAAGTTGAATTCTAGGACAAGCACCCGCGGTGGAGTGGAGAAGAAAGTACACAGTAAGTGACAATCCTTGATCGTGCTAATCATGCGCCGCTTAGAGATTTAGAAATAGTAATTATGAAGGAGTAGGTGAGTGGCTCGTCGGATTCATGATGCCTGTTGTGAATGATTTTTGAGTTTCGTATTTTAGAAAAAAAGGATGTCATTTGAGTTTCAACTAGGTAATTTGGGTATATGCTTCCGTTTTGGGGATTTTGAACATATAGGTATCGTGGAGTAACGATTTTCTCAAAAGTAAATAGAAACACCCATCAGAAATCTTTCTCCTTAACTATTGACATCACAACCGATTACCCTGCAGACTGGCAGTTTGGCTTTTCTTCCTCCTTATGACCTTGGCATTACCTGATGCTGGGAATGGAAGCACCGACTGCGATGCAGTCTTGATTGCATTGCTAGTCCAGGAACAATGCGATGGCGAGCCAGTGACAGTGACAGGCTCATGCTGTGAGGTGCTCAGGACAATCGTTACACCCTCGAGGTCGAGGGGCAAACTGCCATGTCTCAAAATGGTTCTTGACCAGCCTGAGCTCAAGTATTCGGGATTCACCAGAGGGCTCCTGCTGGACATGGCCAAGTCGTGCACTGCATCAAGGGCCCCTCCCCCAGCTGACGTAACAGCAGGTATGAGGAAACCTGCATGTGTTACTGCCATGTCGAAATGGTGTGTAATACTACTACTTGCTACGCTAAGAATCTCTTAAATTGGCAGGTTCCGTTGGCCCCAAGGACATGGTTGTGGATGTGCCTGGCGCAGCAGGTATGCTAAAATAAACGGCTTATCCTAGTTTGAGAAATGCACAAGTGTAGTGATTTGTTATCTATCTACATGACCCTTGCATGTGTTGCTGTGCTGTCATGGAGAAATGGTGTGCACAGCGAGCAATGCATGATTGACTAAGAATCTTTTTTATTTGCAGGTTCTCCGCGCCGCAAAGACAGGGACGTGGGCTGGCTAAAGCTAAGCATGAGGAAAGCCACGGGGGTGCTGGTGTGTAGGACTGCCTAGGGACACTGAAAGCAGCTGGCACTTGGTTCTTCCCTGTGCTCGCTAAGGAGTGGTTGCTGTTGCAACATTTGTTCACCTATGCTGCACGGGGTTGAGACCACTGACGGTCCAAGGGCTACATGCATTTTCAGGGTGCATCGTCTCTTAAAATTGCGATGTACTGAAAATATTTCACTTGGCTCCACCTGTAATCTTAGCTTCTAGTAGGATGTGTTTCGGGTGCTGCCTTTTAAAACTACTATTCTGGTGGCCAAAGCCAAACGGGCTCAGTTAGCAAATACTAGCACCGAAAGTACATGTTACAAATGTCATTAACGTGTCTCTATGACCTTTGCCATCCACATTTAGCCTCAGCACATCCTGTAACTGGATGGCGGTGTCCAGATTCTTGAAATGAATTGAAACAAATCTTACAGCAGCAGCAGCATACCACAATATTGCCTCCAAGTATATGTAAGAGTTTTGCAACAGTAGTTGACAACAAGTTGGTTGCAATTGGGTTGCATGATTCCACCAACCTTCCTCAGTTGACAACAACAGGTTGACTGAAGATGGTATCAGATTTTGCTACTAAAAGAAAATACATACTTCTACATGAGTATCGCATTCAACACATATGCACAAAACATCTGTCCAATAAAACCACAAAATAACTGTCCCAGGTGTACTAGTGCCATAACAGCTTATTTTCTGGGCGTACGAGGAGCCTGAGGTACTGCTGAGTAGGCACTGCCAGGGACTGTAACCAACCAAGAATCGTCGTCTTCTGTCGCTTCACATGCCTACAACCAAAATAAAATTGAATGTCAACATCAAGAGTATTATAGGTGAACTTGAGCTGTGCATGTCACAAAGTTATGGAAGAACTCTACAAAAATCAAACTTATTTACAACTTAATCAACTGACTTCTGAATGTGTCATTTGCGGAAGAATCGATTGGTGTCAGTCATGCCTCTATGAAATGGAATGTTGGAAATTGCAGAAGTAAATATAGGAGAAAATCACTTCTTTTTAACATGCAACGCAGAAAAGTCAGGTGGTTATCCAGAGAGCTTAAATCTTGCAAAAATTGAAAGGCCAGAAGATACTTGAACTGCAGAGGAACTACTAACATCATCCTTCAGCTGATTCACGGCATTTCTCAGAAGCTCTTCAGCCTTCCTTCTTTCTTCTTTTCTTGCTTCTTTTCGCTCCTTTTGCTGAGCTTTGGTAACCTCAGCATGACAAGCCACGCAAAGCGTCCTCATATTCTCGAGCGTGCATTCCCCTACCAGAAACCAGATGAATTAGGAGATGCAGTGATGAGCCAACAACATAGAAACTGTACATGTACTGTACCTCCTCCTTTATACACAGGTACTATATGATCTGCATGCCAAGCATTTCCCTGTGTTGGCTCTTCGACAAGCTTTGCTAGCCTGTGGTCCAGTACAGCATTAATAAGACAATCCACATGAAACCGACAAATTAATAATGATGGAAATTCCCATTTTTGTCAATATTTGGTGAGTTCTGTTAGTGTATTACAGCTGTTCAGACCAGAGTGCTCTGCTAAACTGTGCTGGGTATGCAAAAGTGAAGCATATAAAAGCTGCCAAAAGGTTGGAAATGCATAATATCAGAGTGTTGTAGCACTTACAGTTTCTTCCTACATGCAATATTTGGAGCAACACTCCTGATGTGTGCTTCTCTCTTTGGGTTGCTGAGGGGTTTAATATGTTTGACGAGCTTGCAGCAGTCAAGCTTGCACTGGGAACATATACCATGTTCTATTTGAAACAGTGCCTGTAAAGTAAAGGTATTTAACAAGCAGAAACTCCATTACATACAATTCACAATTTTTGTTTGTACAAATGGCAAATTAGCCTTATTTGCACATCAGGGCTATGTTAATGGCAGAAGGTAAAAGTAAGTCATACCTGCCGCAGGGCACTCTGGTTGGTTCTCAATCTGTACAACCGGAAGCAATCAAGCTTACAGAATAGATCTTCAAAATATTCGGGTGATTTCGCAAGATTCCCACTGAACAAAAACAAAGAGCATTGTTATGACAGAACACGATTGGCTCCAGAACAAGTACATCAGCGAGTCATATTACTTGCAAAGTTTTTGACATAATTTGCAGAGAGGCTCATCATCAGTAGTCCAGCCTTGAGTGTATTCTCTCTCTTTAGTCGTGCCACGGCGTAAAACCACCTTTCTCCATTCAGCATTTTCAGGCAAATCATCACTGACAACACTCAATGGAGCTATACGCCTCTTACTCCCCCCTTTAATCAATCCCTAAGAAAGTCGATCACAACAGACATAAGGACACCATCAAATCAAGGAACAAGCCAAGTATTTATTCTATGATAAATGTCATCTGTTCTTAGTTTGGCCCAAGATCATGTCTCATGTATGTAGCATAAGTATTAATTCAGGTAAGACTGGAATGCAAATGGAAAATCCAGACTTATTCTTATACAAACTTAAGCAGATATTGGGATACTTTTCTAGGACATAAGAAGTTTGCATGACATAGATGTATAGTCGTAACCTCGTGCACACCAGGCATTGTTTTGTACAGTATTTGCAATCTTCGTAACTGGAACAAATCGAGTTTGCAAAAAAAAAGAGTGTCAAAGTCAAGACGTGCATACTTGTGTACTGTGGCTGATGCTATTTGTCAAATAGCACAACTCAAGGCTCAATGGAAGCTGTAACGGCTTTCCCAGGAGTTTCCTCTGATCAATTGGTCTTAGTTCTAACCATTCTTTTACAAATGCCTTGAACATATTGCAAAATGCTGGATTACTCAAGAGCTGCCTACTTGCTTTCTTGTCACTACTAGAGCATAAAGGTGATTCTACTTCTTCAGGAAGAAAATTCTGAAAAAGTGGTCTGGGTCTTGAATCATGTCCTGGAACACAAATGTACAAGTGGATTCGACCTGTATGATGGCTAACCTGTGAAAGATGATGACAAATCAGAGGAATTTGAAGAATTAGATGGCAAAAGCAAGCAAACTGATACGAAAATAATGTTGCAGGTTGGGACAAGCGGTAATACAACATGTAAACACAAAGACGACAAAAGATAGCATAAGTGGAAGAATTTTTAACCTCAAAACGCAGATACTCCACTCGAATACGGCCATCTGAAATAGTTCCTGGAAGACCTAAAGTATCACGATTTTCACAAAAGCTCCTACGAGCCTGTTGTATTTGAGCAGCATAAGATACATTGTATTATCCACTAAAAGATGGCACATTGCACAAAATACAATATAATATAATACAATCAAGAATTTTTTAATTACCTTCATTGATTTACTTCGTGTACTTGAAGAGCCAGAGATAGCTGGTGAAATAGAAAAACTATTGCAGACTATATCTTCATGTACTGCTGGACCTGGACTACATTGCATTCCTGAATGAAGGCCTTCATCCTAAGAGGGTAAGGTGCACAAGCAGAATCAGCTGGAAATCAAGCATGGGAATGCTGAATGAATGAAAAGAGAGCACAGTGAATAATGGCAAAACATTAAAAGGGGCATCTTGTTTGAACCTCAATCTGTAGAGGAATAGTCCTAATAGTGAAATCTGACTCAAGCTCCATATCGCTGATGCCAGGAAGATGGTCAACAGACATAGTGCCACTTTCCAAAAGACCTTTTGATTCACCAGAAGAGCATTGTATAAGGCTTAAATAATTCAGTCTCTCTATCAGTTAATCAGCTAGGGCTAATTGTTGATTCCATTAAAAAAAGTCTTTTCATTCAAATAATTTAGTTAATCATCTGATACTGATTTTCCTAATGTTTTACCTGCATTACAATTCGGAAGAAACTCAATTTCTGGTCTCTCCTTAGTGTTACTGATTTCCCCAAGGTGGTAAACTTGATCAACCTTACAAAGAAGGAAGGAACGATGAATGAATAAACTTGATCAACCTTACAAAGAGGGAAGGAACGATGAATGAATAAAGCCTAATAGAATAACTGAATTGCGTGCATTGCCCTAGATTCTTGCTAAGATCCTATTAAACCAACTGATGTCAGCAGTGATACAATCAACCAGGTCTCATCTGAGTTCTAACACTTTACCAGACTTCTCCGTACATGTAAAATATTTTCTCAGTTTGTAAATAAAGTTTCAGCATTATCTCCACAAAATAGGAACTGAAATGACCACGGGCAGTTGCAAATGTTCCACAAGTGTGCTTCATGCAGTTGCAAATGTTTCACTCGCCTTTCTGAAATTAATTAGCACCTAGGACGCAGCCAGTTGCAAACCCAATCACTTATGGACTTACCTCAATTTCTCTTATAGCATCTTTCTTCCCATTCACCACAGACGAGACACGGAACAGACTCTGGTTCAAGCGAAGCCACTGTGGTTCATCTGATGTGTTCTGCAGGAACAAAATAATTTAATGCTCTAATTACCAAAATTACTAAATACACTACAGGGAAACAGGAAAGGAGCTAACCTTTGCGCAGAATATATATATATTGACCGCATTTGTTTGACCACGCCTATGAGCTCTATCCTCGGCCTATTATGATGTTATCACCAATTAAATGTAGCAGTTAGTAGTTACAACAACATTTAAAACAACAGTAGAAGAGAGTGAACTGTACATGTGTTCAAGACTGCACATAAAGTGTGAAGTGAACACACATGGGCATAAATTCAGAGACTTTGCGGTGACACTTCATTACACTTGTGGACATAAATTTGAAACAACAGTAAAAGAGGGTGAGCCATACATGTGTGCAAGACTGCACATAAACTGTGAAGTGGACACATATGGGCATAAATTCAAGGACTCTGTCGGAACACTTCACTACACGGGTAGGTTCACAAGAACAGCTGGATTGGTTTAACATTGTATACTTCAAAACTACCAAGATATCAAAAAATTCCTCCTGGTTTAATTTTGCACTTCCTATGGGTTGAAATGAAAATGTATGTGCAAGGTTGGAAAAAACAAGTACCTGAAGTAAGTCTGAAGACGATCTTGGGAGCTCCAGGAAAACAACATTCTGAGCAGATGAAAAGTCTAAACCAACACCACCAGCAGTAATTCCTATTATTGCAACCTTGACCTATTTAGCAAAAAGTAAAATAACTCAATGATGGATAAGCAGTATGCAAGATAAGAAGCGTAGCGTCATATGGACTAGGTACAAGGGATTTTTTCCCTGCCGTGATTTGTTTTCCAAATTCTGTAGAAATCACATATAGAAGTAAAACTTCTCAGGCGTAGGTATGGGCATGCTCTATATACAATTTTTTAAGAACAGACTCAGTCCTGCTTGCGAGATACAAAAATGGCAGATTAACTGTTTAATTCAGACTGTTGCATGTCATAGTTTTAAATTTGGTATCTAGAAAAATGATTCAGTTTGTTCTTGAAATTTTTCATGGATAGAGAGCCGGCACATACCTATAGCTGACATTCTTTTGTCAAAACATTTAAACTTGCACAAACAAATTTATGGAAATTGTACTATTTTCACAAAATTACTCATACTCTAACAGTAGGTGAGTGATGAATTAAAACAAGGGGAAATGAAAACCTCTGGATTCAAACGGAAAGAATCAACGGCTTCTTTCCTTTCTCTAGGAAGTGCGCTGCCATCGATGCGAACAAACTTGATCTCCTTCTCAGAGAGGAACACCTGGATAGAGAACACTTGAGTCAAAAGTAGAAATATTTTTTCTTCTATTAGTCATATAATTAGACACTTGAGTTTAGCAGCGGCCACCGAAAGAAACGTTAGGAAGTGCTCTACCACTGGTCCTCAGACCCTTACCAAAATATGCTGGACAAGATATTATCGTCTCTCTAACTTTTGATGTGACTATGTGGGTCCAGTAAGCCACAATTTTCAGGAACAAATGTCACTCAATTTCTTTCAATTACTTGTACAGTGCCGACTTTTGAGTATTGAATCTTATTGAGATTCTTATTCCTTATTTAATACATAAAGAACAAAATTGGTTGAAGCACCACTTAAGTATTCAAATTACATATAAAAAACCCATCATAGTTTGTAAACGTAAATCTTACCTGCACTCCATCTAGAACCTTCAAGTGGTGGGCGAAAATTAGCGTTTTCTGGCAACTAGACTGGGCGTCCAGATTATCATGCATCAAATGATTTGAGAACCACTGACTAAACCCAGGTATTTTTGCAATGCCAATTTCCTGGGGGGAGAAATGCCTTGGAGATTTCTTGCAACTATCATCTGAGGAAATGGAAAAAAAAGGAAAGTAACACATAGCTTAGAACCATCATCTTAAATACTAAAATGACGAAAAACATTTGCTTCATCTGATCATCTCTCAGTAACAGTTTTGATACATTTCACCATGTCATAGTAAGAATTATTTACGAGTTGAGGAACAGAATAGATCAGATCCAAAAATGCTAGGTTATGTTCATATAGATAAATGTTTGGAATTTTGAAGGTGACAATTTATATTCAATACATTAGAATAAGGTAGAATTGGAATCTTCCAGTGGAAATTCATTGGTAGTATAAAATAGACAGTTGTAATTCCATGATTCCATCAACTTTTTGATATACATGGAGTACAAACAATGCTAACGTCAAAGCTTATAGTTCAAATCAAGAAAATGTTGGGAATGTTTGTATTGACAGTGTTGATACTTTTTTGTTACCGTCAGTATAACATTAGCAAAGGGTTCCCCCATTGATCTAGATTTTGTAAATACATTTCAGATAGTCAATGACAGCATCATAATCTGCACAGCTGGAGGCCAGGCACATTTGGTATTGCATATGCAAAGCAATGACTAATGCAACAAACATGCTTCAACAAAATGACCGGTTAGTTTTAGTATC
Source organism: Triticum aestivum (assembly GCF_018294505.1). Classification (NCBI taxonomy): domain Eukaryota; kingdom Viridiplantae; phylum Streptophyta; class Magnoliopsida; order Poales; family Poaceae; genus Triticum; species Triticum aestivum. The sequence continues at coordinate 197,763,783 of NC_057798.1, forward strand.
TACAGCCAGTCATCTTGCTTTAGGCCAATATAACTATCTATTCGACATCACACCAGTTCATGGCAAATTGATAGAAGGTAATCATGTGGTAAGATTAACATATGCGATTGACATCTGCTACTATTAGCAGCATGAATGTTACCTTTTCCCTCTTTTGCTTCTTCACAGTCATTGCTTATCTCAGAAGAGGCAATTATAGGAGCATCAGAGCTACTATATGTGCTATTGTAATCCCCTTGGATAATAGAGGTGGCTGTCCTGCTATTCAATGCCTTCAACTTCAACCTAATGATCTGCCGGCGCTTGGGCGGCAGTTCATTTAACAAATGCTCCTTCAAGCGCCTAATCTGTAGCACAGAAGCAAACTCCAGCCATTAGATCTGAAATTGATAAACCATCAAATATCAGCCTAACACATCATTGCAGTTACATGGCTTGTGACAGGAAGCAAAACGACCCGCCGGGCTCTAGTATTAGCAAATAGCTAGCAACTTACTACCCTCATTCTCCTCTGCTTGTCATTTCAGACATCAACATGATCTCCCTCCAATACCCACATTGTACCATTAATTTTCTAATCATATGGTACAATATTTAAGAAATGGGATCATATAGAAGCACTTCAAGTGAGAAATCTAGCAATATAATTTTCATGTGACACATCAATATACTTTGTGGACACAGTTGTTGAAGTTCCATCACATGCATTCTAAACAATATCTATAAGAGAATGTATGGAGCATTACGCACTGAAGCTAGTCTCATTCTTAAACATGCTTCTGTAGTAAACACGCGTTCATTGGTAAAAACATCATCAACCATGTAAAGGATAGTTTCTACTCCCTCTGTAAAGAAATATAAGAGCGTTTAATTCACTACTTTAGTGATCTAAACACTCTTATATTTCTTTACGGATGGAGTACAACATAAATAATTTCATCATGCATAGAGTACAGCATTCCATAACATACTGCCATGCAGACTCTATACATAATCAAATGAACAAAGTTCATACATACAAAAACTGTATATACTGCCAAGCTGATCAAAATCAATTAACAAATATCATCAAGCAGAACTTAGGCCAAATATGCAGTGACCATATAAGTTCATGAGCAGTTTGGATAGCAGTAACAAGATACAGTACCATGGATACAATAATCACAGAAAGCTATACAAAGAGGCTTTAATAGCTGAGAGAGAAAGAGCTGACCATCAGAGTCTGACTGAGCAGAACATTTAACTCTGTCAAACGAGCACCTTTTGAAAAGTCCTGGACGTGAAACGATGTGAAGAACTTAAATATTTAAACATTTCTGTATAGACTAACAGATAGTCAGACACTATTTGCTCAAATTAACTGCAAGTGCAAGTCTGCAAGGTTTTGAAGCGATCTACCAATCTCCTTGACAATAGGGACAATCACAAGATATAGATACCTGGTAAATTTTACCCTGGGAACTTTGAGCAACATGCAGTGAACAATATGTCTTTGCAAATTCAAATTTATCATCTCCAAGCAAACGGGGACTGAAACCAAGAGAGGGAGTGGTCAGAAAAGATCGATATGCCCAACACAATAAGATGACATTCTGCTTTTCTTACCATAACATATTTATCTGGTGATAGATGTCAAAAGGTCTATTGTCACCTTGGAAAAAAAGAAACCATTAGTTAAATCTGACAAACAAACATATATGGTAAGTCAAGTCCAGAGTAGTAAATGATTTAACTAATTTTCTGGAATGCAATTGTATCACAACAAAATCACACATCAGTACCAATCAGTCAGATATACCGTGCGCAGGGTAAAAAGTACTCCCACAATACAGACATTGAGCTCAGCTTACGCAAAGAAAATAGAAGATACAGATGTAACAATAATTGGTAAGGGACGTGGAACCAATATGCAGTACAAATAATTCAGCAAATCAGTATACACCTTTAGGTCCCTATTAAAAAAAATGAACAGGTAACCATATACTGAAGAGACGTATGCAACTGACATGTTTCTCATGGATCACTGGTCTTAATTTGATGTTCAAAACAGAAGGAGAAAACTGGCAAAGACCTTTTAGTAATATTTTCTAAAGTCAAAACAGTGGGAAAAAATGGCAGTTAAAAAACTTCAATTATTTTCTAATTCTTAACTAAAATGGAAGTGCTTTGAGATTGATTCTAATCCCAACATTTGAAATCGTCTAATGGCATACATAAAATATTTCATATACCATAAATCCATTTGCCTGTTTATAGTTTTAAATGTCCACAACAAAAATAGCGCAACAACACAAGGATCCCTGAGAAGAATCAATGGATATATTTTAAAAGTTAGTACAACCTTGACAAAGAGGGTGTCCCAGAAAGCAACACAATGCGGTTGATATTGAGAGCTATTTCCAGTACAGCTTTTGTCTGTCACGGTCACAAGAGAGTAGAAGTGATCATTGGTAAAGCAAGCGGAATGTTGATGCATCAGACTAGTAAGACTACAAATTATAAATAAAATTATCAGAGAAGGCGCCTTAAATTGAAATAAGGTGGCTGAAGTGATAAGAAAAAGATTGCTCAACAGAGTTTCAGTGGTTCTGCATTCTTACAGTATTTTAAATTAAGAAAGCACAATGGAATGATGAAAACACGAAGCAGGTTTAAAAACACTTTTTTCATCAAAGAGAGTAACCATCAAAGCACAATGGAATGTTATGATTACTACAGAATAATAAAATATGCTGTGTCAAATACACTCTCCCTCCTGGATTGGGATTGATATATTCAATTGTTGCCTGATAGTATCACCTGAGTATTTTCTTCTTTCATCTTTGTGCAGCGTATATTGTGGGATTCATCAATGATCATCAGTGCCCATCTCCTATTAATCATACTTTTCCGAAGGATGCTTAACATCGTGTATGAAATAACAACGACCTTCGGACAAAAATCTAAATATTCCAGACTGTCTCGTCGACCGAACACTGAAAAAAAAAGAACGAGAAAAATACATATATAATTATAACAGTCAAATTTGGTATTCTTTATACAAAATAAACACTGAAAAGCTGAAAGCCAAGGCAATAGAGCAGTGTCCAAAATTGAAGATACAGGTATACGAGGGACAAGGAATAGGATTAATGATTTTCACCAACATAAATCTTTACATATCTTCTACATATCTAAATAGCTAGCCCCCACTAGTAGATTACTCTCCACATGCGTGCCTCCATATCACCTCAATCATTGGTAGCCATTTGATCTACTAAATTGTGTGACATCCTCAAATCATCATGCATGTACTCATAAGTTACAATTTTGCAAATATATCCATATATCCATGCAAAGCATGCCACCTCATCAAGCCATGCATGCCTTTTTTTCTTGGGGGAATCAAATCATGCATGTTAGTCACAAGTTAATATTTTTACTGTACATTAAGTTCTGTATGGTCATGAACGGTCTATGTGTTGGATGCTTGGAGCAAACATATATAGTTCATGCTTCACATTTTTGTTAAAGATGGCGTCACATTAGGTTCAGTTTAAATGTTCTTCGCTTTTTAAAATCATTTTGCCACATACTTGGTAAGTTTTATTGTTTTAAAAATGTAAACCGAGAACATTTTACATTTATTTTTCCATTAGTTTAGCTGTTTCTAAACACTTATTCATGCATTTGTTTTAACACGGTTCTCGCGGCAAAGCGCGGAGCATCATCTAGTTATATCAAAAAGATGAGGTTGGTGGTACTGCCAACACACTGCCCTCCGTACTCACAATGGCAGTGCCCTCAAAAAAAAATAATGCCGACGGGTGAAGCCCACATACTCCATGATACCCCGGAACTTCCGCTCTGTCCGCACAACCATCATGCTTCCTTCTAATGCCCTAGCACGCCACCGCCGATCCTCTAGAGTCCTCCCCTACTTATGCTCCTCGTGTTGGCTTGTTTGGCTCCCCAACCTATGCTTGTCATGTTGGTTTGTTTCGCTCCACCAGTTGATAGTTGATATATCGACCAACTTAGTGCAGCTTATTAACCCGTCTATGGACCTAGGTCGTGAAGCTTATCATCTGTGCATGGACCCACTTGCATGTTGATGGATGGACCTACTTCATATAATCATTTAACTAGTTCGTTTACTTCACCGTTGACCATATTGCTTACATTGCACATTCTGAGACCTCATTACTTTGTACAACGAAACAAACTGTGCGTAGTGTATGTACTTTCAGTGATTTCACAATATTTGCAGTGAATACTCCAGTTGATGTCAAGGACTCAAGGTGTATGTAGTTTCTGAACTATGTAGAAGCAATGTTGGCTATTGGTCTTCTGCCTTGGCTTGCGAGTGCTTACGAGAAGCGGTCCAACCCAAGCCTCTCTTTTAGCCCGTCTCTCCATTTCTCCAACCAGGTCGAGCGGTATCAAGCATATTTTCGAACAATCTTGAATGAGGAAAGCCAAGGCTGGCTCAGCTCATTGCCTCCAACCCTACTGGAGGGAGAGCCAAGGGGCGGGTGGACAGCGATGAAGATGACGCATTATCTTTTGCAGGGCAGGAGTGCAGAGGAGAAATGCTGCGAGGAAGGGAACCAGAGGAGTGCATAGTGGTTGCAGAGGGACAGGAAGATGGAGAAAGACAACAGTTTTGTCGCGACGTGGTTGGAAACCACGTGCGTGTTTGCTAAATAGAACAACCTTTTTATCAATGACTACATGTCCTGTAGAAACGCATATGCATCCTACTGGTTACACAAAAATATTACTTGACCAAAAAATGAAAGGCGACCATTGTGAAGTCAACTGAGAGCCTGATTTGAAACCACCCAGCCAGTTGACAAATACTACTACTTTAGGATTTTCATTTTTATGGGAACATACAAGTACCACCCATAACTTGGCTAGGTAGCAGACCAACATGGTAAACTTGAACATGAGCCTATTTGGTTGCTAGCGTTTCAGTCCAAAAAACTTCAGTTGCTAGCCACATGTCGCCAAAAGTATGGCATGTCACTTTTGTGGCAAGCAAATTCTTACCCAAAAGTGTTGTAAAGTTTGGCCCAAAAACATGTGTCAACGACATGCAGGACATAGGACTGAAAATGTGTGGTGAGCCATGAGCCAGAAGTTTCGCAAATAGCCAAACACCGGCACCACAATTGCCAAACTAAGGTGTGGCAAGCAAGTAGTGGCTGTTAAAGTGTATATGTGGATTGCCTAGCCCTTTCCATCAGTTCGGACTTTTGGTTGCGTTGGCTAGTGCATGAAGCTTATCATGGTATCAGGGTCCAAGGTCTTGAGTTCAAGTCCTGGCTTACGTAATTTATCCAAAAATTGTTGTTTCCCCCTTTGTGTCCACGTATGAGCCTCTTGAGCCATACCTCTGAGTCTATCCACGTCTTGACCTTCCGCATCACACGTGAGAGGGGGTGTTGAAGTGTACATGTGGATTGCCTAGCCATTTCCATCAGTTGAGACTTTTGGTTGTGTTGGCTAGTGCATGAAGCTTAACAGTAGCCACAGACCTAGCAATGAGTTAAGGCATGTTTGGTTCACTGCCATAGTTAACCAAACTTTAGTTAGGCAAGTTTGAAACTCTACGGTAGGTGTTTAGTTCTTTGGCACATTGTCCTGACATGAACCAACCTGGCATAGACTCTTTCCTGAACTTGCTTAAGGTGTGACCCGGAAAGGAGTGGCTTGCCATAGTTCGCCACAACTAGGTAAGGCAATGTGGTTTTGATTTGATAATTTGTTTTCTGCATTCAGTGCCACATTTAATTAGAACAAATGAACCTTTGTTGGAACTTAGAACATCATCACAACACAAGCTAATCTATGGTTCTATGTTCAGTAAGATACTAAGATCCAAGGATAAGTCAACTTATGAAAAGCAATATTGGACTAATGATCCATTGAAACTAGGTATAGAGTGATCTGGTCCATCTATGATTGTTCATACAGAATGCAATTTTGTCCTGCAACTGTTTTTACTGCAATATTTTCAAACTGACGCTGATGCAACAAATGAATGATATCTGGGCCAAAAGAATTCGATACTTAGAATATGTATGAATAAAATACAAAATATGCAATTCATATATGGAGATTGTTACCACATGGCACATGTGGTAGGCAATTCAAATTTGATGAAATAAATATGGAGATCGTTGTAACTTCACAAGCATTCAGGATCAAATTAGATACACTAAAGATATGCAATAATTATAATACCAGGTTTGACATCAGTAAAATTAACTCTTGAATAATGAAACTCTGAATCAGTACCAAGATGAATATCTTTTGGAAGAAATGAAGGATCCCAGCGTTCCAATTCCTCCGCCCAAGTATAACGCAGAACAGCTGGACACACTATTAATAGAGGGCCCTCGTCCTTGAAGCAACAAGCTATTGCAATTGCCTGCATATAAATAAATGAGAACATACTACTTCCCCATTCTGTTCAAGAAAATAATACTGCTTCAACATGGGGGGGAAATTACGCTCAAAAGCAGATATGATGATTTCTTCATAAGGTCTAAAAGGCAAGTGCTATATAATTAACTGTTCAGTAAAACAGACATAAAATTCCAATCCGTTACTGCCCAAAATGTATTGATGCAAGCTCAATATCAGTGTGCTCAATATCCATATGCCAATTTACTGTATTTTGCAAGTTGTAACACCGTGGAACAAACAATTTTATGCATATAAACTATCCGCACGATAGTTATACACAAAATACAATGTGCTTACCTGGAGAGTCTTGCCAAGCCCCATCTCATCTGCAATAAGGCAGCGCCCTTGCCTCCGAAGCCCAAATTTCACACCTTCAAGTTGGAAGGGTAGAAGTGCATCTCGTAATCGACGTGGCAGCTTCATGAGAAGCTCGTCAACTTCTTTATCAGAACCGCAGTTTGTGCCAGCATTTTGAACAGCACGCCTTGTTCTATAAGGTATATCTTGCACAACAACGCCAGTCAACTTCCTCAAGAATTGCAACACCAGCTCATAGTGCACAAGCTTAAAGACAGAAGAAATATGCCCGCCTTGACTTTGTGTTGTGGAGAATGGTACAGCCTACCAACAATAAGAGGGAAGATATCAGTTTAGACCAAAAGGCTTATCATCCAGAAAAGGGACTAAGAAGTAAGAACCAGATGAAAATAATTATTACAGCAGAAGTTTACATTTTATGCTTAAAAGCATCCACAAATTATTCGATCCCCAAAAGGATTACTCTAAAATGTGATATAATCACCATTTACTCCCTTCAGTCCTATAAAAGCTGCCATTTCAGACATCTTCGCGGTCTTCAAAATACATCTTGGATCGTTAACTTCTATTGCAATATATCTATAAAATTTAAAAATGAATATTGCAGAAGTACTTTCTGAAACAGATTCACACATAGGATTTTCAAGTATCTAATCTAAACATTTTGCAAAGATGTTCTTGCCCGGTTCAAAAAAAAATTGCAAAGATGTTATCAATAGTTTGACTATATATTCTTGTGCAAAAGGTATGTTTTATAGAACAGCGAATACTGTGAAGATAACTTAGTGGCACAATCATTTACTGATTAAAAAGGTGACACTGAAATATGGACGAAATATTAGTTGCTGGCACTTTATATACTCAAATATTAGTTGCGGCATTCGTAGGTACCAGCAATTGCCCATAAAGCTGATATCTGGAAGGCCAAGCAAATTCTTCATCGCTCGGCAGTTAAGCCAAAAGGCAGGGCATTGTGAGGGTTCGACCTCCAATGTTTGTGTCTAGCATTCTATTGCATAGAGCCATTGACAGACAGAAGATTGGCTAGAGTATGTTTGGAGCAAGATCGTTGAGGCGATTATCCATGTGAAGGTATGAATGGGTTGATTTGGCGATGGCACAGGGGATTAGATCACCAGGCTATGAGTGAACCAAACCTTCTGACAAAAATCCATATGAAATACAGTATCCATTTAGCAAGAAAATGCTCTAAAACGAGCAACTGGCCAAGAATCCAAATTAAAGAACGGCCATTTGTCATACACGCGGAATGGGCAAATAACCACCGCATTCTTGGAGCGGTTCAGGCATGTCGAATCAAAGAACAAAGAATGATCAAGAAAACACTCGCAAGCACCAATGCTTTGCCAAGAAATACGAAACAAGATACTTTGAAGAAACTCTTGGTATAGTCAAGAAAGCACGGGATTACTCGCGCATCACCAAGAAAGAACCAGATCCCTAATCGGAGCCCGGATCGGCAAAAGATGCGTGCACTAGACAAGAGTTCAAGAACGCGAGGATCGTACCGAAGCGACGCAGTCCTCGACGGCGCGGAGGCAGTCGGCCTCCCCGGGGAAAGCCTTGCCCTCCGTTCGGCCCACCGTCACCTGGAACTCGTCGGGGCTGCACACCTCCAGCACCGCCCGGAACCCCGTCGGGGGCGCAGGCGGCGGAAGCGGCTGCGGCGGCGGACGCGGGGGCAGAGGATGGGCGATTCTTGGGCACTTGGCGAGCCTGAACGACTCGGCGGTGGTGCCGGCGGCGGCGGCGGAGCGCTTGAGCCTCTCGAGGGCGGCGAGGCGGCTGGCCTCGATGCGGCGGCGCTGCTCCTCCGTGAGCCGCACGGGCTCCGCCGCGATCTCCATGGACCCACGCCCGCACTAGCACTAGGGGTTGCGGAGGCGTGGGGTTCTCTGACAAGGAACGACGGGCGTTTCCGCCGCTGGGGGGAACGGAACGGGGAGGGAGGGAGCGGGGAACGGCTAGACGAAGGATATATTGGGCCACCAAGCCCGTGTTTGATATACGCCGCACTGGGCTGGGCTGTGCTGGGCCCCCTCGCCTCTGACGAACTTTACGATATCAGGAAGCAAATCTAGACCGTCTCCTAAAAAAATGTAGAGCGCATGATCTTCCACTGAAAAAAAAACAATCTTTTTTTTGGAAAAAAATCTAGAGCAATGGAAACTGTGTACTGCAGAGGAAGCACAGGAAAGAGCCAAAGAACGCGGGGATGCTGGCAAAAATATACTCCGTCTGTAAAGAAATATAATCTAAAGTATCTTATATTTCTTTATAGAGGGAGCACTTCGTGACTTCACAATACAAATCCGTGCACAAATTACAGTATAAAACGCGAGGAATATGGCATTCACTTCATAATACAAATCGTGCAACTTGTATGATCTCCAACTCCAATCCTCCCACAGGTAAACAAGGCTGCTATTTTGAACAGTGGATGTCGGGGTTATCTCGCGGCGGGTTTGTGAGACGACAGATGCCACGAGGTGGCTTGAGGTGAGAGCAAGACTGCTTTGGAGATCCGGGGACGGGATTGGGCAAACAGCACACGGTGGTTTACTCAGGTTCGGAGCTCTCCGGAGAGATAATACCCCTACTCCTACATGTCTGAATATATATGCAGTGTACATGTCTGGCAGTACAGAGTTGCTCTTGGAGCTGTATTACGGAACGCAACTATGGGCATCTGGCCTTAGTTATGCATGCGTGTGATATGAGTGCCAAATGCACTAGTGGCTAGCTTGTGGCCGAATGAGTGTGGCATGAGTGCATACGTGTGTGGATGGATGGATGGATATATATAGTGTGGCTTGCTTCCTTGGTCAAGTATGTGCCTTCTTGATCAAGGAAGTGACCTCTTCTCCAAGAAAGTGCCTTCCCTGGGTTACTTTATACAATAGTGTCCAGGGACAAGTAGCATTGTACATGATGTCGCGTATGACGAGTGAATAGTGTATGCTTTATTAGCAACAGTGGTCGCGGTATGGTCGTCTTGTCAGTGTCGCGTCGGGTGTGATGTCGCGGTTGACTTTGCGTAGCAGGCCGGCTGGAGCAGCCGGACAGGGACCCGGACGAGCGGCTGGGTTAAGGAGTTCGGCCGAGTTGAGCAATCCAGCCAAGTGCAAGCCAAATTGAGGGGCGTTGTTGGCCCCGATGTTTTTGAAGCGTCGTTCGCCGTCTTGGGCCTACCCGGGGGTCATCCCCCCGTCAGTAACCTCCGAGCCTCCGGGCAACTTGGAAAAGTTGAGCGGAGGGTTCTAGCAGGCATCGATGAAGCAGTAGATGTTGATGACGGCCGGCCGCGGACCGCACCCGGCGCGTCTTGCTTCCGGTGGGGTGCGCGAGCGCACCCACTGGGTGTAGCCTCCGAGCCTCCGGGCAACTTGGCAAAGTCGCGCGGAGGGTCTTGCCGTTGTTGAAGAAGCCGACGGTGACGTCGAGGGTGCCGGGCGTGGACGCGGAGTCCGCCGGCTGAGTGGGGGCGCGCGAGCGCACCCACTAGGCGTAGCCTCCGGGCAACTTGGAAAAGTTGGGCGGAGGGTCTTCGTTGTTGCTGATGAAGCCGACGGTGACATCGAGGGTGCCGGGCGCAGACGCGGAGTCCGCCGGCGGGAGGGCATGGGGCCCTGCCGGACATGGACGTGGAGTCCGCTGACTGAGTGGGGGCGTGCGAGCGCACCCACTGGGTGTAGCCTCCGAGCCTCCGGGCGACTCGAAGAGTCGGCCGGAGGGTCTTCCTGTTGATGATGAAGCCGACGGTGACGTCGAGGGTGCCGGGCACGGACGCTGAGTCCGCCGACTAGAGGGTGCGGGGCCCTGCCGGACGCGGACGCGGAGTCCGCCGGCTGAGTGGGGGCGCGCGAGCGCACCCACTGGGTGTAGCCTCCGGGCGACTCGAAGAGTCGGCCGGAGGGTCTTTTTGTTGATGATGTGGACAGCGGCGATGGAAACACCTGTTGCGGCCGGCGTCGAGCCTGCAACCCGCGTGTAGCCTCCGAGTCTCCGAGCGAGGAGGGGGTTCCCCACAACGATGATCATGCAAAAGACAAAGTTAGTCCGTGCAGATATATCAAATGTTTGCTTTCAGCATTGTAAGTTTTATGCGGAGGGTGCCGACTCAGTTTCGTCTGAGCCCCCTTCAGTCTTTTTCATATCCCCTCCGCTCTTTGGCTTTGCCTCTTGTTAGCTAGACAGTCCGGAGCCGATCTGTAGCTGTTACGAAGAGTGGCCGCGGAGTGGAGCGTATAGTACTCGGACTATAGGAGCAAATTCGACCGACTAGATACTCATAAAGGAACGACCGGGTTTGCCCAAGTCGTCTTCTCCCGGACGTTTTTCGTGTGGGGTGACCTCAAGCTTTTGCTCTCGCTTAGCCGGATAGCCGCGTGGCGGTCTGTGGCTGAGAGGTGGGCCTTTGGTACCGTGCGCTACTAGCCGTCTGCGGGAACGAACGTATCGGGCCGAGCGGCCAGCCTTCGGGCCGAGACTAGCTGGTGTCGAGGCGAACAGTAGTGCAACTGTAATAAAGGCGGAGGTGGTCCCGAGTGTCGCTCGGGGTTATCCGGTTTGCGTGGTGTAAAATGTACGCGGGTGAGGAGCTCACATTGATTTGACGCAGACGAGGTGGATGTTGTCGACGACAGCCGGCGCGGCTTGGTGCTAGCTCGCTGACACACCCACTGGGTGTAGCCTTCGAGCCTCCGGGTGCTTGAATGGGGGTCCCAGCCGGTCGGGTCCGACCGAACGGGCGTCGAGGCGGACTAACGGCTGGTCCGGCTTGGCGCATCCGGCGTCGAGGCAGACGAGCGAACGGGTCGGGCCCCCAGCCGGCCAGGCGTCGAAGTCGACAGGCGGACTGGGCGGCCAGATAGTGACGTGGGTAGGTCGCGGATGGAGCAGCCGGACATATCTCTTTTTTTTGCACAATCGGGTCCGACTTCTTTTATCTCTGTTTTTTTGCACGCAGACGGTCCCTTCTTTCTTCAGGAGCAGCAGGCAGTAGCGGGAGCCGGCATGGGCACAACCAGAGGCGGGGGAGGCCGGAGACGGCCGGGCACGGGCGGCAACCCAAAGTCGGCGCGGGCGGCGAGGCTGGCGAAGGGGAACCAGCGGCCAGGACGGCGGCAGAGCCGGGCACAGCGACCCGGCAGGCCTGGGGAGCTGGCGGGGTGCGGCGAGCCGGCGCGCATGGAGCGGGGAGCCAAGGCCGGGCCGCGCGGGCGTAGCAGCAGCGGCCAGCCGGGGCGGCGAGCCCGCGTCCCGGAGGTAGAGCCAGTGCGAGGCGGACCCGGTAGCCGGCGCGACGTCACGGGAAGATGCGAAGCCGGCGCGGGGCGGCGACGTGCCACGGCGAGGGCACCCACGGCCGGCCCATCGGTTGTCGGGGATGAGCACGGGCGTGCGTGCAGGGTTGCGCGGGAGAAGCCGCGCGCGCGGACCCGGAGGCGTATCACGAGGGAGCGGCCAGAATGGTGATGACCCACAAGTGTAGGGGATCTATCATAGTCCTTTTGATAAGTAAGAGTGTCGAACCCCATGAGGAGCAGAAGGAAATGACAAGCGGTTTTCAGTAAGGTATTCTCTACAAGCACTGAAATTGTAGGTAACAGATAGTTTTGTGATAAGATAATTTGTAACGGGTAACAAGCAATAAAAGTAAATAAGGTGCAGCAAGGTGGATTAATCCTTCTTGTAGCAAAGGAAAAGCTTGGACAAATTCTTATAATGAGAAAAGCGCTCGCGAGGACACATGGGAATTATCGTCAACCTAGTTTTCATCACGTTCATATGATTCGCGTTCGTTACTTTGATAATTTGATATGTGGGTGGACCGGTGCTTGTGTACTGCCCTTTCTTGGACAAGCATCCCAATGATTAACCCCTAATACAAGCATCTGTGATACGTCTCCAATGTATCTACTTTTCCAAACACTTTTGCCTTTGTTTTGGACTCTAACTTGCATGATTTGAATGAAACTAACCCGGACTGACGCTGTTTTCAGCAGAACTACCATGATGTTGTTTTATGTGCAGAAAAGAGAAGTTCTCGGAATGTCCTGGAAATTCACGGAGGCACTTTTTGGAATTAATAAGAATTTCTGGGCGAAAGAAATACACCAGGGGGCCCACACCCTGTCCATGAGACAGGGGGGCGCCCCCCCCTATAGGGCGCGCTCCCCTATCTCATGCCCCCCTGGACCTCCACCGACCTCAACTCCAACTCCATATATTCTGTCTCGGGGAGAAAAAAATTAGAGAGAAAGTTTCATCGCGTTTTACGACATGGAGCCGCCGCCAAGCCCTAATCTCTCTCGGGATGGCTGATCTGGAGTTTGTTCGGGGCTCCGGAGAGGGGGATTCGTCGCCGTCGTCATCATCAACCATCCTCCATCACCAATTTCATGATGCTCACCGTCGTGCGTGAGTAATTCCATCGTAGGCTTGCTGGACGGTGATGTGTTGGATGAGATTTACCATGTAATCAAGTTAGTTTTGTTAGGGTTTGTTCCCTACTATCCACTATGTTCTGAGATTGATGTTGCTATGACTTTGCTATGCTTAATGCTTGTCACTAGGGCCCGAGTGCCATGATTTCAGATCCGAACCTATTATGTTTTCATGAATATATGTGTGTTCTTGATCCTATCTTGCAAGTCTATAGTCACCTATTATGTGTTATGATCCTACACCCCCGAAATGACTATAATCGGGATACTTCTCGGTGATGACCGTAGTTTGAGGAGTTCATGTATTCACTATGTGTTAATGCTTTGGTCCGGTTCTCTATTAAAAGGAGGCCTTAATATCCCTTAGTTTCCACTAGGACCCCGCTGCCACGGGAGGGTAGGACAAAAGATGTCATGCAAGTTCTTTTCCATAAGCACGTATGACTATTTACGGAATACATGCCTACATTACATTGATGAACTGGAGCTAGTTCTGTGTCACCCTATGTTATAGCTATTACATGAGGAATCGCATCCGGCATAATTATCCATCAATGATCCATTGCCTACGAGCTTTTCACATATTGTTCTTCGCTTATTTACTTTTCCGTTACCATTACTATCATACTACTTTGCTACTAAATACTTTGCTGCAGATACTAAGTTATCCAGGTGTGGTTGAATTGACAAATCAACTGCTAATACTCAAGAATATTCTTTGGCTCCCCTTGTGTCGAATCAATAAATTTGGGTTGTACTTCACCCTCGAAAGCTGTTGCGATCCCCTACACTTGTGGGTTATCAATCCGCAACTACAAAAGAAGTATTAAGGTAAACCTAACCATAACATGAAACATATGGATCCAAATCAACCCCTTACGAAGCAACTCATAAACTAGGGTTTAAGCTTATGTCACTCTAGCAACCCATCATCTACTTATTACTTCTCAATGCCTTCCTTTAGGCCCAAATAATGGTGAAGTGTCATGTAGTCGACGTTCATATAACACCACTAGAGGAGAGACAACATACATCTCATCAAAATATCAAACGAATACCAAATTCACATGACTACTAATAGCAAGACTTCACCCATGTACTCAGAAACAAACGTAACTACTCACAAAGCATATTCATGTTCATAATCAGAGGAGTATTAATATGCATTAAGGATCTGAACATATGAGGAGTAATCAACTAGCATCAACATTAAGGAGTAATCAACACTACTAGCAACCCACAGGTACCAATCTGAGGTTTTGGTATAAAGATTTGATACAAGAGATGAACTAGGGTTTGAGAGCATATGGTGCTGATGAAGATGTTGATGGAGATTGACCCCCTCCCGGTGAGAGGATCGATGGTGATGATAATGGTGATGATTTCCCCCTCCCGGAGGGAAGTTTCCCCGGCAGAACAGCTCCGCCGGAGCCCTAGATTGGTTCCACCAAGGTTCCGCCTCGTGACGGTGGAGTTTCGTCCCGTAAGCTTGCTTCTGATTTTTTTCCAGGGTAAAAGACTTCATATAGCAGAAGATGGGCACCGGAGGGCTGCCAGGTGGCTCACGAGGCAGGGGGCATGCCTAGGGGGTAGGGCGCGCCCCCCACCCTCATGGATGGTGGGTGGCCCCCCTCAGGTATTTCTTCCGCTAATTATTTTTTATTAATTCCAAAATGACTTTGGTGGAGTTTCAGGACTTTTGGAGCTGTGTAGAATAGGTCTCCAATATTTGCTCCTTTTCTAGCCCAGAATCCCAGCTGTTGTCATTCTCCCTCTTCATGTAAACCTTGTAAAATTTAGATACATTACAACCGAACACTCTTCCAGCCCTCTCAGGCCATCAGCGTTGCCGGCCATCCGATCGTCATTTTCTAGCCTTTTGACCGTCAGATTAGCTGTGAATCGCGCGTACGCTGACTCCGTTATCGCTAATCGTTTTGGGCCGCTTCTCTGGTCACTTTTTTGGGCGTCAATGGTTAAATTGGGCCTAATGGGCCTGTAGCCCCCTCGTTCGCCTAACGCACCGGCTGGCTCCTCCCATTCCCACCCCGATCTCTCCCCTCTCTCGCCGGCAAGACATGTTGCGCCGCCACCTGTTGCGTTCTATTCGGCTTCCAGACCCTCGCGGTTTAATCCTCGGCAACTCCCGTCCTTCATGTTGGAACGAAGCCTCCGTCTTCGCCATGTCACCGTTGTCCTCCTTCGGTATTCACCTGAAGATGCAGTAGGGAGGGGCTCCACCTCGTGCCGGCGACGAGCTCCACTCTCTCACCGGCAGAGGCACTACACCACTGCATCCTGGACCTAATTTTTTTCTACGAGTCCTTGGGCTCGCCACCGCCAGATCGAGCGCCCGATCCCATGCCATATTTATCGTCCTCGAGCGTGCCACACCGCCAGATCGAGGACCCTCCGTAGGTACTCGCGGGCGTCAGGGAAGTTTTGGCCAGGTTGTGCATCGCTTTTGCTGGACAGGTTCGTTAACCTGCACCGACCAATTTTGTACATCACAATAGATCTGAACGGAGTTTTCATACGTGAGTAACTGAATTTCATTGATCCAAATGATAATATTGTAATCTGTACAGACTTCTTGTGATTTCTGACCCAACTCATCTCTATACAAACGTCCTGACTGGTTGTGATTCTATTCAGGGAGAAGAAAATATACAATTCATTGTTTGCACTGTTAAAGCTAGCATCAGGAGGTCGTTCATGTCACCAGAATGTGCAACAAGAATAAAAGTGCAACTACACTGAGCTTCTTCGAGGTATGCAGAGTATGTCCTCTCATACACCCTGTGCTTAATTTGTCAATTATATCCTAAAGATATGGGTTCACCAGATACAAAGAACATCTTATTGGGATTTCAAAAAAAATGTTCATCTTATCAGTGTTCGCTCCCTATTTTATTTTCAATGGAACCTTCTCCTTAATTAAGACATGGTATCCTTTAAAAGAAATGTAAGACATGGGAGGTTGAGTTTGTGGAAGTATCATCACAAATGATAGCGAACAAATCAATATTGGCAACATGTAGACCAGAAAACATTCCAGCTGAGAGAGCTGCCCTTAGTTGTCAAAAAATTATTATCGTCTTTAATTAGGGCCAATAAAATTTGCTTCTTACCGGAATCCTTACATTCGGCATTCTCTTTCCTCTTAGGTTCATGCTGCCTACACATGCATCATATTTAGGGCATCTAGAAGTGCAAGTTGCAAGGTGTTCAAAATACATCAATAAATAAAAGGAACAGTCAGAGAGTAAAAGTCCCAGGGCTGGTTAAGATATATTAACACGTCGATCATTTTGTAGTAAATTTTCTGCTCCTGCCCTGCAGTTTGTCTGTAACGTTTCCCTTCCCTTGCACATAAGAGATACCAGAAATAATTATTACCTTGGATATGTTGTTTTTGCTTCATCCGCTCAAGTGATATGAAAGAATTTATACTATATGTAAGCCTATTTATCTCTGAAATATCAATATGGTGTTGTATCACTTGACCATTCCATAACATACAACCAATGTTGAAGTTTTACTTGCTCTTATGTATGGTGTGAGCGTTTCTATTTCTTTTATGGTTATTTCCCTATTTCTAGGAAACAATAATATGTTGAATGCCAAGGTAACAAAACATGCATTATTATTTGGAATGAAGGTCCCCTTGATTCTTAAGATTTTTTAGATGAGTGGTTGTTCAATATTTTATGGGCCTTCATTTCTCGAATGGTCTTTTTGTTACATTATATTTTAGAATAAACAATTGTTACATTTCTTGGGATCATGCAAGTTTAATGCTTGAAGTGATCTACATTTTTACAGTTATTGTTCTGTTACCCACCCATGTGTGCACTTAATTGACTGTTTAAGGCTTCCATTCCAACATCGATGTTATTTTGGCTAGCTGAAAGCAGATAGTGTATGCTACATGTAGAAGTTCCTTTTGTTTTTTGAATCAGCGCACACCATTAACTAATTGTGTGCCCACCTTCTTTGTGATAGCTTGCTATCGGATAGACTCAGTTCGAACACTTTATGCAAGTTATATACTGTATATGATATGTAAGATGTTGTGTGACTTCTTTTTGGCAGCCCTACACCTCCTATCCTAGCTGGTGTACCAAGATGTTAATTAGAGAGTACTACTAAACATGCATTGTGTTAGTATATTAATTTATTGCATGCCATGTTGAGAACTTGCTTTCTTAGTTCTGAATCTCAGGATTTCTTGCCTGGTTCTATTTGTTATGGGCAAGACATGCACCCGTGTCACTTTTCCTCAAACATTTCTACCATTCTTTCATCAAGATGGATTGCTGCAGCAATACACATCTTTATTTTCTGTACCCGCATGCTCTTACGTGTGGCTAGATGTCCAAACCATTGTCATTTCAGTGTTGGCCAGGGAATTCAGATCATTGTAATATAGGTGACCTATGTGATAGCTTCAAGGTGAGTCTCCGCAGTCAATGGAAGGTTTATCCCTGCTAAAATATTCATGTGGAAAATGGAAAATATATTAGATAGCCCAATTTGAATGCCAAAAGTATTAATTCCAAAGTTGTCTTCGTTTGTGCAGGCTTACCCGAGTCAACCATCCATTTCAATAAGCTTGGAAATGCTACAATGATTGTTCAGAGTAAGTTTTGCATTGGTGTTATACTGTTGTACATTGGCATGTAAAATATTTTGTATTCTGATGGCTGTATTAAATCACCTTTCTTTCCTTCCTCTGTTCTATTGTAGTGTTCAGGGCTTCCTGAGATCCAGAATCAATGTTCAGTGCAACTGTTGCATGGTCTCGAGGAAAGTGATGCTAAAGAATCAAGCGTGTTGCTCAATCACGAGAAATTAATTATCTTGACCGTGTTTTATTTCTTTTGAATTCTTCAGTTAAAAGTTCATCAATTACTAAATTGTGTCTAAGGAACTTGCAAATTCGAATTAGGGACATCAAATGAAAGCATATGAGCTTTCTCAACTAGATGCTATTACCAATGAATATTCAACTCTTCCATTACTTAAGAAATAAACATATACAAATATCTATGTAAATTCCTATCATTTTGTTATCAAAATGAACGAGCACGGCAACACGTGCCATCCATGATCTAGTATAAAAGAAAATAGTTATAAATATTGTGACATAACGTGTAATAACATCACATAATGCAATAAATATCGATATAAAAGCATGATGCAAAATGGACGTATCAAGTGGCGGGGTGATGCAGGGCGGATTGGGGTCGCGCGGCGGCGACGGGAAGCCGGCCCGGGGCCAGCTCGCGAAGGCGGGGGCGACGGGACGCGCCCGGGACCGTGAGAGGCCGAATGTGGATGGAGGCGGGCCCGTCCAAGGGAGGGGCAGAGCTGGCGTGGGGAGTGCGCGAGGAGTTCGGGCGAGGTGGGGCGAAGCCGGCACGGGGGAGGAGCCAAAGGCAGGGGCGCCGTCGACCCGGCGGCCGCGCGGCTGAGGCGGGGGGCCGCGGGTGCTACCACGCGGTGACCCGGCGGGGCGAGCCTGACCCGGCCAAGCTCGGGGCGGCGTCGGGGAGCCGGACGCGGCCGGTTTGGGGAGGCGGCCAAGAGCCGTACACCGGGCTGGCACGGACGCCGGACGTGGAGGCCAGCTCGCGGCGAACCGGCGGACAAGCGCGGGAGCGGCACAGGCGACGGGCGCGCGCGGGCGAAGAGGGCTCAGGCGGCGCTCGCAGTGGCGCAGCGCGAGGGCGGAGGAGGCTGGGCGCGCACGCAGGTGGCCCGGTGGCAGGGGAGCGCGCGCGGAGGAGTAGAAGGCCGGGCCCGTGGTGCTGGGACAGAGGAGCTGAGGCGAGTCGGAGCTCGGGCTTCAGCGTCGATGTGCGAGGGCCAGCAGAAAGCAGCGGTAGCAGGGAGCTCTTCTACGAGCAGAGGCCGCGCGGCTGAGAAGTCATGCACTGCTGCTCCTTGCAACTTAGCACGGGGAGGAGGCCCACGGAGATGCAACAGAAGATGGCCACGACAGTGAGCGCCGCAGCTGGCCGGAACGAGCCAGTGCACGGGCAGTATTCAGGCAGCGTCCGAGTCATATCTGGGGAGTGTATAAGGAATTATTTGGCTATTGTATGCGCAATATACAACTTGTGTCTGACTAATGTCTGGGTAGTGTACGGGGCATATCTGGTTTCCTTCTGGGAAGTGTATGACCATGGTTTTGGCGGTGCATGGCCATTGTACATGAAGCATCTAACCATTATCTGGCCATTGCCTCGGAGGAGCAAACGGAGGAGCGAGGGAGGCACAGCATAGAGGAGAGCGGACGCGAGCGACACGCGGATGGATGCGCCGACCGAAGCGAGGCGGCGCAACGCGCACGGGCGGACGGCCGGCGTCGCAGCGGTGGTGAGGCCGAGGACGATGATATGTTTCCAACGTATCTATAATTTTTGATTGCTCCATGCTATTATATTACCCGTTTTGGATGTTTATGGGCTTTACTTTACACTTTTATATCATTTCTGGGACTAACCTACTAACCAGAGGCCCAGCCCGAATTGCTGTTTTTTTGCCTATTTCAGTGTTTCAAAGAAAAGGAATATCAAACGGAGTCCAAATGGAATGAAACCTTCGGGAGCGATTTTTTTGAAACAAACGCAATCCAGGAGACTTGGAGTGGACGTCAAGAAGCAGTCGAGGCAGCAACGAGGCAGGAGGGCGCACCCCCACCCTCGTGGGCCCCTCGTGGCTCCCCTGACCTACCTCCTTCGCCTATATATACTCCCGTACCCTGAAAACAACGGGGAGCACCACGAAAACCTAATTCCACCGCCGCAACCTTCTGTATCCGCGAGATCCCATCTTGGAGCCTTCGTCGGTGCTTCGCCGGAGGGGGAATCGACCATGGAGGGCTTCTACATCAACATCATAGCCTCTCCGATGAGTTGTGTTTGTTCTTGGAGATCTATTCGATGTAACTCTTTTTGCGGTGTGTTTGTCGAGATCTGATGAATTGTGGGTTTATGATCAAGTTTATCTATGAGAAATATTTGAATCTCCTCTAAATTCTTTTATGTATGATTGTTTATCTTTGCAAGTCTCTTTGAATTATCAGTTTGGTTTGGCCTACTAGATTGATCTTTCTTGCAATAGGAGAAGTGCTTAGCTTTGGGTTCAATCTTGCGGTGTCCTTTCCTAGTGACAGCAGGGGCAGCAAGGCACGTATTGTATTGTTGCCATCAAGGATAAAAAGATCGGGTTTATATCATATTGTTTGAGATTATATCTCTACATCATGTCATCTTTCTTAATGTGTTACTCTGTTCTTATGAACTTAATACTCTAGATGCAGGCAGGAGTCGGTCGGTGTGTGGAGTAATAGTAGTAGATGCAAGCAGGAGTTGGTCTACTTGTTGCGGACGTGATGCCTATATACATGATCATGCCTAGATAATCTCATAACTATGCACTTTTCTATCAATTGCTCGACAGTAATTTGTTCACCCACCGTAATACTTATGCTATCTTGAGAGAAGCCACTAGTGAAACCTATGGCCCCCGGGTCTATCTTTTATCATATAAGTTTCCGATCTATCTTTATTTGCAATCTTTACTTTCCAATCTATATAATAAAAATACCAAAAATATTTATCTTATCTTATTATCTCTATCAGATCTCATTTTCGCAAGTTACCTTGAAGGGATTGACAACCCCTTTATCGCGTTGGTTGCGAGGTTCTTGTTTGTTTGTGTAGGTACGAGGGACTTTTGAGGAGCCTCCTACCGGATTGATACCTTGGTTCTCAAAAACTGAGGGAAATACTTATGCTACTTTGCTGCATCACCCTTTCCTCTTCAAGGGAAAACCAACGCAGTGCTCAAGAGGTAGCAAGAAGGATTTCTGGCGCTGTTGCCGGGGAGGTCTTCGCTCAAGTCAAGACATACCAAGTGCCCATCACAAACTCATCTCCCTCGCATTACATTATTTGACATTTGCCTCTCATTTTCCTCTCCCCCACTTCACCCTTGCCGTTTTATTCGCCCTCTTTTTTCCGTTAGCCTCCCTTTTTCGCTTGTCTCTTGTGTGCTCGTCGTCATGGCTAGTTCTCTGTCTACTCCTTTGTCCCCCGAGGTTGAAGTTCTTCACTTCAAGCAAAGGCAAGGAGAAAACTTGAAAGATGCTTGATATAGGATGATGGAATCTTATCGTAACTGCACTTTAGAGGTGAATTTTAGAATTGTTCTTCGCAATTTTTATGTTGGACTAAATATGTCCCATAGACAACTCTTGGATTGCATTGCCAAAGGAAAATTTATCGAGATTGATCCCAGTATTGCGCATGAAGTCATAGAGGGAATAGTGGGAACACTACCTCAAAAGGGGGGATCACATCATACCCCGGAGGAGACACAAGTTTTTGAAAAAACTTGTGAAGTAACAATTTTTTTGCAAAAGTCCCTTGAACCTCTTAAGAGTGTTAGCGGAAATCTTCACCGCATGAATATGTTGATCACTCTTTGTAATAAGCGGTTGGATTATTTAGATCTAAAAATCTCCAAGTATGAGGGGAAAGGTAAAGAACCTCCCGGATTTGAGCATGACTCCGCTAAAAAATTAAAAACCAAGGATAGCGATACCTAGATTTATTCTCCCTTTTATGCGTAGCTAGGGGCGTTAAACGATAGCGCTTGTTGGGAGGAAACCCAATTTTATTTTTGTTCCTTGCTTTTTGCTTCTATTTAGTAATAAATAATTCATCTAGCCTCTATTTAGATTCTGTTTTATGTTTTAGTTAGTGTTTGTGCCAAGTAGAACCTATAGGATAACCTACGGTGATAGTTAATTTGATTCTGCTGAAAAACAGAAACTTTTGCGCGCACGAGAATAACTTTAATAAATCACAGAAACATGATTTTTAGTTTATTCTTTTTGTAGTATATCAATAAACAAATTTACCAGGACTTCTTATTTTGGTAGGATTTTTAGAGTTCCAGAAGTATTTGAAAGTTACAGATTTCTATAGACTGTTCTGTTTTTGACAGATTCTGTTTTTCATGTGTTGTTTGCTTATTTTGATGAATCTATGGCTAGTATCGAGGGGTATGAACCATAGAGAAGTTGGAATACAGTATGTTTAACACCAATATAAGTAAATAATGAGTTCATTATAGTACCTTATGTGGTGGTTTTTCTTTCTTGCACTAACGGAGCTTATGCGATTTCTTATTGAGTTTTGTGTTGTGAAGTTTTCAAGTTTTGGGTAAAGTTTTGATGGACTATGAAATAAGGAGTGGAAAGAGCCTAAGACTGGGGATGCCCATGGCACCCCAAGATAATCCAAGTACAACCAAAAGCCTAAGCTTGGGGATGCCTCGGAAGGCATCCCCTCTTTCATCTTCATCTATCCGTAACTTGACTTGGAGCTATATTTTTATTCGCCATATGATATGTGTTTTGCTTGTAGCGTCTTGTATGATATGAGTTTTTGCTTATTAGTTTACCACAATCATCCTTGTTGTACACACCTTTTGGGAGAGACACACATGATTTGGGATTTATTAGAATACTCTATGTGCTTCACTTATATCTTTTGAGCTAGATAATTTTGCTCTAGTACTTCACTTATATCTTTATAGAGCACGACGGTGGCTTTATTTTGTAGAAATTGTTAATCTCTCATGCTTCACTTATATTATTTTGAGAGTCTTTTAGAACAGCATGGTATTTTCTATGGTTATAAAATTGGTCCTAGAATGATGGGCATCCAAGTTGGGTATAATAAAAACTATCATAGGAAGTGAATTGGATGGTATGATAAATTTGATGCTTGATAATTGTTTTGAGATATAGAGGTGGTGATATTAGAGTCATGCTAGTTGGGTAATTGTGATTTTAAAGAATAATTGTGTTGAAGTTGGCGAGTCCCGTAGCATGCACGTATGGTAAAAGTTGTGTGACAAATTTGTTGCACGAGGTGCTCTTTTGATTGCCTTCCTTATGAGTGGAGGTCGGGATCGCGCGATGGTTAACTCCTACAACCCTTCCCCTAGGAGCATGCGTAGTAGTACTTTGCTTTGAGGGCTAATAAAACTTTTGCAATAAGTATATAAGTTCTTTATGACTAATGTGAGTCCATGGATTATATGCACTCTTACCTTTCCATCATTGCTAGCCTCTTCGGTACCGTGCATTGCCCTTTCTCACCTTGAGAGTTGGTGCAAACTTCGCCGGTGCATCCAAACCCCGTGATACGATACGCTCTATCACACATAAACCTCCTTATATCTTCCTCAAAACAGCCACCATACCTACCTATTATGGCATTTTCATAGCCATTCCGAGATATATTGACATGCAACTTTCCATCGCTCCGTTCATCATGACACGTTCCATCATTGTCATATTGCTTTTGCATGATCATGTAGTTGGCATCGTACTTGTGGCAAGGCCACCTTCATAATTTTTCATACATGTCGCTCTTGATTCATTGCATATCCCGGTACACCGCCGGAGGCATTCATATAGAGTCATATCTTGTTCTAGTATCAAGTTGTAATTCATGAGTTGTAAATAAATAGGAGTGTGATGGTCATCATTATTAGAGCATTGTCCCCAAATAAAAAAAAGGAAAGGCCAAAAAAAGGCCAAATAAAAAAAGGTCAAATAAAAAAAACAAAGGCCCAAAAATAAAATAAAATAAAAAAGGGGACAATGTTACTATCTTTTTCTACACTTGCGCTTCAAAGTAGCACCATGTTCTTCATATAGAGAGTCTCTTATGTTGTCACTTTCATATGCTAGTGGGAATTTTTCATTATAGAACTTGGCTTGTATATTCCAATGATGGGCTTCCTCAAAATGCCCTAGGTCTTCGTGAGCAAGCAAGTTGGATGCACACCCACTTAGTTTCTTTTGTTGAGCTTTCATACATTTATAGCTCTAGTGCATCCGTTGCATGGCAATACCTACTCCTCATGTTGACATCAATTAATGGGCATCTCCATAGCCCATTGTTAGCCTCGTCAATGTGAGACTTTCTCCTTTTTTGTCTTCTCCACACAACCTCCATCATCATATTCTATTCGACCCATAGTGCTATATCCATGACTCACGCTCATGTATTGCGTGAGAGTTGAAAAAAGCTGAAGTGTGTTAAAAAGTATGAACCAATTGCTTGGCTGAAATCGGGGGTGTGCATGATGGGAGTGTTTTGTGTGAAAAAAAAATGAAAACATAGCCTAACTATATGATTTTGTAGGGATGAACTTTCTTTAGCCATGTTATTTTGAGAAGACATGATTGCTTTTTTAGTATGCTTGAAGTATTATTACTTTTATGTCAATCTGAACTTTTATTTTGAATCATTTGGATCTGAACATTCATGCTACAATAAAGAAAATTACATTGAGAAATATGCTAGGTAGCATTCCACATCAAAAATTCTGTTTTTATCATTTACCTACTCGAGGACGAGCAGGAATTAATCTTGGGGATGGTTGATACGTCTCAAACGTATCTATAATTTTTGATTGCTCCATGCTATTATATTACCCGTTTTGGATGTTTATGGGCTTTACTTTACACTTTTATATCATTTCTGGGACTAACCTACTAACCGGAGGCCCAGCCCGAATTGTTGTTTTTTTCCTATTTCAGTGTTTCGAAGAAAAAGAATATCAAACGGAGTCCAAACGGAATGAAAACTTCGGGAGCGATCTGTTTGGAACAAACGCAATCCAGGAGACTTGGAGTGGACGTCAAGAAGCAGCCGAGGCGGCCACGAGGCAGGAGGGCGCCCCCCAACCTCGTGGGCCCCTCGTGGCTCCCCTGAACTACCTCCTTCACCTATATATACTTCCGTACCCTGAAAACATCGGGGAGCACCATGAAAACCTAATTCCACCACCGCAACCTTCTGTATCTGCGAGATCCCATCTTGGAGCCTTCGTCAGCGCTTCGCCGGAGGGGGAATCGACAATGGAGGGCTTCTACATCAACATCATAGCCTCTCCGATGAGTTGTGAGTAGTTTACCACAGACCTTCGGGTCCATAGTTATTAGCTAGATGACTTCTTCTCTCTCTTTGAATCTCAATACAAAGTTCTCCTTGATCTTCTTGGATATCTATTTGATGTAACTCTTTTTGTGGTGTGTTTGTCGAGATCCGATGAATTGTGGGTTTATGATCAAGTTTATCTATGAGAAATATTTGAATCTCCTCAGAATTCTTTTATGTATGATTAGTTATCTTTGCAAGTCTCTTCGAATTATCAGTTTGGTTTGGCCTACTAGATTGATCTTTTTTGCAATAGGAGAAGTGCTTAGCTTTGGGTTCAATCTTGCGGTGTCCTTTCCCAGTGATAGCAGGGGCAGCAAGGCACGTATTGTATTGTTGCCATCGAGGATAAAAAATGGGGTTTATATCATATTGTTTGAGTTTATCCCTCTACATCATGTCATCTTTCTTAATGCGTTACTCTGTTCTTATGAACTTAATACTCTAGATGCAGGCAGGAGTCGGTCGATGTGTGGAGTAATAGTAGTAGATGCATGCAGGAGTCTGTCTACTTGTTGCGGATGTGATGCCTATATACATGATCATGCCTAGATAATCTCATAACTATGCACTTTTCTATCAATTGCTCGACAGTAATTTGTTCACCCACCGTAATACTTATGCTATCTTGAGAGAAGCCACTAGTGAAACCTATGGCCCCCGGGTCTATCTTTTATCATATAAGTTTCTGATCTATCTTTATTTGCAATCTTTACTTTCCAATCTATATCATAAAAATACCAAAAATATTTACCTTATCTTATTATCTCTATCAGATCTCACTTTTGCAAGTTACCGTGAAGGGATTGACAACCCCTTTATCGCATTGGTTGCGAGGTTCTTGTTTGGTTGTG
The DNA here is from genome assembly GCF_018294505.1 of Triticum aestivum. Classification (NCBI taxonomy): domain Eukaryota; kingdom Viridiplantae; phylum Streptophyta; class Magnoliopsida; order Poales; family Poaceae; genus Triticum; species Triticum aestivum. The sequence continues at coordinate 197,789,916 of NC_057798.1, forward strand.
TAGGTACGAGGGAATTTTGAGGAGCCTCCTACTGGATTGATACCTTGTGTAGGTACGAGGGAAATACTTATGCTACTTTGCTGCATCACCCTTTCCTCTTCAAGGGAAAACCAACGCAATGCTCAAGAGGTAGCAGCCGATGACAAGGACGCGCCGTCCTGCGCGGTCGCTCTGGGGGCGGGTCGATGTTGAGCCCCCGAGTGCTACCAGAGAGATGGCGCGACGCCGTGGTGGAGATGACGAAGATGGCGAGGCCGACGACGAGGACGCACTGCTCCATGCGGCCGCCCCGGGGGCGAGTTGATGTCGAGCCCTCGAGCGTGGCCGGAGAGACGGCAACGACGTCGCGACGAAGATGACCAAGATGGTCCCTCCCAGATCGCGGTTCCAGCGGAAGCTTGCCCCATGGTGGGCGCCAACTGTCGGGGTTATCTCGCGGGCGGGTTCGTGAGATGACAGATGCCACGAGGTGGCTTGAGGTGAGGGTAAGACTGCTTTGGAGATCCGGGGGCGGGATTGGGCAAACAGCACGCGGTGGTTTACCCAGGTTCGGAGCTCTCCGGAGAGATAATAGCCCTACCCCTGCATGTCTGAATATATATGCAGTGTACATGTCTGGCAGTACAGAGTTGCTCCTAGAGCTGTATTACGGAAAGCAACTATGGTCATCTGGCCTTAGGTATGCATGCGTGTGGTATGAGTGCCAAATGCACTAGTGGCTAGCTTGTGGCCGAATGGGTGTGGCATGAGTGCATAAGTGTGTGTGGATGGATGGATGGATGGATATATATAGTGTGGCTTGCTTCCTTGGTCAAGTATTTGCCTTCTTGGCCAAGGAAGTGACCTCTTCTCCAAGAAAGTGCCTCCCCTGGGTCACTTTATACAATAGTGCCCAGGGACAAGTAGCATTGTACATGATGTCGCGTATGACGAGTGAATAGTGTATGCTTTATCATCAACAATGGTCGCGGTAAGTTAACCTAGCAAAAGGACAAATGCGAAATGTTTTCCGGAAACCCTAAAGGCTCCGGCGATTAGGGTTTGGCAGACTCGACGGTGCCCGCAGATCGGATCGGCGGGGCGCACCGGAGTTCCGCCGGACGGGGGATGGCGACACCCTCCGGGAGCGGCGAAGGTGCGACGGGGGAGATGCTGTCGCCCAGGACTGCCAGGGCATGCCTGGAGGAACAACTCGGGAAGCTTGATATCTCTGAGGAAGAAGCGACGCCCCTGGTGCTCGATGATCGCATTGAGGGGGCGCAGGAGAAGTGGAAGGTCGCGGGGAAGATCTTGCATCGCAACATACTGCATATCCAGACCATCACAAACGCCCTTCGACCCACATGGGGGAACCCTAAGGGTCTATCTTTCCGCTTAGTAGGAGAAAGCACATTCGTTACCGAGTTTGCAATGAAATGAGACAGAGACCGTGTATGGGACGGATCCCCATGGCACATCAGTAAGAACGCGGTCTTGCTGTCAGAATTTGATGAGTGCATGCGCCCATCGAAACTCAAGTTCGACAAACTCAAAGTTTGGGCTCATGTTGTTGATCTTCCGTTCAATCTGCGGGATGATTCATGGTGCAAGGCAATTGCAAAGCAGATAGACAAGGATGCTAGTTCGGTTCACTTTGATCATGGGGGAGGCTACCTACGAGCTTGAGTCACCCTGGATCACTACAAAAAAAGACACATCCGTGACATTTCGGGCCGAACGAATTTTTTTCCTGTCATACATATGACACTTCTATGACGATAATTGTGACAAAACCCGATATCATCATAGATGTGGTGGGCTCCTACTTCTATGACAAAAAATCATGACAGAAAATGGGCTTTTCGTCCTGGGCGGGCCGGAGACACAACTGCATGACATTCTTTGGGCCGTCCATGACGGAAAAAACTGTGGTACAAGCGAGGGGGAGGAAAATTTCGGGGAGTTGCCGGTTACGGTGGGAGGTCGGGGGCGGAGCGATGCGTGTTTCTCTCGTACGTACGCGCGTGTGTGCGAGGCGTTGGCTCTAACTGAACCCGAGCGAGGCATTGGGCTCTAACTGAACCCGAGCGATTGCACTGCAGGCTACGCGTTACTGAACCCGAGCGATCGATCGATGGCTATTAACTGAACCCGATGGAGCAATTCCTTCGCTACTGCTGCTAACTGAAGCCGATCGATGCTGCCTCTTGAAAGTGCTAGTATCGACTAGAGGGGGGGGGGTGAATAGGCGATTTTTATGAAAAGTCTTCAAAACTTAGAAGTTTCGAAGACAAACAACAGAAATTACCTAGTTGATATACAACGGAAGAAAAACTACCATAAGCAAGCCATAGTCAAATGTGCAATGATGTGAAAGTACAGGACTAATAGCAGCTAAGTAGTAAGGATCAGGATGGAAGATAGTGTGAAGCCAATCAACAGTAGTAGTCAAGCAATGAAGTCAAACAGATACACAGATAGACAATGACTTCACGAAGACAAACTTAAGTAAAGGATGGAAAGGGATAGAACCAGTCGCTTGTTGAAGACACATGATTTGTTGGACCAGTTCCAGTTGCTGTGACAACTGTACGTCTGGTTAGGGAGGCTGAGATTTAACTCAGAAGACCGTGTCTTCACCTTATTCCCCTTGAGCTAAGGACACCCAGTCCTCGCCCAATCACTCTGGTAAGTCTTCAAGGTAGACTTCCAAACCTTCACAGACTTCGTTCACCGGCAATCCACAATGACTCTTGGATGCTCAGAACATGACGCCTAACCGGCTGGAGGATTCACAGTCCTCAAGTGTAATAAGTCTTCAGGTCACACAGACAGAAAGACTTCAGTGATGCCTAACACTCTTTGGCTCTGGGTGTTTGGGCTTTGTCCTCGCAAGGATTTCTCTCTCAAAGGCTTCGAGGTGGGTTGCTCTCAAAACGACAAAAGCCGTGCACTAACTTTGAGCAGCCACCAATTTATGGTGTAGGGGGTGGGCTATTTATAGCCACAAGGCAACCCGACCTGATTTGTCCGAAATGACCCTGGGTCACTAAGGAACTGACACGTGTTCCAACGGTCAGATTTCAAACACACGCGGCAACTTTACTTGGGCTACAAGCAAAGCTGACTCATCCAGCTCTGGATAAGATTTGCTCTCATTGTCTTCGCTCGAAGACATAGGATTTGGGTTGAGCATCACTTCAGTCACTCTGACTTAGTTCACTTGGACCCCACTTAACAGTACGGTGGTTCCTATGACTCAACAAAGAAGAAAAGGAAACAACGAAACCACACAGTCTTCGCGCTCCATAGTCTTCACGCAATGTCTTCTCATGTCATAGTCTTCAATATGAATATCTTCTCATACCACCATTGTCTTCAATGTCTTCATACATTTTTAGGGGTCATCTCCGGTAGGTAAACCGAATCAATGAGGGACACTACCTGCGTTATCCTGCAATTCTCACAAACGCATTAGTCCCTCAACCAACTTTGTCGTCAATACTCCAAAACCAACTAGGGGTGGCACTAGATGCACTTACAATCTCCCCCTTTTTGGTGATTGATGACAAACTGGTTGAAGTTTTCAACGGGGATAAAGTATGTGAAATTGTAAAGGATAGGAAATTGTCTTCATAAGTAGCAAGGGCTCCCCCTGAAGATGTGCATATAAGTAATTTTGCTTTTGGAATGCAAATGCACATGGCAGGTTGTACTTGTGGAGATCCACTTCAACTTATGAAGATAATTCATCATGCATGAAATGATATAGCAAATAGGATGACATGCATAATGAAAAATGGACGTCTGCAGGATGATCTAAGTGTGGAAGTTATCATCGCACATGCGGAATTTATCATCGCATCACAGTAAAGCAAATAAGTAGCAGACGACCATCAAGTTTAGGTGTTACAACTCAAAGAACCAAATGTTTTAAAAAGCAAGAGTTGTAAGCACGAGGCAAAATATAATGCAACCGCCCATATGAACCCGCTTGAAGACTGTCAACTCATACGCTTCTACCCCTTTTGTCAGTAAGGACCAAAAAGGTTTGAAGACATAGAGCATCTACTCGTCCTCATGAGTAGGTGAAGTAGCAGGGTTATCGTTGGTTGGCGGTGCAGACGAACTTGGTGCAGTGTCGATGCGTGCAGTAGTAGGAGGTGGTGAAGTAGCATCATCTTCGTCATCGATCACTCTGGCATTGACAGTTGCCGCGGAGGAAGAATATTCAGAGTCTTCAAGAGATGGAGTGCGACATAGGACAATAGTCCGTGGAGGAGTGGAGTCAAACTGGAATCTTTCATTGAAGCCATCGTCTTGAAGATCTGCTTCAGCACTAAGTAGGGTCAAGCTCTTCCATGATCGCTGGCAAGTTTCATGAGCAACAAAGGCATTCTTGGTGGCAAGGTTACGAATGCGATTGACATCCACCAAGATGCTTTGCATTTGTCTTTTGAGCCAAAAGTGATGTTTACCCTGTTTCTGATGAAGGGCCACAAGAAGTTCTCGGTCATTGAGAATGCGAGAACGCTTCCGAGGCCTTTGGGCAATGGTGCTTTCAGTGGCTTCAGTAGGTGCTCGATGAGGCAGACGAGTATTTCCAGCCAATGGATAGATTCGTGTTGCTGCTTGAACACCTTCAATGGGTTGAGTGAAGCTTTGGTGCTCGGCATTCTGAAGACAAAGAGGCTTCTTGGCAGGGTCAGAGTATATGGCTTCAACTGACATATCAACCTCTGGTAAAAAGATCAGATGATTGCGAGCAGATGGTTGATAGTTGACAGATGAGTGTCGCTTGATGAGGCGCATGACCCATGGAGCATAAAACTTCAGACCAAACAGATCAGATCCAGAAGCAGCAAGTTGCCTGATGAAGAATTCTTGAGTATTGAAGCTGATGCCATTGAGAATGTAGAAGACCAAAGTCTTCATAGCTCCTTCAAGCTTGGCCGCTGATGAATGTCCTTTGATAGGCCATAGAGTTCGCCTGATAATATGATATATTGTGCGTGGCAGATACTCAAGGTCTTCAACAAAGAACTCTGTTGGATATTCAGCGTCAGATGGCAAGGGCTTCATCATGCTCAACATCTGGCTCATGTTGGGTTCTGGCTTATGGAAGATGCTCTCCAATGCATTGCGGTGTAGCTGACAATCAGGCTCATATAGCTCGCCAGGAGTGGCTAGCCCTGTAAGCTCAATGATGTCAAGAGCTTTGGCTTCATGATGAACGTTTCCGGTCATCCATTCGAGGACCCATGTCTTGATATCTCTGTTGTAGCCGCGAATGTGTAGAGTAGCATAGAATTGAAGCAATAGCTCTTCATTCCAGTGTTCTTTGTCTGTCACAAAGTTGAGCAGACCAGCATCACGAAAGCAATCAAGTGCTTCTTCTAAGCACGGCAGTCCAGCAATGGCTTCATTGTCAAGGCGCATATGAGGGAAAATGCGCCCTTGATCATATAGAACGCAGGAGTAATAGCTTCTCTGCTGATAGCTCCAGAACCGATCTGATGATATCCTTGGCTTTGAGTAAGGGTTCTTGGCGCTGTCAAAGAAGGTATTGTGGCTTTTGAAGCCATTAGCATTGAAGGACCCTGGTGAGTTTGCAGTACCTGGAAACCTTGGCAGTCTTGGCTTGGGCTTCTGGACCTGAGGCCTATGCTCAACATGATAATCAAATTGAGGTCCAGAGGCAGTAGGCGGAGGTACCAGAATGGGCCATCGAACAGTGGTTAGCTGACCATGGCTGTATGCTTGCTCAACTGTATGGGGCCTTGGTGGCGGAACTGGAGCAGGGGCAACAGCTGAGGCTTCAGGCTGCACAACAGGTGCTTCAGGAGCAGTTGCCTCATTAGCTTCAGGTGCAGTGGCCTCATTAGCTTCAGGCACACTGGTTGGTTCAAGCTCCACATTAGCGTCAGCCATGACAACGTCATCGGCTTCATTGTCGTTGGTGGTGGCAGCTTCAACATTTTCAACCTCCTCTTGATGAACAGGAGGGTCGGGCACTGGCACGTTCACATCAGGGACACGTACGTCTTCTTGATTCTCTTCGGCTGATGCAGCCGGAATGTCTTCAGCAGCTTGGGCTTCAGACATGGAGACATTCACAGTTGGAGTGGGTTCAGAAAATACTTGACGTGCAACAGGTTGGCGTTGCACTTCTCCTTCTGGAACGCTCGACAGAGGGACTTGAGGCCTTTGTCCTTTGCGAAGCCTGCGAAGTGCTGGCAACGCCTTTGGAGATGGAGTTGGCTGGGCCTCAAAGTCTTCATCTTCTTCTTGCACGGGTGGTGTAGCTTGTTGTTGTTGTTGGGGAGTACTTGGGGAGTCTTGTTGCTGTGGGTGATCAGCCCACGATGCATCCTGAGCAATTGGCGTCAGAGGACGACCAATGCTGATGAGTTCGCTGTTCGTAAGAACAGGCGATGATACCACGTTGTGTTCGATCTGAGGAAGAACTTCATCATCTTCAACATTGTCATCATGACCAATGTCTTCAGCAGCGGTGGGTTCAGCTGCTGGTATATCTTCAGCTTCATGAGCCTCTGTGGAAGCAGGCTCATGAACTATCATCCTTCTTTCTTGATGTTCTGACGCAGGGCGAACCACTGAAATGGGTTCAACAACTAAGGGCTCTGTGGGAGCAGCCCTAGTCTTCTTGGTCTTGCGCTTCTTCTTGGAGGGAGCGGCATCAGAGGCTTCAGTATTCTTCCTCTTTCTGGCTTCAGCCTCGGCAGCCCTCGTCTTCTTCTGTTCTGAAGCGGTTGTGGTGACCTTTGGCTTCGAGCCAGTCATGCTGCTTGGGAAGATAATGCGAGGGGCTTCTTGGCTTGAAGGTGCAGGCTGGTCAGCAGGAAGCTTCTTCTTTTTCTTTGCAGCCATCCTGGGGTCAATGCCAGGACGGCCAAGTGACTTGCGCTTCTCAGCCTCATTGTAGGCAAGCACACACTTATCAGCCAAACTCTTCATGCGCTCACGAGAGCCTTGAGCTTCTTGGCGCTTCTTCAGAAAAGCTTCTTTAAGCTCATGCAGCATGACCTTGAAGTTTCTGACGTCTTGAACACTGAGCTTCGCCACATGCTTCTTGAATTGAGCCTTCTCATAATCAATTTTGTTCTTCAGCTCAACGATGCGCTGAGCAAGAGCTAGCTCAGAAGCAATGGCGCCATTGAAAGAGACGCTGAGGCCAATGGGAAGCTGCAAATCTTCAAAGCTTAGATTGGGGGTGTCGAACCACTCATCAATGAAGTTATGGATGATTGCCACATCAAAGAGAGGCAAGTTGTTGAAGATTTCTGCTTCTTCCTTGCTCTTTATCAGTTGCTCAAGGGCATCATCAGCAAGATCTTCATCACTGGACAGATCAATGGGTTCTTCGCGCAGAATGGCGGCAGGAGTCAAGGCTTGATCAGTATGCCTGACAAGTTGCTTTTTCTTCTCCGTCTTCTTGGAGATGCGGGATTGATCTTCAGACTGCACACTGGCTTCAGGAGGTGCAGTGGCCAGAGGCTTCGCACGTAAAGCTTTTGGAGGTGCTGATTTAGAAGCCTTTAGCTTCTTTTGCTTCTGTGGCTTCGGAGGAGGAGCTGGGGCTTCATCAGTGTCAGCATCATTATCAGAATGATCTACTCTGGCACCCTGAACCAAGATGTAGGTGATGAGGCCGTCAAGGTTGGAGAAGGGGCCGATGACATTGGGTTCTGCATCACGAGAGCCGTCAGCACGAGGAGCAGAGGGACCAGGGTTGAAGTCTAGTCCCAATGACTTCTTGTTTTCCTTGGCCGAAGCCTTTGCGTGCTGGAAGTTGCGCTTGAAGAGAGCATCATCACGACACCAGAGTAATGATGTGGGATCGGCATTCTCAGGCTGAGGTCCACGGACCATGCAAGGATAGAAATCTTGTGCAATAGCTTCAGCTCTGTTCTTGGGTTGAAGACCTCGATAGAGAATATCGCCCCAAGGACTCTTGATTGCATTCTTCTCTGCATATTCCTTGGTTACGAACTTGTACTTGAACCACTCTTCAGCCCAATAGCGTCGAATCCATTGGATTCGTGTCTTGCGCTGATGATATGTCTCTTCAGGATCTGTCTTGTAGAGCTCTGCTAGGTCATCAGGCAGATCTTTGGATGTTCCTTCTCGGCGCTGTCTGCCACCCTTCCTTGCTGATTTTTCTGCAGCCATGAACTTCAAACTGAATGGCTTCAATATGTTCAATGGCTTCAGAGACTTTCGCTTGCTGGTCAAGCAGGAACTGGCTTCAGGAGAATTGATATGATGCTGTAAGTATTCTGCAAACGAATGCAGACTATGAGAACCAAGGGATTCTCCCACGGACATGTACCTGTGACAGCATTAGAGATGCGAGGGAAGGGGAAGAGGTCATATGCATTCTCAGAAGATTTTGAAGATAAATCAGTTTGAAGACATTGACCTCATGATGCGAAGACATTCACTTATATGAGGTGAGTTGGTTCCAGATTTGTACCAATCCGTGAATAAGTACAAGTGAGGAATCAAACTAGATAGGAAATCTAAGTGAATAGACTAGGCATTATGAGATGCAGACAGAATAGATCTAACATTGAGTAGGTAGAAACCACTTTCGGTAAATAGGATGAATCTATGAAGATCAAAAAGGTGGTAAAAATAGAGTTATAATTACCGCACGAAGAACTGCTAGATGGGATGAATAGGAGACCGAGCAGTTCAGCCCACCGTGCCCTAACTTGGCGACGGAGGACACCTACGGCGACGGCGGAGAGGACGATGTCCGCGGCCGGCGTGAGGACGGCGTCGGAGAAGTCGCGGCAGCTAAGCGCTTCGTCGCCGGCGTCGTCGAGAGCTAGCGGTGGCGCTAGGGTTTTGACGAGGTGGAGAGGTGGAAGAAGGATTTCTTTACCGCAGGGGACAAGTATTTATAAGTAGGTGAGCGGCACAGCACAATTACGCTGGTGCCCCTGGCGGTTCACATCTGAGGGGCACGTGGCAAGCATGCAACATACTCAGAGTTGTCCCACGTTCCCACGCCCGCCAGGCATGTCGGAGAGTTGTTCCGGCTTCTCCGGATTTCAACAATAAGGATAAGTCATTTAAAACAAATTTAATGTTTGTCTCTTTGCCTTCTGCTGACTAGGACGCAGAGAAGACATTCGACAGTTTCAATAGAATGCATATGATTTGGACAGATAGAGTTTGAGATAGAAAGCATAGAGAGGTTAGGGTCCGATCACATTCACTTAGTTCAAAAGATTCAACTTGAAGACATAGCTATAAGTGAATGCTGTAGAGGACAGAACACTAGTATATATATATGCAATCAAATCATCATAGCGCAGAAAATCATGAAGATAAATTGAAACTGAAGACAAACCAAATGCGAAGTCTTTGCAAAAGTAACGCCATGAGTGAAACACTTCAAACAGAGAAATTTGGTGGTGGCGTTACCCACCGTATAGGAAGTATTAGACCCAGACACGGCGCACAATTATCGTGGCGCTCCGAAGTCAAATTCCATGTTAATGTATTCACACTCAGAGTGTAAATCTTCATTGATTGAAGATATACATTACTTTGTGTGTTGCACATCTAAGTCATCAACATGCATAAGTGTTAGGATGTGTGCCTGATCACAGGACATTAGAGGATTCCAAGATATTTAGCTCACACCGTAACTTGCAAAACCTTTTCTCATCCAAGGGCTTTGTGAAGATATCTGCAAGTTGCTCTTCAGTGTTGACGTGAATGATATCGATATCTTTCTTCATGACATGATCTCTGAGAAAGTGATGACGAATTTCAATGTGCTTTGTCTTCGAGTGTTGGACTGGATTGTTGGCTATCTTGATGGCACTCTCGTTGTCGCAGAAGAGAGGTACTTGTTTCAGGTTGATGCCATAGTCCTTGAGAGTTTGCTTCATCCATAGAAGCTGAGCACAACAGGATCCAGCAGCAATGTATTCAGATTCAGCAGTTGAGAGTGATACACAATTCTGCTTCTTTGAAGACCAACAGACAAGTGATCGACCAAGAAAATGACATGTGCCTGATGTAGACTTGCGATCCACCTTGTCACCAGCATAATCAGCATCCGAGAATCCAACCAAATCAAATTTTGAGCCCTTGGGATACCATAATCCGAGTGTTGGGGTGTAAGCCAAATATCGAAGAATTCGCTTCACAGCTAAGTGATGCGATTCCTTTGGTGCCGCTTGGAATCGAGCACACATGCAAACACTAAGCATAATATCTGGCCTAGATGCACATAGATAAAGTAAAGAACCAATCATGGAGCGGTATACCTTTTGATCGAACTCTTTACCATTGTCGTCGGGACCAAGGTGGTGTTTGGCTGGCATTGGCGTCGTATAACCTTTGCAGTCTTCCATTCCAAACTTCTTCAGACAATCTTTGAGGTATTTTTCTTGAGATATGAAGATGCCATTGCTTTGCTGACGAATTTGAAGACCAAGGAAGAACTTCAGTTCTCCCATCATGGACATCTGATATTGCTCTTGCATCATGTATCCAAACTCATCACTATACTTCTGGTTGGTGCAGCCGAAGATAATGTCATCCACATATATTTGGCACACAAACAGTTCGCCATCATATGTCTTCGTGAAGAGTGTGGGATCGAGGGATCCTGGTTTGAAGCCTTTGCTCTTCAGGAAGTCTTTGATCGTATCATACCATGCGCGAGGAGCTTGTTTGAGGCCATACAGTGCTTTGTTTAGCTTGTACACCATATCAGGATGTTTTGGATCTTCAAAGCCAGGTGGTTGAGCGACATATACTTCTTCTTCAATCTTGCCATTGAGAAATGCACTCTTCACATCCATTTGATATAGCAAGATGTTGTGATGATTAGCATAGGCTAGCAGTATGCGAATAGCTTCAAGCCTAGCAACAGGAGCAAATGTTTCATCGAAGTCAATTCCTTCAACTTGAGTATATCCTTGAGCCACAAGACGTGCTTTGTTTCTGACGACTTGACCATGCTCATCTTGCTTGTTTCGATATATCCATTTCGTTCCAATAATGTTATGCTTGCGAGGGTCAGGTCGCTTGACAAGTTCCCAAACATTATTCAGCTTGAACTGTTGAAGTTCTTCTTGCATGGCTTGAATCCATTCAGGTTCCATAAAAGCTTCAGCAACTTTCTTGGGTTCTGATATTGACACAAATGAAAAGTGCCCACAGAAGTTTGCTAACTGTGTTGCTCTTGAGCGAGTAAGCGGACCAGGCGCATTGATGCTGTCAATTATCTTCTCGATTTGTACTTCATTTGCAACACGAGGATGAACAGGACGAAGACTTTGCTCTTGCTGATCATTGTCATCATTGGGAGGATTGTCTTCGGTCTGAGCATTGTCTTCAGGTTGATTTGGTGCAGAGATGATAAGTTCCTCTTCAGGCTGTGCTTCAGAAGGCATGATTTCACCAGTTCCCATCAGCTTGATAGATTCGCTTGGAGGAGCTTCATCTAGTGTACTTGGCAGGAGTTCTCTTTGTGAACCATTGGTTTCATCAAATCTCACATCCACAGTTTCGACGATCTTGTAGAGAAAGAGGTTGAAAACTCTGTAGGAGTGTGAGTCCTTTCCATAGCCAAGCATGAAGCCTTCGTGAGCCTTAGGTGCAAATTTTGACTTGTGATGGGGATCCTTGATCCAGCATCTAGCTCCAAATACTCTGAAGTAACTGACATTTGGCTTCTTGCCAGTAAGGAGCTCATAGGATGTTTTGTTCAGAAGCTTATGGATGTAGACACGGTTGATGATGTGACAGGCTGTATCAATAGCTTCAGGCCAGAACTTTCTTGGTGTCTTGTATTCATCTAGCATTGTTCGAGCCATCTCAATGAGGGTTCTGTTTTTGCGCTCAACGATGCCATTTTGCTGAGGTGTGTATGGAGCAGAGAACTCATGAGTGATTCCCATTGTATCCAGATACAGATCAAGTCCTGTGTTCTTGAATTCAGTGCCATTGTCACTTCTGATATGCTTGATCTTCACGCCATAATTGTTCATTGCTCGATTGGCGAAGCGCCTGAAGACATCTTGCACTTCAGTCTTGTAAAGAATTATATGAACCCATGTGTATCTTGAGTAGTCATCAACAATGACGAAGCCATAGAGACAGGCAGTTGTTGTGAGGGTGGAGTAGTGAGTAGGTCCAAATAAGTCCATGTGTAGCAGCTCGAAGGGTTGAGATGTTGTCATGATTGTCTTCGAGAGGTGCTTTGCCCTTGTCATCTTTCCAGCTTCACAGGCACCACACAGATGATCCTTCTTGAACTTGACATCCTCGATGCCAATGACATGCTTCTTCTTGACGAGTGAGTGTAAGTTCCTCATGCCAGCATGTCCTAGCCTTCGATGCCAGAGCCAGCATTCTGAAGCTTTTGTGAGAAGACATACGGCAAGCTGTGGACCTGCTGAGAAATCTACCATGTATAGATCATCTTTCCTATATCCTTCAAAGACTAGAGACTTGTCAGATTCCATTAGTACAAGGCAACGATATTTTCCAAATAGCACAATCATGTTTAAGTCACAAAGCATTGAGACAGACATTAAGTTGAACCCAAGGGATTCAACAAGCATCACTTTATCCATGTGTTGATCCCTAGAGATTGCAACTCTACCTAGACCCAATACCTTGCTTTTACCAGTGTCAGCAAATGTGATTTGACTCTTGTCGGATGGACGTAAGGTTGAGTCCATGAGAAGACTTCGATCACCAGTCATATGATTAGTGCATCCGCTGTCAATAATCCATTCTGAAGCTTTTGGTGACATGCCCTACAGTGCAGTTAGGAGGATAGGCTTCACAAGGTATGTTGTGAAGCATAAGCATTTGACGCACACTAGGATTATCACAGCTTAGATCAAGATTAGAACACACAGTATGACAGATAAGAGATTCATATGTGGAATACATAGTAAGTCATTTTATCATGCGTCCCTTTATGTTTTAGGTCCCCAGCAATAATATCGGACGCCTTTGATTGCTGGCTGGAGACCACATTCTGCAAAAGAGAGTTAATTCTTCTTCACCACCCACATTTTCAGGGGTGGCTTAGAAGCAATGAGTCTAAGTGCAGCATCTGAGAATTTCGGCTTTGAAGCCCTAGCAAATAGCCTTGCAGGAGATGAATGATACTCATGTGAATAAGCAGAAAAGTTCTTAGTTCTATGAACATAGCGGTTTGAAGACACATGCTCATATTCATGAGTCTGAGTATGATTTCCCTGCAAAACATTGGCGTTAGGGTGACTCAAGTGAGTCCTGTGTTCGTATGAAGCCGTTGGACCATATGATGCCTTTGGTCTGGGGTTTGTCTTCTTCCCTGGTGGTGTCATGATGACATTCACTGGAAGATTCTCAAGGCAGCTTTTGGGAACCCAGATCTTCTTCATAGGAGGTCCATTCCTGCAGTTAGTACCAATATACCTGGCAAACACTTCACCATTCTGATTTTTGAACAGTTTATAGTTTGCATCAAAGGATTCATCAATGATAATAGGATTAGCACAGGTAAATCCAGATAAAGTGGATGGATCCACTGAAGGTTCCTTTGCAGCAACCCAAGTGGTTTTGGGATACTGCTCAGGCTTCCAGTAGGAACCATCAACATTCATTTTCCTCTCGAACCCAACACCCTCTTTCCTAGGGTTTTGGTTCAGAATCTGCTTTTTGAGGACATCGCAGAGTGTCTGATGTCCCTTCAAACTTTTGTACATCCCTGTTTCAAGCAATGTCTTCAACCTAGCATTTTCATCAGCAATAGTAGTGGTATCCTCCGCAGAGGGGTTAGTAACCACTTCAGTAGTTGAAGACAATGAAACATCAGCAGCAGTGGAACATTCAACAACAGATATAGCGTTATCACGCTCAATGCATTTTAAACATGGTGGTTCAAATTCATCCTGAGCAACGCTGATTTGTTGAGCAAGTAATGAATCGTGCTTCCTTCAGAAGATCTTCATAATCCACTCTTATCTTTTCAAGTTCTTGCTCTCTTTGAAGACATTCAGAAGAAAGTTTCTCATGATCAGACAAGAGAGCATTATGTTGATCTTGAAGGGCGTCAAACTTAGAATGAAGTCTCTGAAGACTCTCAGCCAAAGCTTTTGACTGATCCATTTCTTCGCCCAACATATCATCGCTCTTACTAAGCATGTTTTGAATCCTTTTCCAAAGCTCTTTGTTGTTTAGTGGCAAGGGAAGCAAGTTTGACATAGCTGGGGCCAAATTCATCACCTGATTCATCATCACTAGTTTCAGAGAGATAGCATTCAGTTACCTTAGCACCCCCTGCCATGAGGCATGGTGAAGATGAAGACGATTCAGGTGGAAAGGTCATCTCTTTAAGAGACTCCTTGTAGTCATCAAGCCAAGGATCATGACGATTAAGATGACTTTCATAGACCTCAGAAAGCCGGTCCCAGATTAGCTTCGCGTGATTGAGGTGCATGACGTTCCTGAACTGATTTCGGGACAGGCAGGAGCAGATGACATCCTTCGCTGTGAGGTTCAGTAGAGTGTACTTGCGAATGTCATCAGCCTCCGCCATCTTGCATAGATCGGTAAGACCAATCTCGGTGACGGTCCACAGTTTGCTATCCATAGCCATGAGTCGCTTCTTCATCATGGCTTTCTACCGAGGATACTCATGACCGTCAAAGGTGGGGCAAGATACATTCCTCAATCCTGCAGTCGATATAGCTGAAACTCCAGGTGGTTAAACCGAATCACACAGAACAAGGGAGTACCTTGCTCTGATACCAATTGAAAGTGCTAGTATCGACTAGAGGGGGGGGGGTGTGAATAGGCGATTTTTATGAAAGTCTTCAAAACTTAGAAGTTTCGAAGACAAACAACAGAAATGACCTAGTTGATATGCAGCGGAAGATAAACTACCATAAGCAAGCCATAGTCAAATATGCAATGATGTGAAAGTACAGGACTAATAGCAGCTAAGTAGTAAGGATCAGGATGGAAGATAGTGTGAAGCCAATCAACAGTAGTAGTCAAGCAATGAAGTCAAACAGATACACAGATAGGCAGTGACTTCACGAAGACAAACTTAAGTAAAGGATGGAAAGGGATAGAACCAGTCGCTTGTTGAAGACACAGGATTTGTTGGACCAGTTCCAGTTGCTGTGACAACTGTACGTCTGGTTAGGGAGGCTGAGATTTAACTCAGAAGACCGTGTCTTCACCTTATTCCCCTTGAGCTAAGGACACCCAGTCCTCGCCCAATCACTCTGGTAAGTCTTCAAGGTAGACTTCCAAACCTTCACAGACTTCGTTCACCGGCAATCCACAATGACTCTTGGATGCTCAGAACGCGACGCCTAACCGGCTGGAGGATTCACAGTCCTCAAGTGTAATAAGTCTTCAGGTCACACAGACAGAAAGACTTCAGTGATGCCTAACACTCTTTGGCTCTGGGTGTTTGGGCTTTGTCCTCGCAAGGATTTCTCTCTCTCAAATGCTTCGAGGTGGGTTGCTCTCAAACGACAAAAGCCGTGCACTAACTCTGAGCAGCCACCAATTTATGGTGTAGGGGGTGGGCTATTTATAGCCACAAGGCAACCCGACCTGATTTGTCCGAAATGACCCTGGGTCACTAAGGAACTGACACGTGTTCCAACGGTCAGATTTCAAACACACGCGGCAACTTTACTTGGGCTACAAGCAAAGCTGACTCATCCAGCTCTGGATAAGATTTGCTCTCATTGTCTTCGCTCGAAGACATAGGATTTGGGTTGAGCATCACTTCAGTCACTCTGACTTAGTTCACTTGGACCCCACTTAACAGTATGGTGGTTCCTATGACTCAACAAAGAAGAAAAGGAAACAACGAAACCACACAGTCTTCGCGCTCCATAGTCTTCACGCAATATCTTCTCATGTCATAGTCTTCAATATGAATATCTTCTCATACCACCATTGTCTTCAATGTCTTCATACATTTTTAGGGGTCATCTCCGGTAGGTAAACCGAATCAATGAGGGACACTACCTGCGTTATCTTGCAATTCTCACAAACGCATTAGTCCCTCAACCAACTTTGTCGTCAATACTCCAAAACCAACTAGGGGTAGCACTAGATGCACTTACACCTCTGGGATGAACAGTGAGCGTTGCGGGGGGGGGGGGGTGGATGAACAGTGAGCGGTGGCGTTGCCTCTGGATGAACAGGAACCCCTGGTGTGGAGGGCTGGATGAATAGTAGACGATGGAGGGGTGGCCGTGGAGGGGTGGTTGAACAGGACGCCGTGTTGTGGAGGGCTGGATGAACAGTAGATGGTGGAGGGGTGCCCGTGGAGGGGTGGTTGAACAGTAGCCGGTGGAGTAGCGCGCGGTGGAGGCTGGATGAATAGGAGCCCATGGAGGCTGGAGGAGGTCGACGGTAGCCCGTGGAGGCTGGAGGAGGTCGACGATGGACATGAACAGTATCTCGTGGAGTCCCATTTTGTGGTACGCCACACCCCTCCCGATGAATAGGACCCCCGTTTCGACCGTAGGAGGTCCATTTCGTCCGTTTTACGGTACGCCACACCCCTCCCGATCAACAGGGCCCCCGTTTCGACCGTAGGAGGTCCATTTCGTCCGTTTTGTGGTACAGCACACCCCTCCCGATCAAAAGGACCCTCGTTTCGACCGTAGGAGGTCCGTTTCCTCCGTTTTGCGGTACGCCACACCCCTCCCGATCAACAAGACCCCGTTTCGACCGTAGGAGGTCCGTTTTCTCTGTTTTGCGGTACGCCAGGCCCCTCCCGATCAACAGGACCCCATTTCGAACGTGGCCGGTCGAACACAAGGCTGTTTCCTCCATTGTGCGGTACGCCAGGCCTCGTTTCCATCGCCTGTTCCGTCCAAGCCCTCCCGATGAACACGACCACGCATTCCGTTCCGACCCAGCCGGTTGGCTCCCACGCGTTTCGTTGCCTCCCGATGAACATGACGCATTCTGTTGCCTCCCCATGAACACGATGACAACTCCGTTTCTCCGTTGCGACATAGCCATGTACGTATGCGCGAGTAGGCGTTCGAGACCCTGCTCGTATGTACGTACGTGGCCGTATTTTCTTTCTTGCACCCTCGCTGCTGTACGTACGTGTACATGCTACGTGCGCGCCTCTACTACGACACGTGCATGCCTCTACTACAACACGTGCGCGCCTCTACATCGACCAGTATGTATGTACACGTTCGCGACCAGAATGAGAACGGTACGTACGCTTTGACCAGGTGGGTCCCGACTGTCTGGCACTTCCTTGCCTATGAAGATGTAGCCGGTGGGTCCCAGCAGTCAGGGGGGGCGAATTGTTTTTTTTTTCGGACGCACTTCCTTGTGTGCGAAGATGTAGCTGGTGGGTGCCAGCAGTCAGGGGGGCGAATCGTTTTTTTGGACGCACTTCCTTGCATGCGAAGATGTAGCTGGTGGGTCCCAGCAGATAGGGGGAAACATTTTTTTTGCGAAATACGGTGGCCCGTCTGGTGGGTCCCCGCTGTCAGGTGGAGGAATAATTATTTTCCGCGTAATAAGGAGGCACTTCCTTGCTGCGGCCGTGGACCCAGCTGTCAGCCTCTCCACGTACAGTCCATGTCCGATGGAAGCCATTCCTTGACCACATTGACCACGCCGCTCCGAGAGCACCAGGGCGGTGGACGACAGTGAGGCCTAGGAAGGGGACGACACGGAGCCGGGGAAGACGCGACAGCGGATGCCCACGCATAGAGGAGTATGAGGGTTCACTCGTTCGGCTGCGGTGTGAGGCTGTCGTCGCTGCAGAATAACAGGGGGTGTAGGTGCGTAGAGGGATGGCCTGGCAGCGGTGGGAGTAGTAGGGGGCGGTGAGGCCTCTGCGGCATCACAGCTGGCCACGGGCGGCAGGAGCAGGCGGCACGACCGGCGCTGCTTTGGGCGGCTGGAGCAAGAAGACCAGAGGTTGAAGAAGCACTACGGCCGTTGGATGGACATCGTACGGTCACTGGAGCTAGAATCGTTCATATATTGACTAAAGTTGACAAAGGCCTCCGTCCCAGTCAACTTAGTAGGCCCACAAGTCAGCTTCCCACCAAGGTTGGTCCCAGCTAGCAGGGGGTATTCATTTTTTTGTGCATAATAAGGAGGCACTTCCGGTGGGTCTGAGCTAACAGCGGGGGGAACGTTTTTTTCATGAAATACGGTGGCCCGACCTGTTGGTCCCAGCAGTCAGGGGGAAACATTTTTTTGCGAAATACTGATGGCCCGTCCAGTGGGTCCCAGATGTCAGGTGGAGGAATAATTATTTTCCGCGTAATAAGGAGTCACTTCCTTGCGGCTGCCGTGGACCCAGCTGTCAGCCTCTCCACGTACAGTACTCTTCCGATGGAAGTCGGTCGTTGACCACATTGACCACGCCGCGCCGAGAGCACCACGGCGGTGGACGACGGCGAGGCCTAGGAAGGGGATGACGCGGAGCCGGGGAAGACGCGGCAATGGAAGCCCGTGCGGAGAGGAGTACGAGGGTTCACCGGTTCGACTGCGGTGTGAGGCTGCCGTCGCCACAGAATAACATGGGGTGTGGGTGAGTAGAGGGATGCCCTGGCCAGCGGTGGGAGTAGTAGGGGGCGCTGAGGCCTGCGCGGCAGCATAGCCGGCCACGGGAGGCGGGAGCAGGCGGTCCCGCCGGCGCTACTTTGGTGGCTGGAGCAAGAAGATCAAAGATTGAAGAAACACGACGGCCTTGGATTGACATCCAACGGTTACGTTGCTAGAATCGTTTGTTGACGTAGTATATAATAACTAAAAAAATCTTGCATACGCGTCAACTAAACAGGCCCACGAGTCAGACCACTCCCTCTTTTTTTAATAATTTATATATAGCTCATGGCAACTTCTTATGCAATTTATTGCAATCGTTTTTTTGGTTGGCCAGGGCCAATTTCGCATATTTCTCTGGGTTCCAAACTATTTTTAATACCGAAATGTCGAGCCAAATTTAAAGTACTTTGAAGATATATTTGAATTAGGTTAATGCCCAGTGAAATAGGAATCTGAAAATGTGAAAAAAATCAGAAATTATAAAGTAATCGCCAATTTGTCATCTGTTTTTATATTTACAACCCATTTCATATTAATTTCAAGGCGTAGAAAAATAAGTAGGCCTGTATTGGGTATTCTTCAGAAAAAATAAACTGGGCTTATTTGCACAAAGAAAAAATAGCTGGGCTGGTCACATGGTGAACATAAAATATAAGCCTGGGCTAGACGGGCCACAGCCGAGTTCAAACCCTGCTCCGTCTCAACAATACCAAACAAAAAAATACTGCTCGAGTAGCTACGTCCCAGGTGTCAGCCGATCTTGTGCTGTTCTCTTGTCTATTGACTATATACGCTCACAATGTTGTGGGTCCCAGATGTCAGGAAAACACTAGGAGGAAGCATTTTATTTTTCCATACGCTGACGTGGTGGGCCCCTACTGTCATCCTCTCCACGTACTTCTGCCGATTCCTGTTGTTTGTTGACCATGTTGACAATGCGTGAGGGCGGCGCCGCGGCGAGCGCACCAAAGCGAGCGGAGGACGTCAGAGTTAATGATTTAGGAGACGGTGGGGCGGCGATGCGTGCGCTGAGGCGCAGCCATCCATGGGAGGCGGAAGCAGGCGGCCCCGCTGGCGCTGGTTTGGTTTTGGCGGCTGGAGGAAGACAGGACTGAAGAAACACGACAGACTGTAAAAGCAGCAGGAGTACTTAACAACCTTAACTGAAACTAGCAGGGGCACTTAACAACCAAAGCTGAAAGCAGTATGAGTACTTATACAGGTTCAACCGTACAAAGCACGCCTCGAACAGTGCTATTTTGCCTATAGGCTATAGTTAACCAAGGGTGAGGCCGCCAAGCCCCAGGCGCCACCCCGCGCATCCACAACCTTCTGAAAGCGTCTTCATCTTGCAACGTGGTCAATAAACAGGATATTCGCTTTAGAGCCATGGAAAAGCATGAACATAATCTTCTGTCCTATTCTCCAAGATGGACGGGCCTTCATTATCTGAGACCACCCACGAATAAGTATCTTTTCGCCTCCAAGGGGAATTGAGTAGGTCAACATAAACATCATGTTGTGACCAAGCGCAAGTCTGACCCGACCATGGTCAGGCATCTGTATAGGAACAATAGAACTCGGCAGTTCCTGTTTCAAGAAGATCACAGCTGTAAAACTGTGTATAAGCAATAGTTTATGAACAACATATATAACAGAAAACAGCTCGTACCATAAGTTTCTTGACACAGTTGGACCTGTTCAACGAGTGCAGCAGTGGCACACATATCCCACGTGGCCTTCCACCATTGAAACGCCCCACAAGGACCTCAAGACGATCAATAAAGTGTAGGAACATGTGGATGTCGATCCCAGTCAACTTCAGTGCCATTAGTAACAGCCGAGTTACTACAGAATAACAAACGAGCAGACTGCTTAACTCTGAAAAAACCTACACGTGCCACCAATTATAAGAAAATATTAGTTAGAAGTAGCATCTTCGTGAGAGATTCGTTGCTACTTCTAAAGTTAAATTGTGATTAGTTAGACAGAATAGGTGGATTAAGAAGTAATCGAGGCAACAAGCAAGAGCCAGATATAAAACTAACATGGATGAACAATTGGAACGACGTCGGGGTGGAAGATCGCAGTGAAGATGAGACCAGGTTCTGCTATTTCCATCAACATTCATGCGCCAACTTTCAGTCCGTAACACTTGAGAAAGTTTATCCAAGTTCGGCCATAAAAAAAGCAGCGATCTTCTTGGTTCATGAACCCAACTCGGAAGTAATATCCATGGATTGTCTTCACTGTGACCATTAAACTAGTGTATTCAGTTATGGCAAGGCCGAGCATCTTGAGTACATGTGTTCTGGCAGAGCAAATAATACACTGCAGGAAAAATAATATGAGAACACAACATGTTAAAAAAAACCACCCTCCCGGATAGAGAAGAGGATTCTAGGAACATACTGTGCGCGTTTCAAAATGCTGTGGTAGGATGAGAAGGAACAAGTGTGGCGTCTCGCCGAAGGTGCAGAAATCTGTAGGGTACTCGCACTTTGGGCACTGCAACTGAAACACACTAGATTCAGTACGAAGAAAAATGCATCAACGGCGGCGGCTGCCATCCTAGGATTACCTGCGACCAAGGGACTTGGATTTATCGGGGATGGATGAAGAATTCGTACCTGGTTCTCCATGAGAAAACCCTATGCAATCGCCGAGCGGGGGTTTTCTCTGAACAAGCAGACGAGGGAGAAGGGGATTCAGGCCCAGTGAAATATTGCCGCTTCGTCCGTCCAGCTTACTGCTAAAGCTGGAAAGGGGGGGGTTGTGATTTGACGGCTCATTGGGCATTACTGCGGCGCTACGACCGGGGTGTGTCTACCGTGAAGTTGTGCACTCTAATTTGTGCATATGGCACGTGGACCCCGTTGCCGGTTGCCCCACATATCAGCGAAAGGAAGTAGAAAGACAGGAGTAACTAGTTACACATAAATATATTTTTGACAGAGAGATACTCCCTCTGTAAAGAAATATACAAATCTTTTATATCACAGGCTCACCTTGCCGAGAAATATACTCCCTCTGCAACGCACGGGCATTATGGGGGTTCAGCTTTTTTTATGGGGGTTCAGCTGAGAATATAATACTCAGATAGGCTCACGGTTCTGGACTTTGGGCCGCAGGCCGACCCTGCATGTTTGGGGGCCCATGTGTTCTACCTCAGCGCTTTTCATATTGCAAGCGATCGGTACTGCGCTGGTTTTAGATGCTGTCGCAAGGCGAATACACAAAATTGAATAAAGCACGGCAGCTGTTGGAATGAAATCGAACGACAGTTCCTAACCAGCAATCAGAGTTGCAATTCTATCAACGATATACCATGTGATAAATAATACTGTCGTACTACTTATACACACAGGACACTTGTTTCACCATGCCAGATTATTACATCAAAATCTCTCGGAGGATAGATCAGTTCGGCAGTTGCGTGCTGCTACTGAAGAATTTCAAAGTTGATTTGGACCAGCTCTCCTTGCCGAGAAAGTTCGATTTTGACATCATCCCCTACCGCAAGATATGATTTAGATTTGAACCTTGACCATCCTTTAGCATCAATCATCATGCGACCATCCTTTGTACTTACGGTATATTGAGCAGGTTCATTCACACCAAGGCTGCGCATGGTAAGAGAAACTTGGCCGCGGTCGCCCGGATTGTTGAACGACTCCCTCGTTGCTCTAGGAATTCTCTGTTTGAAAACAAGAAGACATACCCAAACAGTTAGATCAACACAGTGAATCATGTGAAACAACATGGAAAGAAAAAAGAACGAAGCACTTGGGCGGCCAATGCTTACCAAGAAGGTGGACATGTCGGTTTTTGTAAGGACTTTGGTATATGAAGTGCGAACTGCAGCCCAGTCTGTTGCCGGTGCAACTGCACGGGCCGGACCAAATGCAAGTGCAAGTGTTGGTGCAGGTGCCGAAGCCGCTGCTGCTGCCGGAGATGGTGCTCCTTGTAGAGCTGGTGCCGGTGTCGATGCCCGATCCTCCGGTAGATCAGACTGATCCGCTGACGCGGTCGGTGCCCAATCCTCAGCTGGATCAGACTGAGCTGCTGCCGCTGTCAGTGCTAGAGCAACTGCCGGTGCTCGATCTGTGCGAGACAGCGGCGATCGTGTCTGGTCTGCTATGATCAGCTTTCTAACTTGACTAGGATCCGTGACCGTGATCCAGTTTTTTTCTTCATTTCTTTTAAACGCGAGAAGGACTAATTGTGGCGTTTTTGTTAAACCAAACTGCAGTTCATCATAGGGATTCAGCTTGTACTCAGACAACAGACTGATCCAATTTTTTCCAGTAATATAAGTGATGGACAGTGCCTTCGTTACTGACACGACATAAGAAGTGAAACCTGCAAAAATAGCCATCGTAGAGCAAACCAAACGGTTTATTCTGTGATGAATGTCACATGGCAAAACCTGCATCGTAAAATTGCAGGAAAAGAAAGAAAACATGACATTAAATCAATAAGATTTAGACAGTAAATCAATAAGATTTACTTGATGTGACACGAGTGAATCCTTACCAGGAAATCACTATGTTGAAGTACTAAACAGAAGATTGATCGTCCAACTACGCGTGGCATGCAGGGGCCCTGCCTACTCCCACAAGCAGGACAGTCCAAAGGTCGTGACAAATCGTATGGACCGAACATCCATGGGACTGGAAATCCTGGTGGGTGCGATAAACCCTGCAATGCATACAGATATTGGAGTGTAACCATAATTGATAAACCGTCCTCACAAAAAATATGATCTGGATACTTCAAAATGTACAGACTGAATTGAGTGGACAGACATTAACATAGACCGTTCTCAGGACTGACCACACACCAAAAGCGGCAGTACTAATAAACAATACAGGGTTCACAAACACAAATCAAGTACTGAACAATAGTACTTACTACAGACAAGCAAAGTTGCACTAACTAAACTCTGCAGACTATTTCTTGCCACCGACCTACGGGATGAACCCCGCATAACTGACTAGGCCATGGACTTCGTGTGAGATGTCTACATGCACCATCACCATCTTGTCAACCTTGGAGAACCTAACAGAGTGGTCTTTCCACTCATAAACATGATGATGAAGACAGGCCGCATCAGATTTGTTGGGAAGCTTTACAAGAACCACACCCTTCGTAATCGAAGGCACAACCAGGAAATTGTTGTGGTCAAGTACAGCCTCGAGAACACGCCTGACAACAATGCTACAGGAAAACACTAGTTCAGGACACGTGGCGACAAGGACACAGCAGCTGGATAGTTCAGCAGTAGAACTCATCATCAGGTCTTCCAGTTCACACGGCATGACTTTGAGAACTTCATCTCCACCGCGGACCTGGTTCTAATTCAAACAGAAACCATATTTCATTACTACCTCCGTTCAGAAATATAAGATGATTTTCGATATTATACTCCATATATGACTACATATACGCACAGAAATGAGTGAACAAAGACACTAGAACATGTCTTCAAAGGCATGAGAGCAGAGGGATTACATGCAATATCCATAACACAAGTTACTGAGGCAAATATACCCTCTTAAAAGGTAGCATTGATGTTCATAAAGTACTCCCTCCGTCCCAAAATTCTTGTCTTAGATTTGTCTAGATACGGATGTATCAAGTCACATTTTAGTATTAGATACATCCGTATCTAGACAAATCTAAGACAAGAAATTTGGGACAGAGGGAGTAGTTGAAAGTAATCTATAAGAAATCAGTGTCAACCTCTCGCATGTTTTGGTCAAAAGAGGAATTTAGAACCGTCATTTGGCACACTAAAATCACATGCAAGATCACCCAGAAAGTTGTACTACCAGTACTAGTACTGCGTGTTAGATGAAAAAACACGATCAAGATCGAGAAAAAGATCGTCAACAAGAGACATTACCTGGACTTGCTTAATGAGGGATCCCGGAGAGGGGGGCTTGGACAGGGCGATGGCTTTGAGCTTGTCTGCGGTAGTCTCGGCGGGGTGCTTGCGCTTCTTCGTACCATGAGCCTCGACGGTTTTGGCCAGAGCCATAGACATCACGTCGGCCGGTGCTCCGGCGTCCATCCAAGAGAGGAAGCTGAGAGAGAAGAGTGAAAGGAGGAACGAGATGAGGGAGAAGCGAAGCGAGTGGGGGTTTTCTTCAAGAGAGGAAGCTGAGAGAGAAGAGTGAAATGATGGTTGCTTCGTCCGTCCAACTTACTGCTGGAAAGGAGGGGGCTTTGTGATTTGACGGCTCATTGGGCATTACTGCGGCGGTTCGATCGGGGTAGTCTACCGTCACTCTACTACGGAGTAATTTAGTGCATGGCTGGTGGACCCAGGTGCTGGCTGTCCCACACGTCGGCGAAAGTGAGTAATTTAGTGCATGGCTGGAGGAGGATCCGCACGGTAGAGCGTGTCCACTGTTTTTCATTCTGAAGAAAAAAATGATTACAGCAAGCGTTTCCACTCTTACGACGGAGGAGTGCGAAACACGGCAGCCACTTGAACATACACAGTGCTCCTACTACTAGGCATGTGCAGTGGTTCATACGTCAGTACTACACAATCTTGTTGCTGTGTTGTGCGCATGTCAACTACTCCTATATGTAACATAGTACCGCTTTTTCGACTGTCCGGTCGAGAATGAACGGTGAGATCAATGTTAACAGAACTAGGTCCACAGCGCACGGAGAGTACGGTGCTACAGTACTCCACGAAACATGAACCATATGAAGCACATCCTATAGTGTTAGACAGGGTGTATGAAGGGTGCACGGGATGGGAGCAAAAGTTCCCTTCTCGACCCACTTTTGGGTGTTTGGCAGAGTGCATGAAGGGTGCATGAGTCCACACTAGTAGGTTGACAAAAATACACGAAGAGGAAACAACTATATTGAGATGAGAATGCAACCAAACACACCCACACGCTTTGTGCTACAGTGACGGATCTGCACCGTCTGAGTTTGATCCAACGGTCATGTTGCGCCGAGACATGGACATGCCCATGCAGAGGGCGCCTAAACACCACCGAAGTCCCTCTGCTTCTCGAGGCGCACGACGTTGGTGATGCAGGGTGCAACCGCCCGCAGAGCCCGCTCCCGGTCGACGGGAGCCAGCTCGTCAAAGACGGCGTCCAATGGCACGAATGGATTCCGGTGACGGAGCCCTGAAAGGATTCGCCCGGCAACGGCGACGGCAGCGCGCAACCCCTCCTTGTCCAGCTCAGCCCCCACCATCGCGCGGAGACGGCTCAGCTCCTCGGAGATATAGGTGAAGAAGGAGACCAGGTCAGGAAGCCGCAGCTCGTTGAAGTCGACCGGGTGGTCGAACGGGTTTAGCCCGACGGCCGGCATCGTCGCGCTGGCACGACGGTAGGCATCGCGCAGCCGCAACACGTGCGTGGCAACTTGGTTCACCAAGTGGCTGAGGCGATCCTGGACCTCGTCACGATCGGCCCGCTCGCGCTCCAGCCGGCTCCCCTGACGGCCTATCGTATCTCCCGCTTTCTGCAGCAACGCCGCCGACGCCTCGAGCATCTTTGTGGTGGACGCCTGCCGCTTTTGAAGCTCCGTGAACTCCCGCACATAACGGAGGAGCATGGCACTCCTCTCCTCCTTGAGCTCACGGAGCTCCACGTCCTTGGCCCTGAGCTCCGCATCCTTGGCATGGAGCTCCTGTGTCAGGCGCCTCACCTCGGACTCCGTGATCTGCTGCGCCGCCATGGCACCAGGTAGAAGCAATGGGGAGAGGAAGCAAAGGGGGCGAAACGGCTGAAAGGCAATGCAATCTACGGGAAGGCGGAGGGAGCCAGCCGAGGAGCGGGGAATCTTTTGGTTTTCACCATGGTAAAACACCAGTCGACGACTTCTCACATCAGGGAGCAGTGGGTTTTTACAGGCGGAGTCATCGTGACTAATTGCTACCGCGCCTGCTCCCGTCAATCAAAAAATTAAAAATCCTGCCGCGCCTGCTCCCGTCAATCAAAAAATTTAAAATCCTGCCGCACCCAAACACCAGAGCAACGCCGCGGTGGATATTTAAATTTACCTGCCGGCAAGTAGATAAAAAAGGGGTGAAAAAACAAATGTGGCGGCGGCCTAGCTAATCGGTCGAACTAGCCCAACTAGCTAGCCACCGTGCTTCACTGATGTACTCGGCGGGAAAGGTGGTCTTTCGTGATTTGACGACTCATTTACTTGCTTCGGCGCTACGACCGAGGAGGACCCAGAAAACGCGCGGTAGGGCGTCCCACGTCAGGAAGAATATATGCGTGCACCACCCGGGAGGACCCCGAAACCGCGCGGTAGGGTGTGCCACGTCTCGGCACGGAGGAAAAATGTGCGTGTAAAAATATACTGTATCAGACGTAGTACCTATGGTTCGACCTCGGGACCCAGCCAGTCGGTCGAAAACACCCCACTAGCCACACAGCTTCATCATGCAAACGTGGCACGGTTAGCTCCGTCTCGACCAGCCGCAACGTCTCTTGTTCTAGGCGATTCTTCTATTTTCCAAGCTTTTTTTAGTTGTAATAACACCACGGCAAGCTAGCGCCGCTCTTCGTGTGTGCCCGTGCAAAGGTTAGACGATGGAGAGAAGAGAGATTGAGATCGCAGACCTGGGACCACCCGTAAGTGAGACAACGGTCATGCACGTGTTGACGAGGCACTCCCTCTACTCTACTCAACGCAAGTACTGTATAAAATCAAGTTATGGGACAAAGCCAACAACCGTTCGTTTTTTCAGGCTATCGACTTACGCTTTGTAGTCCAGGTTGCCAGTTCGAATCTCGTCTTTCAGATTTGTTAGTTTTAGGTCCAAATTTGATTAATGACAAGTGGGACCCCCGTGTGTTGTTCCGATATTTCAGTGTAGGATGGTTTTTTTGAACAAACACTTTGCGCGGTTAGACAAGTAACGGCACGAGTTACACGTATTTTGCAAGTTTACGAACAAAAATGACAGCGGCATAGAATATCACATCCACCCCGCAGCTTAGATACTATGGTGATACGAGTTTTTACACCGTTGGAAGTGAGATCCAATGGCTTGGGAGTAGTCTTTGTAATTATGCGCAATTTCCAAACTCTCCAAAGTTTTTTTTGCAAATAAAACATTCAGGCCTCGTGTGTGCCGCTGCATCTTCGATCCAACGGCTCCCCGGTGCTAATATTAGGTGCTCCCCGTAGCTTAATTACCCGCTACGGTGATATGAGCATCTAGGTCGTATGATCAGTGATCAGATGGCACATGCATAGTACTTGTACTTTCTGCGCATTTCCCAAACTCTATCAGCCGTATATTGCAAAAACATTCAAACCTCCTACTGTGGGCCGTTAGATCTCAGTGAACTCGTATCACCATAGAATCTACGGTGCGGGAGCACCTCATACTCTCCCGTGCGAGAAAACATAAGGTGCTATCGCAGCTTGGATGCTACGGTGATACGAGCTTGGAGGTCGTTTGATCTGAGATCCAATGGCATCTGAGCAGTCTTTGTGCTTGTAAGCAGTGGCCGAACTCTTTTGGGGCTTTTCTGCAAAAAACCATTCGAACCACCGAGGAGGTGTTGGGTCACAAATCCAACGCCTCCGAAGAGCTTGTATCACCAAAGCATCTAAGGTGTGGTGGCACATGATATTCTTACATACAGGAGAATATGATGTCCTCCTTCATCTTAGATGCTACGGTGATACGAGCTTCGAGGTCGTTGGATATGGGATCAAAGGGCATCTAAGTAGTTTTTGTACAAATTGTGTGCAATTCTCAAACTCATCAAGGTTTCCTGCAAAAAAATTAAGACACATCATGTGAGCTGCTATATCTCAGATCTACAAGCTCCAAGCAACTCGTATCGGCATATAGCATGTAAGGTATGGGGGCACATGATATTCTCCCGGGGAGGAGGGGTGGGGGTGCACAACCAATCGGTGGTTGGGAGGGTGGGAACAAATATAATCTAAACAACCCTAAACAGAGCTCCACAGTTTTATCTAAGGTCGAGGGGTTGACCCCCGACAATCATAGCTCCGCCTAAACACAACATTTGCATGTACTGTAGTACTAGACTTAATATTCATGTTTCAGTTTCATGTTCATTTTAAATATTGAACTGAGGACCATGGATGTCTTACATTTTACTCCCTTCGTTCCTAAATATTAGTCTTTTTAGAGGCTTCAAATGGACTGGCACATACGGATGTATATAGACATATTTTAGAGTCTAGATTCACTCATTTTGCTCCGTATGTAGTCACTTGTTGAACTCTCTAAAAGACTAATATTTAGGAATAGAAGGAGTATTTTTGAACTCGTGTCATACATGCATGGGTTGGAAAAATAGATGCACTATACTTATTGGATTGTTGTTGTGTTCGTGCGTGTGTGTCTGTGTGTGTGTGTGTGTGTGGTCATATGCTTGATACATACAAAGTTTTCTCACCTCCATATTGTTCATCTTTTAAATTTGAATTTGCATTGGAAAACTTACTAGGGATACCATGAAATGTGAAATCCACGTTGAGATCACTATATCACAAATTCACTCTAATTCAACGACTCGTCATAAATCAATTACCACGTTGAGATTAGTATTTGCAAGGAAAATACGGGTATTGTAATACACATAGATTCGTTCGGCAATTTAAAAGGTTCCTTTCGTATTCTCAAATGGTAGGACCCAACGGCGTACCAGCCAGACCTTGGCTCGTGTTGATCCTAAAAAAACGGGCTCGTGTCCTTCGGTGGCGTGCGTGGTACGCACATTAGGCAACCCCAACCAGTCGAGCCTCAGCGTTTCAAGTCGAAATATCTGGCGGCCAGAATTCCAGCCCTAGGAAATTCCCCTCATGTCCCCGGTCCATAATGACTACCGATGAACAACGGAGGGATGCTTTAGTAACTAGACAACGTTACCTACCGTGCCGAGCACGGTTCAATTCCCTCGGTCGCCGCTCGTCAATGTCACCCGTCAACTGCATTGCCTAGTACTACTACTACTACACCAGGATGAGCACAGAATTGAGCCCGTTTGTTCGTGCCTAGTACTTTTTTGTTCGTGCCTAGTACTTGAGTTAATATATCAGGCAATGCACTGGTACGGAGGGATTATCCTTTTACTCCCTCCTTTCCGGTTTATAGGGCTTATCTCAAAATTTTAGTTTTCCCATTTTATAAGTCTCAATTTGGTTGTTCCCCATCACATGTTCAGATTTCAAGGTGCAATAAATCATTACATGCAAGTATTAAGAGAAAATTGACCAATGCATGTACTTTATGCATGCATGCATTGCAATTAATGCATTCGTAAACACAATTTTTGAGGAAAACAAGCGCATTAATTGAGTGGTTTTGCAAACTACAACAATTGTTCCACCACTCACCATCTACCTTGGTTGGTGAGATTTTTGAATTGAGCCCTATAAACCGGAAAGGAGGTTTAACTAAGCAAAATGTTTGACCAAATCCTTTCTTAAGAAATACAACAGGACAGATGTACGGCTTGAAAATTTATTGCATGATGCAGGTTATGATATTGTTTCGAATCCTGGGTCTTAAATTTCAGAAAATCCAAAAGGGAGCATAAATTCTTGAAACTGAGCATGGTCACGTGATATGGCACAAATATTACTTCGTAAGTTTTTTCTTCAATTCGAGACAAGCTGCTTATGACAAGTTGCACAAATGAAGAGCCAAGGTATTTTGGAACAAAGACCTGTCACGTTTTTTTGAGGGAAAAGACCTGTCACGTTAAGGCGAACGCTTTCACTATTGAAACCGTGGGCGTTTACGTGCCGCCACGAGTCCCCGCTTCTCATCGGCAGGTGCCGTCCCAGCAAGCGTGTGAGTCGACGGGAGGCGTGCGAGCAGACCGCTGCGCCGGCTGTCAGGGAGGCGTGCGAGCAGACCGCTGTGCAGACTCACCGGGAGGCGAGCCCTTTGACCAGGCTCCGCCGCCCACCGTCGTCCCAACTGCTCCCACTTTTAATGTCGCCGGCGCCGCAGTTTAAAATCAACCCCGCACTACCCGGTATCGCTACAATCCTCTCTCTTCCTCTCCGATTCTCCTGTCGTCTACCTCCAACTAGCCTGACCTAAACGTACGCCATGCCGCATCACGATGGTCTGCCCTTAGTGTTCCAGTTTCATGAGGAAGACACCCAGCCGGAGTCTCAAGAACATAAGGCGCTTTGGGACGAGCTTGAACTGGCCTTGCGGGAAGACGCCGCGCCTGTCCCCGCTCCCGTTCCGGCTCCCGTCGCCCCGACTGCGCCAGCGCCCATCCCCGTGGCATTGATGGGCTGGGAGCCGCACATTGTCGCCGAGCTTGATGCCACGGGGTTCCACGAGGTCCCCGCCGACTTTCACGCGCCCGTGCACCTGCCAGCGCATGCGCCTGCGCGTGCACTGACGCGCACGCCCGTGCCGGTGCCCGTGCACCTGCCAGCGCATGCGCCTGCGCGTGCACTGACGTGCGCGCCCGTGCCGGTGCCCATGCACACGAACGTCTCCGCCGCGCCGTTGACAGCGCCTGTCCCCGCGCGGGTGCCAGTGCCCCCCTCAGCGGCATGGATGGCCGCCGTCGACCGCTTCCTTGCACCAACGCCAGTCGCCTCCTCCCGCCAGTTGACTCGCTCCGAAGTCCAGAACATTTTGGCCTTCCTTGAAGCTAGGCCAACGTCCAGGAGTACGCCAACAACGGCGCAAGACGCCGCCGTCGCCGTCGGTCAGTGGCCCGACGACACACAGAGCACGGCAGAGGAGCCGCTTCCCACCGCGAGACGCCCCCGCCGCCGCCGCGTAATCTAAATTTGCCATGAAAAACGTTCGGATTGCCATGCTTAAAATCCGAACGTTTATCATTTCCGTTTATTTTATATCGATCGTCGTATAATTTAAAGTCGGAGTCAGACTGAACGAAATGTATGGTTTGATCGATTGAATGTTCTGCTAGAGCCGTATCAAATTAAATATAAAACGTCATCAAGCCACATGTATTCCTTGTCATCCAACGACCTAGACTGCTTCAATGTCGAGCGCTCAACACGTTTAGCGTGCAGTTAATTTCATGCCAAAAATAGTGCTAATCACATGACAACACGCAAATAATATCCTAGTAGTTAATATCCGCATGCACTTAATATACTTCCAAATTAACGTGCATTGCACGTACACACTGACTAGTGCTGCTAGTACGTGAAACTGGTGCCGTGACTTGTGAGTTGTGAACGCGTCCAGATATGGTCAACGGCAACATCGCCCGCGAGTTCTTCCTGTTTGCCCGTGCGTCTAAACGCAGAAGGGGAGGAGAGAGAGAGAGCACACATGGAACCCACCAGTAAGTGAAGGCGAATAGTACTAAAAATAATATTACATGTTATCCATTAATTAGGCTGTGGTAATATAAAAACATTATGTGAACAAAGGGGGTACAACAAACATTGCTATTCTACGTATGTTGCCTATTGACGTGCGGCTTGAAGGCCCGGTCGCATGTTCGATCCTCGTCCTTTATTTTTTAATTTGTATATGGGTCCAAATTTGTTTCATGACATGTGGGCCCCTTGGTGTGTAGTTTGTAGCACTTTAATTTGTGGGTCGAAATTTGTTCCATTCCAAGTGGACTATCGGTGTGTAGTTTTGTAGCTTATTTATAATAATTA
This sequence comes from Triticum aestivum, assembly GCF_018294505.1. Taxonomy (NCBI): domain Eukaryota; kingdom Viridiplantae; phylum Streptophyta; class Magnoliopsida; order Poales; family Poaceae; genus Triticum; species Triticum aestivum. The sequence goes on from NC_057798.1 coordinate 197,822,166, forward strand.
AAGAGAACAACATAGTTTTTTCAATAATACCATGGTGCGACGTTGAAGGTGAGAAAGGACGTGCGAGAGAGCGATGACCGAGCCAGAGGGAAATCAACTAGGGGAGTTGCGTGGGTTGCAACGGCGTTTGGAGTAGTTGTGGGCCGAATGCTACGAAAATATAATCTAAACCGACCGGAATAAATGCCTACACAAATTAATCCAAGGTTGGAGTGCCCCTCGCAATGTAAATAGCTCCGGCTTTGCGAGGGATGGAGAGGTAGTAGCTTCAACGCGTGGAAGATACGGTATGAGAAAGCGAGGTCAATCGAGAGACATATAGATAGAGAGACAAAGTGAGTGTGGTCCGACATTCATTGAACAAATATATATGCTCCGGAGAGATATCGTCTGATTGAGCTTTTGGTAAGGGTGAGGGCTGTAAGATAGAGCTTGAGAGATGATCCAGTCACAGACGTGTAGATATATTTTGTGCGTGGGAGGAAGCAAGGTCAACCGATCACATAGGGTCGCCGTGCGATCGAAAGAGTGAGACGGGTTGGAGAGAGTGACCTAGATAGACGATGTGCGTGAGAGAGTATACAATGTGAATAGGTCGAATTGGGCTCAAACATGGTGATATATCGTTTTTGTCCGAGAAAGAGCGAGGTAAATCGAGACATACACACACACACACACACACACACACAGAGAGAGAGAGAGAGAGATTGAGTGAGCGTGGCCCACCATGAGGTCGAAAGAGTGGCGGCGGCTTGGATGGACTGACCTAGATAGACAATCTGCGTGAGAGAGTATAGAGTGTGTCGATCGAGGCCCGAACAGGGAGATATATCATTTGTGTGTGAAAGAAAATGAGGTTAAACAAGACTCAGATAAAGAGAGCGAGATTGAGAGAGTGTGGCCCGCCGTGCGGAAGAAAGAGTGAGACAGTCTCGAGGGAGTGACCTAGATATACAACATGCGTTCGTGCGCACGAGAGGTTGGGGGGGCTAGATAGGCAATGCATGTATTTAGCGCGAGAGGGTGAGAGGGAGAGGGGGGAGAGAGAGAGCTCGGCATGGGGTGCAATGGCGGGTGTGTGAGGTAAATACATTTGGTAACAGGAGTGGAAAAAGGGGTTGTGTAGTTGAGAGACTTAGAGATCGAAACATGGAGAGAAAGAATGAACGTGTGTTGGAAACCGATAGCTTGCTAAGGTGGTTAGGAGAGGAAGATTGACCGATACAGGAAGTATGTAGCGTTTGTGCGCGGGGGGGGGGGGGACTAAAAACAACATTTGAATGTACATAGTACGAGACTTAATATCGATGTTTCAATTCGGTGTACATTGTAAGATTTGAACCGAGGACCAGGCATACGGGTAATTATTTCGAATTCGTGCCATACTAAGTTTCGAAAAGTTGACATTGGCTCAATTTGTTGTGCTATTTTGTAGGTCATATGTTTGAATCCATCCAAAAGTTTTCTCACTACCATGGTGTTCATCATATACATATGAATTTGTATTAAAAAAGTAGCATGGATACAGTGAAATGCGAAATCCACGTTAGAATTGGAGATCGCTACGTGACACACACTCTAATTCAAATAACTAACTACGTGACACACACTCTAATTCAAATAACTAATTATGTGACACACTCTAATCCACGTTAGCGTGGGTACCGTTTCGATTTTTTTTCAAATAACTCCTCATTAATTAATTTATAGTACTCCCTATGTTCACTTTTATAAGACCTTGAAGACATTTCAGACAATGTGCAAAACAGTTCATTTTAAGTTGTCTGAAACGACTTACAAAAGTGAACGGATGGAGTATCTCGTTTCGAATGACTAATTATTGCAAGGAAAACACGGGCATGGTAATACATACAGATTCGTTTGCAAATGAAAGAAGATTCGTTTGCATTCTCAAATGTAGGCGCACCAGGCAGACCAGGGTCGTGTCGGGGTGGACGCTGCTTCGGTGCCTTAAAGGCAACAGCCCTTGGGTGACTGACATGTGGGCCAGCCACCTGTTGGGCCCACATGTCATGGACACAAAGGCAGGTGCCTTAAGGCACCGAAGCGTAGTCCTGTCGGGGTGGTCGCGTGTGTCGGACGGACGCGTAGCACCCAGCCACCCACCCCCCTCCCCCCCAAAAAAGGACGACGACAATATAAGTTCGCGCTTCCACGTTTCGGATTGAAATATCTGGCGGCCCCAATTCCAGCCCTGCAAAATCTCTCTTCTCCACCGTCCCCTTCCGCGCCCAGATTGCTCAAATCCCTAATTCGCCGCCATCCCTCGAATCGCCCCTCGTCTCGTCTCTTTCCCCACCGTTCCCCACCTCTGTGCCGGACGACGACGACGAAGACGACGGTCGCGCTTCACCACCGCACCGGAGCTACCTCATCTACGCCCTCGTCCGCCGCACCGGGTGGTCCACCGACAACGTCGGCCGCCGCAACCGACGTGCCTCACAGACACCGAGTTCCACCGCATCAGGTGCGCTTCACCGACGCCGTCTCCCAGCTCACCGGGGCTACTTCACCGAGCACATCGTCGCACCTCCGCCCCCCGAGGTCGTTGGGGCTTCACCAACGGTCTCGTCCACCGCATCGTAGCGCTCCGCTGCCACTCAAGATCTGCATCCGTGCGCGGCCAGCCAACGCCAGCGCATCACCCTCAACGGCTCTGAAGTGACCCGCACTCTAGCTAGGCGAGCATGCCCAAACGCCGGCCCGAACTAGGTATCCACACATCACTCCCTTGTGCACTGTTCCGACGATGTTTGGATATCCTTTCACTGCTCTCTTAGCTTACACGCCTATGCAACTCTGACTTTAACTCTTATTTCTTCTGGAGATATCATCTGAAACAAGCAAATCCATTTTTTAGCGAAGCATGACGGGGCTACGGGATCTGGTACACATCCTGCACACCCGTATAACCTTGTAAGTATCTGTCCTCCGGTACAACATCAAGGTCGATTCCTCTTATTTGATCAACCATTCGCCGTGTCAAAAATGCAGAGGGGGATGCAAGGAGCACAAGGCCTGCACATCCAAGCAAGTGGTAACATGGACTTGTACATGGAACATCCCAAGCGCAAGCAGAGCTGCAGCGAGCCTGTACAACGAGCTAGCGTAAGTCCCTGCATTTCATTTAATTCGTACTGGCATTCGTGTATGATTTGTGTGCAGTGGCTGATCCACGAATTCAAGTTACCAGGGGCGAACATTTAACTTAAAAAATACGAAGGCACTTGCACTCCGGAAATCAACATAACTTGAGAAATGTGAAGCTACATGCACTTTGAAAACCAGCTAATGATCCAAAGTAGTTCAGATTATAAACACTAAATGATGCAAGCACCAAAAAACACAAAATGCAACATGGTGTACAAGGACTACAAACATGGTCTGTACCTGCCTGAATTATTCGTTCTCTGGCTGAAAATATCGAAGTGTAATTGCACGTATAACCAGTGCGCAAACTGCATATCAATATATCTATCCTGCACAAGTATGCCAATAGTTTCAAACAACAGATTAGAAAAGTATTTATGCTATGTTGTCATGATACGGGGACTTTCTGGTAGATGGCCTCGACGTTTCCTCAAGCTATGAAAATGCACTATAATTTGCTTGTCATCAATGCCTGCAAATCTCTGTCTCTCTCAACATAGTAGATCATCATTAGACACTAAATCCTTCAATGAGCTTGCAAAATGCTTGCATTAGATCCCTCATTAGACACTATATGTTCATCACCAGGAGCATGTAAAATGTTTGCATCAAATCCTTCATTAGCAGTCTGTTCATTAGACACTTCAGGCTCAAGAACAACATGAGCTTGTATGTTTGCACCGGAAACTTGATTAGATACATCAGATTCAGTCAGTTCAGTATTGATTGGGGGAGTTATAAAATAAGTAGAAATTGGTTTCATTTTCTCATAGATTCCCTACATACAAGCAGTTTTACAACACCGTCAGGTTTAACTATTGGCCAGAAATTGAAGAGTTGAATTAGATATAATCAGGGATGTGATGTACCTGCTCGTTGCGCATGCTACTCTTGCAAGCTGCGACTGTCCGTTTGCGCAAGCTCGATGCCATGCCCGTGCTGCCGCCGCTGCCTCCCACGCAGGCTACACCCAGGGTTGGATCTTCATCTTCTTGTCCTTCCGTTCGCTTGAAGCCCGGCGACCGCCCTCCAACGAGGGCGCGAGGAAGTGCTGTGTCGGTCTGTCCAGCGGCGGCTAGGTTAGGAGCGAACCAGACTGGAGGCTGGAGCGAATGAATTGGGATTTTTCCTGCTGTCGATCGATATGGGAGGCGCTCGTTTGGGCCGCGAGCCTGCTATAGGGCCTGCCTTGCACTTATGTTATTGGCCCATCCAAATTGAAACATTTTTCTTCATTTTTTACATTGCCTGCTCGTGCGTTGGGACGAACAAAACTAGCGTGGGCCAACCTGGACGACTCAAACTAGGTGCACACTTTCCAGCCACCTGAGGCGGCCGCCCATACCAGCCCCTATGGTGGCGTCGCCCCTTTTTGCGTGTATGATTGGATAGTGAAAAATATTCCAGTGGCGCTTTTGATTTACCCACAGAATGGTTGAATTGCTTGTTTCTATGAACTGAGTTCGCCAATAATGTGAAGGATGCCAGTCTTTTCATCCTATTGTAGATTGCTTAGATCTCGATATGCCAAAAGTAATCGCATGAAATATACAGTAAAAGCCAGTGTGATGTGTTTGGCTACAACTAGTCTGACTACACGTCCTCATATAACATATCAAGGACGCACCATCTTACCAGATTAACCATTCGACTTACCCATGCAGTGTGGGAAGAAAGAAGTATTGGGACTGCGTATCCAAGCAATTGATGCCATGGACTCCTTTGTACAACCTTGTAAGCGAAAAAGAAGTTGCAGTGTGCCTGTACAAAGAACTAGCGTAAGTTCAGTTACCTGCTTCTCGGAATTTTAGTTAGCCACTTATTGCAAAATTGTTCAATTACGTTGCTTGGCTTAATTTAGTTTGCTACTGATTACATAATGGCACAGCCTGTTAATCATATTGTAGACTGCGCCTATCTATGTGTTTGATACTTACTGTTAAGAATTACCTGTTTGCCTTAACTTAAATATCTACTTGTTTGTTTAACTGCTTTGCTGCTGCAACAGCGGGTTACAATGATGTTAATAACTACTCCCTCCGTCCCATAATATAGGACGTTTTTTGACACTAGCATAGTGTTAAAAAACGTCTTACATTATGGGACGGAGGGAGTACTTTTCAGCATCCAATTGAAACTCTTTAATTCCTTGTTTGTTTAACTGGTTTGCTGTTATAACTCCCAGTTGAGATGTTTTGCTAACTTCAACTTTTCTGAATCCAATCGGAACTTTAATGGCAAAACAGGTTAGCCCAAGATCAAAGAGCGAGGTCCCCATGGACGTTGCATCATCCCACAGCAGTGGCACCGGCCCAATCGTGCATTATGAATTGCCAACTGCTGATGCTCTAGAGGCTAAACTAGTGGTAGAAAGAGATTCTGCTTCTGCACTTAGAGATGAAGTTGACATGTTGAGGAAGCAAACAGCACAATCACAAGCAGTACTCAAGACAACCATTAAATATTTGGTGGATTTCAAAACGAAGCAAGCTGAGACTGACCAGATTGTTAAGGTCCTGAAGGAAAAAAGGAAATTAAATTCCTACTTGGTAAATCATAGGTGAAATGTTCTTTCCATAGTTGAATAACCTTTGTGTTGTCTGTTCATGTAATCAATCAAACCATTTGTTTTAGAGATCATGTAATAATTTTTTTTGTTTTTTGGTTTGTAATTTTATTTGAGCACAAGTCTGTATTAATTGATAAGACTCGGAGACATTTCATTTGGATTGCTGTGCCAGACCTACAAATATGCCAATCGGGCTGAATGTGCATTCAGCAATAGTAGTAGTATAGATGGACCATAAGTGGCACGCATCGGAAAGGGCCAAGATGCTGGCTAAAAAAAGATGTTGTTGTAGCCAAAAAAAAGTACAGCGGCCTGGCTTATGTATGTTAGTTGATATTATTGATCCATATACTCTATAAGTGTTTATATGTCTGTTAGTTCTGTACATTCTTGGTTGATTGACTCGGTATTTGAATCTTGATACATCGCTTGTGTACATATCTAAATGGGAGTACACATTATGCTGCGTGTGACATTTGAGTTGGACATGAAGTGTTCCAAATATTCGAATTCACCTTAAACTGGATACTAGTTTCTGAATTTGAGTATCGGCATTTGTAAACCATATTCATATATGACAGTGGAATACATCTTTGTCGTCCTTTTGAAGATATATAAAAACACATAGAACGATTTATAAAGATTCATATAGGAATACAAAATGGATTCGAATTTAGTTGCCAGGGTAAACGTGGATGCTTATTGTCCCAAAATTCGAAAGAAGCTGCAAAATGTCCACTCCCACGTCGGCTGCCCGAAGCCAAGTGTTTGGGAGATGGAAATTACTGTCTACCCATTACACGGACAATCCATCGGCCCGATTTCCACTGCTCTAAATAGGGGTAGGTTAGTAACTTCAATTAGACGTGACACGACCGCCTCTGAGCCCATTCCGACACGGTGGGCGTCAAACATGGGCGGCAAAACACATTTGATTCAAGCTCGTCCGAAAGACCTCTGTTTCTCCCTCCATTCCCCATTCATACACGGTGGGCGGCAAAACAAACTCGACTCGGCCGAAATCGATGTAGGCAAATATTTTCAATAGGGGCAGGTTTGTAACTTCACTCAGACGTGACACAACCGCCCTACCTGTCAGCCCCGTTCATACACCGTGGGCGCCAACCATGGGCGCCAACCACCCTCTCCTCGCCCGAAATCGCTCTGGGCAAATATTGGCGAGATGCGAGATTACCGTCCTATCCCCAACCGACGAGACGTCCAAATTTTAAACGGGGGCTAAGTTCGTAACTTTCCCATATTTCAGACAGGCGCGTCCCAAAAACATGGTTCCCCGTACCTCTCCCTCCATTTTCCCATTCATACACCGTCCGCGCTAGAACACCCCATCCCCACACCAGCCTCCGTCCGCCACCCCATCCATCGCCGCCGTCCTCCACCACATCCATCGCCACCGTCCTCCACCATGCCGGAGCGCCTACCAAGACCGCGTCGTCCACTGCTAGAGATGGACGTTTCTCATCCACGGCGACGGACCAATAGCCTTGCATCGCGTCCTCTCGCTTCATCGGCGCCGTCGTCCTCTTTGCCGGGGCCGCTCACACGACCTTCTCTTCCACCGCAACGGGACTTATCCCCCGATGCACCCGTCTACCGTCGCAGATCTGCTTCAACGCCACCGACAGCCATCGCACCCCCGATGCCTACACGGCGCCGCAAGAGAGGTGGTACTTCATATCTCCTCAACTTTTTGATCTCAACCAGAAAATAGATCTTAACTTGGTTACTCTACTTTCTTTTCAGCTCTTAGAATTTAGTTCTTAGTTCGAAGCAAACAATGGATGCTAAATATCATTTCTCCGGTTTGCAGCTTCAAATCTGCCATGGCACAGCCATAATACGGTTTAATTGATCATGCTTAGGGTTTAATTGATCATGTTGGTTCCGTGGTGGTTTCTTTAATAGAAATCGGAGGGAAAACCCTCTTTTGCTAAAAAAATATGCTTAGAGTTTCCCCCTTTTATGATCACTATACGATCAGAATACGTGCTTCGTGTCATAATAACACTGCTCCACGCATCAAGCTAAACAAGCTTAGATGTTCAAATACGAATCTGATATTATTAAAACAGAGTTGTTTAATTGGTCAGCTAAATGTTCCTAAATTAGTTTCGAAAATGCATGTTCGCCGCTCGGGTGTGTATCTCTACAGGGTGCCCACGGTGGGCCGGCCCACCCTGGGATTTTGGGTCGTCCCAGGCCCCGATTCCCCTCTGTTCTGCTGCGCGCTTCCGATCTCTACTCGCCCCCAGCCGCCTGCCTCGCCGGCGACTTGCCGTCCCCGGACGGCATGACTCTAGGAGGAGACGCCGGACTAACAGGAGGCCAGGAGCCGCTCGCCCAACAGCGTCACCGCTGCCCGGGCGCGCCGCCGTGCCTACCTTCCCAGTCCGTTCAGGGCTCAGGCGTGCAGCACCCACCAAGCCAACCCGATTTATCCTGAGATACGTCCTCAACACTCAGCAGCCACTCCTCATCACCCATTTTCTAATTGATTCATTACTCATTAGGCAGGACTGTCATTAGGGTTTGTTGTGTGCTCAGTGCTACCTACACTTAATGGTTCAGATGTATTTCGGTAATCTTTAGTACCTCTAAAGTTCACAGGGTTTTCAAAATTCCGGCCCTCGGAACAGAAACTAGTCATTTTGGATTGTTGGTCGTAGTGACATTGACCCAGATTACTACTGCAAGCCAGGTTTGTTGACAATTTTACTTGTCTTTCTTACTCATTCGATATAATATCCAATTATTCACGTCGATTAGTTGCAAACAATAAGTGCTAGACAAACTTCTTCATTCAGATTTTGGACGGTCTCTTACTGCAGTTACAATTCTGCATACTTGTCCTAATAAGCTCACAAGTAAATGATTGATTCACTACATCTATGCTTGCCTTGTCATATTTGTTGTCAATATTCTTTTAGGGTGGACCACCCTGTTTCTAAATACTGGAACCGTAGACCTGAGTGAATAGTATTTCTCTATGTGATCTCTTCCATCATGTGTGGGTAACGAACACTGCATTGTATAGAAAGAAAGTGTCATTTCCAGCTTTTACATAGGTTTCGATCTTTTACATGGAATACAATCTGCCTACTTGCTTTGTGTCGCACTACCAACACTCCACCCTTGAAGCTAAACATTACGCCACTCATAATTGCTTAGTTTATTTGTTCAAATACGAATTTCATATGATTCTAATGTTCCTACTTCAGTTTTGAAATGTGTGCCTGCCTGTTATAGAGACATAAGGGGTTTGTATTTCTGTGTGTGGTCTGGTCAGCACGGTTGGGGAGGTGAACTTTGCATATGCAGGGGTTTATAGGGAGACACTCTCCGAGTTGAATCCGCAATGCATTCCATAGATAATCTGACTACTTTTTATGTTTTCATGAATCTCAGATTCTGAACAGCATCATAATGATTATGAGCTTGCGCGCATGAAAAGAATAAAGCAGAACAATGCCATGGCTGTCAAACTTGGCATTAAGGGACTGAAATCAAGTCTGGATGCAATGCAATGCAAACGCTCTCCACCTACAGATTCATGCTCAGAATATGATCCTAACAGTGATTCTGAGCTAGAGGGAGACCTAAGTCAATGTAGCTCCCTAGTGGAGGAGTCAGAGGAAGATGCCCTATCTTATTCACCCATCAAGGTACTTGCTCTAACTTTCCAAGGTTACATTGCTCGCACATATCTTGCAACTGATGCTTTGCATTGCTTCTACTTTGTTGAACTGCCATTAGCTTAGTTTACACATCGTGTATGTGAATACGCCCTGCCTATCCATTTTCAGTACATATTCCATCTGTCATCATACCATATTTATCCATTCAAATGTTGTTCTTGTGTATCAGACGTTCAAAAGGAAGAGGGCGATTGCTGATCGTGGAGGAGCACAAGCAAAGTATTTGGAAAAGGTAGTGGCACCTGATAAATCAAATAGCCCATTAGGTGTAGTTGCAATATCACCTGACCCACAAAATACCCCAACTCTAGCAGACTCTAGCCCTACTACACTGGTCATTTCTGATGCCCCAACTCAGCAGACCCCAACTGCAGCAAACAGTATGATTATGCCAGTTGACATAGCACCAGCTGTACGACGCAAAACCCCCATTCCAGCAAAGAGTACACCAAATCCAGTTGCCAAATCCCTTTTCGAACCAGAGAGAGCCCCAATTGCAGCAAATAGGACCCCTGTTCCATTTCTTCCCAGTTTAGAAGACGAAGCTTATGTTGTTGTCAGGAACTTTGTGCGCATCTTTCCTTCATGGAAAGATTATACCGCAGACACAGAACAATTTCCAGTCTTCCTCCGCAACTTACGCGTAAGTAATGTACTAATGTTATTCATGGTCATTACTGCATATGTTTCTGCTGACAGAAGACACAAGATTTCATTCTTTTAAATAGGCGAGGAGCAAACTGGATTGTGATGACGAGCAAGAGTTGGTTGCGCTTTTCAAGCACTCGTTGATGAAGTATCGTTCCTACCTGAGGCAAGCGCACTTCGATGGCAAGCCTCTGAACGAAATTTCTGTAAAGTCTCCGGTGCTACATTTATCCGACGGTGACTGGAATAATCTTGTTACACATTGGTCTCGGCTGCAGCGTAAGGTACTGTCTATGATATCACATCACAATTTGAACTACATTTCTGCATTTGCCTTAATGTCTCACTTGTACGAAAACTGTTAGCAGAAGAACATTCGTTCTCAAGGGACCACAGAATCTCGCAACTATACTGCACACTGCATTGCTCTCGTGAGTACCTCTTGCCCTGTATGACCATACTTACTTTCATAGCTGTTTGATTATGTAGCATCACTGCACATGTTAGCCTCGTAATCGCCCATTTGGTGGACATTATAAGATCCGTATGGACTCTTACACAAATTTAGAATCAACCCAATGCTTTTGAAGAGGTTTAGCTCTGCAGTCCTCTTGTAAGGACTGAACGTGGTCTATCACTGTACTTACATTAACAGCTACTCCCTCCGTCCCATAATATAAGAACGTTTTGTACAGTACACCAGTGTTCAAAACACTCTTGTATTATGGGAAGAGGGATTGGTTCATTTTGTAGCATTCTGCATCTTATCTCCCTCGCCCACCATTTACTAAAAAAGATCAGATCTATATTTAATCTTACCAACAAGTAGAATACACAGACAATGCCAGTGCAGAAGTGTAGCCCATTGCTCTTGTCAGTACATTTTGTCCTGTAACGCTTGTACTTCCAGGGATTGGTAGTTGATTATGTAGCATCAATCTGCATCTTATCTTCATTATCCTCTATCCCTTCCAGTATTATCATATCTATAATTACTCTCTACAAAATGTAGAGTACAGGCAATGCTTATGAAGAAGATTCTGTGCTGAAATTCTTGAGTTATCCTTCCCTTGACATGGAGAAGGGCATTATAAAGCCGGTGTTAACTGTTAATGTAAGTCAGTCCTTCTAAAGCCTTTATCCTCAACTGCTGTTTAATTTGCTCATACTCCCTATCGTTTACTGCTGTTTAGTTTGCTGTTTCTACCAAAATGCATGTTCGTAAGAACCGTAAGTTCTAAGTTTTACTTGTAAAACCAAATTTCTTATTCATACCATGCACATTACTTAATACTCCCTATATGTATGCTTGGTTTTGTGGATCTATAATCCAGTGTGTGGTGAAGCAGCCCACGTTTGCACCTTGTCATCTCCTGTTTTATCTTACTGATGTGGCTGATGATATGAACAACATGCCATGCACATTATCCAAAATAGATACAATGATTTTCTTTGCCCTTCATCTATGCTTGTTATGTTGACATGGTAATCCAGTAGTGTGGTGAAGCTCCCCGCATTATGAACAATGCCAAATTATGCTATTGATATTTTGAACTTACTCTTTATTTTCTAATTTGAAATTGGATAGAATTGACAGAACAGTTATCATCTTTGTTTATACACGTGCAAAACCTGTCATCTCTCTGCTTTGTTTCAGGGTGATATGCCTGATGGCATGCACAAGTCTGCTGAAGGCTGTGAGACAAACCCAACATATATTGCAGCAAAGAAGGCAAAACATCTTGAAGATAGCGAGACAACCCCAAAGTCTTGTCTTGATGCAGTGTTCAAGTTACTTGAGACTAACAGTCAGACAAGCTCACAGAATTCGTTGTCTGAATCAGTTCGACTTCTTCAGTCCCAAGTTCTAGCAGAAAGGCATTCTGCAACTCAACTTCGACTTGAAGTCCTATCTCTAAGAAAGATTGCGGAGAACACCAATGAGAACCTCATCGCTAAACAGCTACACCTGGAAGCTATGACCGACATGCTAGGCCGGTCTCACAGCCTTGCTCAGCAGCTTGCGCAGCAGTTCCCCCGCAAGGCTAACCTTTCTTGAACTGTCTTGGAAGTGGTCTCGGTTCAGTATTATTTTGTTACGCTGCAATGGTGCCCAGTTTTTGTAATCTGCTTCTTCGTTGCGCTTTATGATCACTGGTGGCGAACTTCGATGCCCAGTGGATGTAATATACCTTAAATCCTTTATTGTATAGTGTAGGTTTATTCTTAGTTACTATGCCGTAATTTCTTTATTGTGTAGAGTAGGTTTGTTCTTAATTCCTACTAGTTACTGCCATCATTCGCTATCTGAAAAAAAATCAGATGTAGTCGACCGGGCCGAAACATTCGATAACGGGCCAGGTTTTTAGCGGGCCACAATTGGGCCGGCCTGCGTCTTTCTTGGGCCCGAATGATTGGGGCCTTCACACATTGCGCCAGGCCCAAACTTACACCGGCCTATATTTTAGTTGGGCCTTTTGTCGACCCAGCGCTTAGTTCGGCCCAGGTAGCGTTGGGCCATTAACAGGCTGAATATTGTACTGGCCTGTTACGGCCGAGATGAAACCACGGGCCTTTAGCAGGCCAAAATGCATGTTGGGCCTCAATTTTCACTAGTCGTCGACGGGCCTTCAGCAGGCCGAAATGTAGACCGGGCCGTTATGGGCCCAGTTAGCTCACGGGCCGTTACCAGGCCGAAACATATCTCGGGCCTTAGTTGGCCCACTGATATCATGGGCCTTTAAGAGGCCGAAAGCTTAGTACAGGCATCAACGGGCCGAATTACGCGACAGGCCTTTAACAGGCCCAAAGTCACGTTGGGCTTAACTGTTGCCACCTTTAGCACGGGCCGTTAGTGGGCCCGATGTCCCGTCGGACCATATATGGCCCATGGGCAGCACGGGCCATTCCCAGGCCGAAAGTCACACCGGGCTGAAATGGGCCCATGTCTACATCAGGCCTCTAACAGGCCGAAAGTCACTGGGCTGTAGTTGGGCCCGAATATTCGGCGAACAATTAACGGGCCAGATCTGGCTTCGGGCCGCAAATGGGCCCAAATATTGGGCGAACAATTAACATGCCAGATCTGACTTCGGGCCATAAATGGGCCCAAATATTGGGCGAAGAATTAACGGGCCAGATCTGGTTTCGGGCTGTAAATGGGCCTTTATTAAGCAGGCCGTTATTGGGCTAGCCCACTAGTACCTAATTAAGTTCTACGGGCCTTTGACTGGGCCGACCTTTTTAACCTATAAGGGCCTCTGTTGGGCCCAGCCACGTGTCAACGTACCATAGGCATGTCTCCTCCAATGGACGGGCGACATCTGGCCCACTGACGAGCTGACAGGTGTTCCCTTCGGCCAATCAGAATTTTACACGTGGTAATTTCCCATTGGTCGGGGCTGTTAACGGGTTATCGGATCCAAAACCCGACCCAATAGCTTAACGGCATTCCGTTATGGTGGATGCCACATGTCGGTCACCCTTGACAAAAGCACTTCTGTGACATGCGATTTATCGTCATGGAAGTGGACACTTCCGTGATGATAATTTTGGTAATGTCATGGAACACTTCTACGACAGCACAGGTATGACTATCTTGATTCTGTCATAAATTTGTCATGGATGTACATGCATGACAAAAAACGCGACCTACTGTGACAAACACGTATCATCACGGAAGTGTATTTTTTTTGTAGTGGATGTAGCCAAACCATTGAGAAGGTGGATTTTGATTAACTCTGCAAGGAGGGGTGATACGTCCATTTTGCATCATGCTTTTATATCAATATTTATTGCATTATGGGCTGTTATTACACTTTATATCTCAATACGTATGGCTATTCTCTCTTATTTTACAAGGTTTACCATGAAGAGGGGGAATGCCGGCAGTTGGAATTCTGGCTGGAAAAGGAGCAAACGTTGGAAACATATTTTGCACAACCCCAAAAGTCCTGAAACTCCACGAAACAACTTTTTGGAATTAATAAGATTTTCTGAGCGAAAGAAATACACCAGGGGGCCCACACCCTGTCCAGGAGATAGGGGGGCGCCCTCCCTATAGGGCGTGCCCCCTATCTCCTGGGCCCCCTGGTGGGCCTCCGGTGTCCATCTTCTGCTATATCATCACTTCTACCCTGGAAAAAATCGTGGGCAAGCTTACGGGACGAAACTCCGCCGCCACGAGGCGGAACCTTGGCGGAATCAATCTAGGGCTCTAGCGGAGCTGTTCTGCCGGGGAAACTTCCCTCCGGGAGGGGGAAATCATCACCAACATCATCACCAACGATCCTCTCATCGGGAGAGGGTCAATCTCCATCAACATCTTCACCAACATCATCTCCTCTCAAAACCCTAGTTCATCTCTTGTATCCAATCTTGTATCAAAACCACAAATTGGTACCTGTGGGTTGCTAGTAGTGTTGATTACTCCTTGTAGTTGATGCTAATTGGTTTACTTGGTGGAAGATCATATGTTCAGATCCTTTATGCATATTATTACTCCTCTGATTATGAACATGAATATGCTTTGTGAGTAGTTACGTTTGTCCCTGAAGACACGGGTGAAGTCTCGCTATTAGTAGTCATGTGAATTTGGTATTCGTTCGATATTTTGTTGAGATGTATGTTGTCTTTTCCTCTAGTGGTGTTATGTGAACGTCGACTACATGACACTTCACCATTATTTGGGCCTAGAGGAAGGCATGGGGAAGTAATAAGTAGATGATGGGTTGCTAGAGTGACAGAAGCTTAAACCCTAGTTTATGCGTTGCTTCGTTAGGGGCTGATATGGATCCATATGTTTAATGTTGTGGTTAGGTTTACCTTAATACTTCTTTTGTAGTTGCGGATGCTTGCAATAGGGGTTAATCATAAGTGGGATGCTTGTCCAAGTAAGGGCAGTACCCAAGTACCGGTCCACCCACATATCAAATTATCAAAGTACCGAACGCGAATCATATGAACGTGATGAAAACTAGCTTGACGATAATTCCCATGTGTCCTCGGGAGCTCCTTTCTCATTATTAGAAATTGTCTAGGCTTATCCTTTGCTACATAAAGGATTGGGCCACCTTGCTGCACTTTACTTATTTTATTTACTTTTTACTCGTTACTATTTATCTTATCACAAAACTATTTATCACCTACAATTTCAGTGCTTGCAGAGAAAACCTTACTGAAAACCGCTTATCATTTCCTTCTGCTCCTTGTTGGGTTCGACACTCTTACTTATCGAAAGAACTACGATTGATCCCCTACACTTGTGGGTCATCAAGACTCTTTTCTGGCGCCGTTGCCGTGGAGTGTAGCGCTTTTGGTGAGTGGAACTTGGTAAAGAAACATCTATATAGTGTGCTGAAATTTTCTGTTACTTGTCACTATGGAAACTAATCCTTTGAGGGGCTTGTTTGGGGTATCTAGTTGCTCCTCAACCTACTGAACTTTATGAAAATATTTATTTTGATATCCCTTCGGGTATGATAGAGAAACTGCTAGCTAATCCATTTGCAGGAGATGGAACATTGCATCCCGATTTACACCTTATCTTTGTGGATGAAGTTTGTGGATTATTTAAGCTTGCAGGTATTCCCGATGATGTTGTCAAAAGGAAGGTCTTCCCTTTATCTTTGAAGGGAGATGCATTGACATGGTATAGTCTATGTGACGATACGAGATCTTGGAATTGTAAGCGATTGAAGTTGGAATTTCACCAGAAGTTCTATCCTATGCATCTTGTTCATCGTGATCGTAATTACATATATAATCTCTGGCCTCGCGAAGGAGAAAGCATCGCTCAAGCTTGGGGGAGGCTTAAGTCAATGTTATATTCATGCCCCAATCATGAGCTCTCTCGGGAAATGATTATTCAGAACTTTTATGCTCGGCTTTCTCTTGATAATCGCAACCTGCTCGATACTTCCTATGTTGGTTCTTATATGCTGAAGACTATTGATTTCAAATGGGACTTATTAGAAAGAATTAAACGCAACTCTGAAGATTGGGGTTCCGATGATGGTAAGGAGTCAGGTATGACACCTAAGTTCGATTGTGTCAAATCTTTTATGAATACCGATGTTTTTCATGGATTTAGCGCTAAGTATGGACTTGACTCTGAGATAGTAGCTACTTTCTGTGAATCTTTTGGTACTCATGTTGATCTCCCTAAAGAGAAGTGGTTTAAATATAATTCTCCTGTTGAAGTGAAAGTAGTTGCACCTATTACAGTCGAAGAAAAGACTATTACCTATAGTGATCCTATTGTTCCTACTGCTTATGTTGAAAAACCTCCTTTTCCTGTTAGGATAAAGGATCATGCTAAACTGTTGTTCGTAAGAGTAATACTAGGACTTATACACCTCCTGAGCAAATTAATGTTGAACCTAGTATTGCTATGTTTAAAGATCTCTTGGATGAGGATTTAAATGGGCATGTTATTTATTTCTGTGGTGAGACTGCTAATATTGCTAGGCCAGATACTAAGACATGTAGACCTATCGTAGGCATGCCTGTTATTTATGTTAAAATAGGAGATCATTATTATCACGGCTTATGTGATATGGGTGCTAGTGCTAGTGCAATACCTTATTACTTATATCAAGAAATTATGCATGACATTGCACCCATTGAGTTAGAAGACATTGATGACACTATTAAGCTTGCTAATAGGGATACCATTAAACCCTTTGGGATTGTTAGAGATGTTGAAGTTTTGTGTGGGAAGGTTAAATACCATGCTGATTTCCTTGTTCTTGGTTCCCCACAAGATGATTTTTGTCCCATTATTTTTGGTAGACCCTTCTTGAATACAACTAGTGCTAAGATTAATTGTGAAAAGAATATTGTCACTATTGGCATAGATGGTATGTCTCATGAGTTTAATTTCTCTAAGTTTAGTAGACAACCTCGTGAAAGGGAACCACCTAGTAAGGATGAATTTATTGGTCTTGCTTCCATTGCTGTTCCTCCAACTGATCCGTTAGAACAATACTTGCTAGACCATGAAAACGATATGTTTATGAAGGAAAGAGAGGAAATAGATGAAGTGTTCCTTAAACAGGAACCTATGCTGAAACATAACCTTCCCGTTGAAATTCTTGGGGATCCCCCTCCACCCAAGGGTGATCTCGTGTTTGAACTCAAACATTTACCTAATAATCTTAAGTATGCTTATCTTGATAAAAAAGAAATATATCCTGTTATTATTAGTGCTAACCTTTCAGAGAAAGAAGAAGAAAGATTATTGAAAACTCTGAAGAAGCATCGAGCAGCTATTGGATACACTCCGGATGATATTAAGGGCGTTAGTCCCATGTTATGTCAACACAAAATTACATTGGAGGACGATGCCAAACTAGTTAGAGATCCTGAAAGACGATTAAATCCCAAGATGAAGGAAGCGGTAAGAAAGGAGATACTAAAGCTCCTTGAGGCAGGTATTATTTGTCCCATTGCTGATAGTGAATGGGTAAGCCATGTCCATTGTGTCCCTAAAAAGGGAGGTATTACCGTTGTTCCTAATGATAAAGATGAATTGATCCCGCAAAGAATTATTATAGGTTATAGGATGGTAATTGATTTCCATAAGTTAAATAAAGCTACCGAGAAAGATCATTACCCTTTACCTTTTATTGATCAAATGCTAGAAGACTATCCAAACACACACATTTCTGCTTTCTAGATGGTTATTCTGGTTTCTCTCAGATACGTGTGTCAGCGAAGGATCAATCTAAAGCTACTTTTACTTGCCATTTTGGTACTTTTGCTTATAGACGTATGCCTTCTGGTTTATATAATGCACCTGCTACCTTTCAAAGATGCATGATGGCTATATTCTCTGATTTTTGTGAAAAGATTTGTGAGGTATTCATGGATGACTTTTCTGTCTATGGATCCTCATTTGATGATTATTTGAGCAACCTTGATCGAGTTTTGCAGAGATGCGAAGACACTAGTCTCGTCCTGAATTGGGAAAAGTGTCACTTTATGGTTAATGAAGGCATTGTCTTGGGGCACAAGATCTCCGAGAGAGGTATTGAAGTTGATAAAGCCAAAGTTGATGCTATTGAAAAGATG
Organism: Triticum aestivum; assembly: GCF_018294505.1. Taxonomy (NCBI): domain Eukaryota; kingdom Viridiplantae; phylum Streptophyta; class Magnoliopsida; order Poales; family Poaceae; genus Triticum; species Triticum aestivum. The sequence continues at coordinate 197,840,343 of NC_057798.1, forward strand.
CCATGTCCCAAGGACATAAAAGGTATAAGAAGTTTCCTTGGTCACGCCGGTTTTTATAGGAGGTTCATTAAGGACTTTTCTAAAATCTCTAGGCCTCTAACTAATTTATTGCAAAAAGATATTCCTTTTGTCTTTGATGATGATTGCGTAGAAGCATTTGAAACACTTAAGAAAGCTTTGATCACTGCACCTGTTGTTCAGCCACCTGATTGGAATTTACCTTTTGAAATTATGTGTGATGCTAGTGATTTTGCTGTAGGTGCTGTTCTAGGGAAAAGAGTCAATACGAAATTGAATGTTATCCAGTATGCTAGTAAGACTCTTGATACTGCCCAGAGAAATTATGCTACTACTGAAAAAGAGTTCTTAGCAGTTGTGTTTGCAAGTGATAAGTTTAGACCTTATATTCTTGATTCCAAAGTTACTATTCACACTGATCATGCTGCTATTAAATATCTTATGGAAAAGAAAGATGCTAAGCCTAGACTCATTAGATGGGTTCTCTTGCTCCAAGAATTTGATTTGCATATTATTGATAGAAAGGGAGCTGAGAACCCCGTTGCAGATAACTTGTCTAGGTTAGAGAATGTTCTTGATGACCCACTGCCTAATAATGATAGCTTTCCTGATGAACAATTAGCGGTCGTCAATGATTCTCGTACTGCTCCTTGGTATGCTGATTATGCTAATTACATTTTTGCTAAATATTTACCACCTAGTTTCACATATCAGCAAAAGAAAAAGTTCTTTCATGATTTAAGACATTACTTCTGGGATGACCCACACCTATATAAAGAAGGAGTAGATGGTGTTATTAGACGTTGTGTGCCTGAGCATGAACATGAACAGATCCTACATAAGTGTCACTCTAAATCCTATGGAGGACACCACGCTAGAGATAGAACTGCACACAAGGTACTACAATCTGGTTTTTATTGGCCTACTCTCTTCAAAGATGCTCGTAAGTTTGTCTTATCTTGTGATGAATGCCAAAGAGTAGGTAACATTGGTAGACGTCAAGAATTGCCTATGAATTATTCTCTTGTTATTGAACCATTTGATGTTCGGGGCTTTGATTATATGGGACCTTTTCCTGCCTCTAATGGTTATACACATATTTTAATTGCTGTTGATTATGTTACTAAGTGGGTAGAAGCTATTCCAACTAGTAGTGCTGATCATAACACTTCTATTAAAATGCTTAAAGAAGTTATTTTTCCGAGGTTTGGAGTCCCTAGATATCTTATGACTGATGGTGGTTCACATTTTATTCATGGTGCTTTCCGTAAGATGCTTGCTAAGTATGATGTCGATCATAGAATCGCATCTCCTTATCATCCACAGTCTAGTGGTCAAGTAGAGTTGAGCAATCGATAGCTCAAATTAATTTTGCAAAAGACTGTGAATAGATCTAGAAAGAATTGGTCCAAAAAACTTGATGATGCATTATGGGCCTATAGAACTGCATACAAAAATCCTATGGGTATGTCTCCATATAAGATGGTTTATGGAAAAGCGTGTCATTTGCCTCTTGAACTTGAACATAAGGCATATTGGGCTATTAAAGAGCTCAACTATGACTTCAAACTTGCTGGTGAGAAGAGGTTGTTTGATATTAGCTCCCTTGATGAATGGAGAACTCAAGCCTATGAGAATGCCAAGCTATTCAAAGAAAAAGTCAAACGTTGGCATGATAAAAGGATACAAAAGCGTGAGTTTAATGTAGGAGACTATGTATTATTATTCAACTCTCGCTTAAGATTTTTTGCAGGAAAACTTCTCTCAAAATGGGAAGGTCCTTACATTATCGAGGAGGAGAACCGTATCCTGAAGGGCATCATCGCCAAGAAAATCATAACACCAACCGTGACGAAGGAGACATAATCACATGGGTATGGGCACTCCCCTTGGCAACTGCCAAGCTTGGGGGAGGTGCCCCGGTATCGTATCACCATCACACTCCTATCTTTACCGCTTTATTTAGTTTGATCCTTTTAGTAGTATCTTGATCTAGTAGATTGAAGTTTTGATATCAAGTAGTTTGAGTTTTGCATTGTGATCTCTTTTTGTATTTGAGTCCGCGATCTATCTATAATAAAGATTAGTGTTGAGTCAAGGGCCTTGCTTTGTTGCTATGATCTTGAGGAAGTAGAAAGAATTAAAGAGTTCTTATTGATCTTATGGATAGTGATAACTTCACATATAGAAAGTATGAGGCATAAAAATTGTTGAGAGTTGATAAACGTAGTCTTGGTCATCGTTGCAATTAATAGGAAGTGATAAGGAAAGAGGGGTTCACATATAAATATACTACCTTGGACATCTTTTGTGATTGTGAGCACTCATTAAGTATGACATGCTAAAAGAGTTGACGTTGGACAAGGAAGACAACGTAATGGTTTATGTTTTCTCACATCTCAGTTAAAGTATATTGTCATTGACCTTCCAAACATGTTGAGCTTGCCTTTCCCCCTCATGCTAGCTAAATTCCTTGCACCAAGTAGAGATACTACTTGTGCTTCCATATACCCTTAAACCCAGTCTTGCCATGAGAGTCCACCATATCTACCTATGGATTGAGTAAGATCCTTCAAGTAAGTTGTCATCGGTGCAAGCAATAAAAATTTCTCTCTAAATATGCATGACTTATTAATGCAGAGAAAATAAGCTTTATACGATCTTGTTATGGAAGCAATAAAAGCGACGGACTGCATAATAAAGGTCCATACACAAGTGGCAATATAAAGTGACGTTCTTTCATACTAAGATTTTGTGTATCCTACCCTAAAAGTGCATGACAACCTCTACTTCCCTTTGCAAAGGGCCTATCTTTACTTTATGTTCTTACTTTATGTTTTTATTTTGAACTTGAGTCAAGGTGATCCTCACCTTTCCCTTTTTCATTTTATCCTTTGGCAAGCTCCTCGTGTTTGAAAGATCATGATACATATATCCAATTGGATGTTCGTTAGCATGGGCTATTATTGTTGACATCACCTAAAGGTAAATACGTTGGGAGGCAACACAATAAGCCCCTATCTTTCTCAGTGTCCGGCTGAAACTCCATAACCACAAGTATTGCGTGAGTGTTAGCAATTGTAGAAGACTATATGATAGTTGAGTATGTGGACTCGCTGAAAAGCTCTATTGTTGACTCTTTCTGATGTTATGATAAATTGCAATTGCTTCAATGACTGAGATTATAGTTTGTTAGTTCTTAATGAAGTTTTTGAACCATACTTGATATTGTGAATTGATTGTCACTTGAGCATAAGAAATTATATAATGAAATCTGTTTTTGTGTTGTTATAAGAATGATCATGATGCCCTCATGTCCGTATTTTATTTTTATCGACACCTCTATCTCTAAACTTGTGGACATATTTTTCGATTTTGGCTTCCGCTTGAGGACAAGCGAGGTCTAAGCTTGGGGGAGTTGATACGTCCATTTTGCATCATGCTTTTATATCAATATTTATTGCATTATGGGCTGTCATTACACATTATACCTCAATACTTATGGCTATTCTCTCCTATTTTACAAGGTTTACCATGAAGAGGGAGAATGCCGGGAGCTGGAATTCTGGCTGGAAAAGGAGCAAACATTGGAAACCTGTTCTCCACAACTCCAAAAGTCCTGAAACTCCATGAAACAACTTTTTGGATTTATTAAGAATTTATGAGCAAAAGAAATAGGCCAGGGGGCCCACACCCTGTCCAGGAGATAGCCCCCCCCCCATAGGGCCTGCCCCCCCATCTCCTGGGCCCCTTGGTGGGCCTCCGGTGTCCATCTTCTACTATATCATCGCTTCTACCCTGGAAAAATTCGTGGGCAAGCTTACGGGACGAAACTCCGCCGCCACGAGGCGAAACCTTGGCGGAATCAATCTAGGGCTCTGGCGGAGCTATTCTACCGGGGGAACTTCCCTCCGGGAGGGGGAAATCATCACCAACGTCATCACCAACGATCCTCTCATCGGGAGAGGGTCAATCTCCATCAACATCTTCACCAGCACCATCTCCTCTCAAAACCCTAGTTCATCTCTTGTACCCAATCTTGTATCAAAACCACAAATTGGTACCTGTGGGTTGCTAGTAGTGTTGATTACTCCATGTAGTTGATGCTAATTGGTTTACTTGGTGGAAGATCATATGTTCAGATCCTTTATGCATATTATTACTCCTCTGATTATGAACATGAATATGCTTTGTGAGTAGTTACGTTTGTTCCTAAGGACATGGGTGAAGTCTCGCTATTAGTAGTCATGTGAATTTGGTATTCGTTCGATATTTTGTTGAGATGTATGTTGTCTTTTCCTCTAGTGGTGTTATGTGAACGTCGACTACATGACACTTCACCATTACTTGGGCCTAGAGGAAGGCATGGGAAAGTAATAAGTAGATGATGGGTTGCTAGAGTGACAGAAGCTTAAACCCTAGTTTATGCGTTGCTTCCTTAGGGGGTGATATGGATCCATATGTTTAATGATGTGGTTAGGTTTACCTTAATACTTCTTTTGTAGTTGTGGATGCTTGCAATAGGGGTTAATCATAAGTGGGATGCTTGTCCAAGTAAGGGCAGTACCCAAGTACCGGTCCACCCACATATCAAATTATCAAAGTACCGAACGCGAACCATATGAACGTGATGAAAACTAGCTTGACGATAAATCCCATGTGTCCTCGGGAGCTCCTTTCTCATTATTAGAAATTGTCTAGGCTTATCCTTTGCTACATAAAGGATTGGGCCACCTTGCTGCACTTTACTTATTTTATTTACTTTTTACTCGTTACTATTTATCTTATCACAAAACTATTTATCACCTACAATTTCAGTGCTTGCAGAGAAAACCTTACTGAAAACCGCTTATCATTTCCTTCTGCTCCTCGTTGGGTTCGAGACTCTTACTTATTGAAAGGACTATGATTGATCCCCTACACCTGTGGGTCATCAAGGGGCACTACAGATCCATATGACATCCAATATGAAAACATACCCCACTTTTGCTTTTCATGTGGCCGATCGGGTCACTCTGATCTGGTCTGCCCGACTCCGGGAACGAGAGATGAAAATGGTGATTTGCCCTTTGGCAAAGGACTACGACCGTCGGACGAGAAGAAGAAAGCTGCATCTTCTGAGGGTTCCTAAAAAACCCAGCCAGCCAAATCCAAAAAGAATGAGAGAAAGAACTCCAGTAATGCAGCGGAAGGAGATGTTGAGGTGAACTCCCCTGTCAAGCGTAACACTGCTCCAAAGCGCAAGGGGGGCCCCTACCCAAGTTTAGCACAGAGTCGAGATCCCCCTCCTCACAAACCATGCTACAAATGATGCGAAGGGGATGGAGCACGCACCTGCGAGTGGCACAAAGGAGGGAGAGGGTTCTGAGGACAATGGCACAGTGCGAGAACCAAAAAAGAAGAAACCCACACCCACCAACTCTGGTACTTCGGCAGAGGCTGCTACGCAGCCCTGCCCAGCCCAATGATTTGCTTAAGTTGGAACTACCGGGGGCTTGGGAACCCCGAGGCAATTCGCGAGCTTCGCAATGTTGTGAAGCAAGAAGGGTCCTCTCTAGTTTTTGTCATGGAAACAAAGATTAGAGGGAAACGTGTAGAGAGATTGCAGCAGACCTTGGGGTTTGCAGGTTGCTTTGCTGTTGACATCGATGGATTAAGTGGAGGCGTTGGACTCTTTTGGTCCAAGGATGTTACAGTAGAGCTCAAGAACTACAACTCGTCCCACATTGATGTAGTGGTGCGTGATGCTTCGGACACTTCGGTGAACTGGAGATTCACCGGTTTCTATGGAGCGCCAAGAGCAGAAAACATGCATCATAGCTGGCGCTTCCTCCGTACCCTACATGCACTCCCGCATTCAGCGTGGTTATGTATGGGTGATTTTAATGAGACCCTATATGGGGAAGAGCACTTCAGTCGGACGGCTCGGCCAGAATGGCAGATGAGAGCCTTCCGCGAGATCACCGATGAGTGTGCATTCCAGGATCTGGGCTAGACGGGTGTAGCTTACACTTGAGACAACCGACAATCCGGCGATGCAAATGTTAAAGCCCGACTAGACCGAGCCTTTGCCAATGAGGAATTTAGACATATTTTCGAGTATGTCAAAGTGCGCCATATCTGCTCGGTGGAGTCATACCACTGCTATGTGCTAAATGACTTTCAGCGCCAACCCCCCATCAACAGATCACATACGTCGAAATCGTTCCGCTATGAGAACATTAGGCAGTCTCATAGTGATTACGAGCAACTTGTCACTAAAACCTGGCGTGCACAAGCAAGATAGCCAGGGTTGCTTGGTATTATGAACTCCCTAGATGCACTACATCGTAGCTTGGTGCCATGGGGGCTTCAAGAATTTGGATGTCTAACAAGAACAATCCGTCAACTGCAAAAGCGACTTGACAAGCTGCGTCGCCAGTCAGTTGGTCAAGGCCCTTTAGAGCAATTGAAAGGTAGCATGCTTAAGCTTTGAGAAGCTCTTAGACTGGAGGAGATTTGGTTGAAACAACGCTCTCGCGTACCATGGCTCCGGGAAGGGGACTGCAATACGGCGTATTTCCAGGTGCAGGCAAAACAACGCCAGTGCATCAACAAGATTGCCAATCTGCAACGCGCAGATGGCTCAGTTTGTGCCTTTGGAGATGAAGACAAGGAAGAAATCCTTGCGTTCTATAAAGCTCTATATACATCTCAAGGCTACAACAACAACGAGGAATTATTATCGCATGTTCCAAACCGGGTTACACCGGCTATGAATGACATGTTATGTAGACCGTTCGAAGCCCAAGAGATCCATGATGCATTATTTCAGATGGCCCCATCCAAGGCGCCGGGGGTGGACGGATTTACAGCAGGATTTTATCAATGTCACTGGGAACTACTAAAGCATGACCTAGTCCCAGCGCTGCTTGATTTCCTCAATGGTGGTGATCTACAGGCGGGTCTAAATGACACTTCAATCACATTAATCCCGAAGGTACACCATCCACAAAACATCTCTCAATATCGTCCCATTGCATTGTGCCTAGTGCTATACAATATCGCTGTTAAAGTGATTACCAATTGGTTACGGCCTTGTATGGATGAGATAATCAATGAGAAGCAAAGTGCTTTCGTCCTAGGTCGTCTAATCACTGACAATGTCCTCGTGGCTTTTGAAAGTGTTCATACGATGAAGAGGCGAAAGAAAGGGAAGAATTTCTCGTGTGCAATCAAATTGGACATGATGAAGGCTTACGATCGAGTCGAATGGCACTTCCTTGAGGCTATAATGCTATGACTCGGGTTTACTGGCAACATAGTAAGATTAATCATGAAGTGCGTCGCTTTGGTTCGTTTCACTCTACGTGTCAATGGAGAACTATTGCCTTTTTTCACACCCTCGAGAGGCCTCCGGCAAGGTTGTCCTATATCCCCTTACCTATTTTTGCTGTGTGCCGAAGGATTCTCGTCACTGTTGAAATACTATGGCAACTACGTGGATCGGGGCATCCGTGTGAATTTCCGAGCCCCATGGGTGAGTCACCTTTTATTCGCTGATGATAGCTTGATCTTCATCAAGGCGAGCACTGAGAGTGCAAATCGACTGGACGATATTCTCAGAATATATGGTGAGGCCTCCGGTCAGTGTGTCAATAGAGCTAAAAGTGCCATCTACTTCAGCCCAAACACACCGGCGGCGCTCAAAGGTACGCTCAAACAGTTGCTCAATGTCCATTCAGAAGCTTTTTCATAGCGGTATCTTGGTCTACCTACTACTGTTGGAAGAATCACAAGTGGTACCTTCGAACACATCGGGGATCGAGCGAGGGGGAAAATGCAGGGTTGGTCTGAACGGTTCTTTGCTTGTGCAGGAAGATAAACATTGATTAAATCTATTGTTCTGGCTATACCAACTTTCAGCATGTCTTGTTTTCTACTTACCAAAAAAGTATGCAAAACCTTGACTTCAAACATGGCTAAATTCTGGTGGGGGAGTTCGGTTGATAGGCATTCCTTACACTGGATCTCCTGGGACAAGCTTGCTACACCAAAGATTAAAGAAGGGATGGGATTTCGTGATCTCCGACAGTTCAACCTAGCGCTCCTTGGGAAGCATGGCTGGAGATTCATGACAAAACCATATGCTCTTTGCACTAGAGTGATGAAAGGAAGATTGGCGGTGTCCTGGACTAGGGGGTACTCAACGCAACGTCTCCCGATCAGTCGGATTGGGCCGAGGACCCCCATGGTCGTATACTCATGGGCCAGTCTGGACAGCTGCCGCATACAAGGAATAATCCACAAGACTTGGCGATCAAGACAAGGACTCCTCCCCCACCGGCGTATTCGGCTAGGACTCTTGTTATCCTAGGCCTCTGGTGCATTATATAAACCGGAGTCAGGCTAGTCGATAGAGATATACAACAACAATCATACCATAGGCTAGCTTCTAGGGTTTAGCCTCTCTGATCTCGTGGTAGATCAACTCTTGTACTACCCATATCATCAATATTAATCAAGCAGGAGTAGGGTTTTACCTCCATCGAGAGGGCCCGAACCTGGGTAAACATTGTGTCCCTTGCCTCCTATTACCATTGATCCTAAGCCGCACTGCTTGGGACCCCCTACCCGAGATCCGCCGGTTTTGACACCGACATTGGTGCTTTCATTGAGAGTTCCGCTGTGTGATCGGCGAAAGGATCAATGGCTCGACTGCAGGTCAACTGCGATGTCGGCTTCTTTGTCACCAGCTCAACTGGTCACCTTGGTTTGACCGAGGACTGCGCCCTACCTCCGATCGTCATGTTCGGATGAAGGACTTCATCAACACCAACTCTGATCTCTGTCAAGATCATGGAGGAGTCATCCATGGAGCTCGGGGGCTCAACGTCAACATTGCCCTCAGGCGACCGTGCTATTTTTCTGGATAGCAAACTTGTATCTGCTGCCACCGCCTCCTCGAGTGTCGCTTAAACGATTACTTTGGTGGAATTATGCGGAATTAAGTCTACAACAACCCTGCAAAATTTCGTCGAGTTCCGATGGAGGAATCTCCGGCACTCTCCGATATACCGGAGCCCTGTTGAATCCAGATGAGAATCCGGACGAGTTTAGGGCGTGGTATCCAGCATCTAGCTCGGATGTGAAAGTGCTAGTTATCGACTAGAGGGGGGGGGGTGAATAGGCGATTTTTATCAAAGTCCTCAAAACGTGGAAGTTTCAAAGACAAACAATAGAAATGACCTAATTGATATGCAGCGGAAGATAAACTACAACAAGCAAGCCATAGTCAAGTATGCAATAATGTGAACATACAAGGACTAATAGCAGCTAGGTAGTAAGGATCAGGATGGAAGATAATACGAAGCCAATCAACGATAGTAGTCAAGCAATGAAGTCAAACAGATGAGACAAATAAGCAATGACTTCACGAAGACAAACTCAAAGTAAAGGAGGGAAGAGATAGAACCAGTCACTTGTTGAAGACACAGGATTTGTTGGACCAGTTCCAGTTGCTGTGACAACTGTATGTCTGGTTAGGGAGGCTGAGATTCAACTCAGAAGACCGCGTCTTCACCTTATTCCCCTTGAGCTAAGGACACACAGTCCTCGCCCAATCACTCTGGTAAGTCTTCAAGGTAGACTTCCGAACCTTCACAGACTTTGTTCACCGGCAATCCACAATGACTCTTGGATGCTCAGAACACGACGCCTAACCGGCTGGAGGATACACAGTCCTCAAGTGTAATAAGTCTTCAGGTCACACAGACAGAAAGACTTCAGTGATGCCTAACACTCTTTGGCTCTGGGTGTTTGGGCTTTGTCCTCGCAAGGATTTCTCTCTCAAAGGCTTTGAGGTGGGTTGCTCTCAAAACGACAAAAGCCGTAAACTAACTCTGAGCAGCCACCAACTTATGGTGTAGGGGGTGGGCTATTTATAGCCACAAGGCAACCCGACCTGATATGTCCGAAATGACCCTGGGTCACTAAGGAACTAACACGTGTTCCAATGGTCAGATTTCAAACACACACGGCAACTTTACTTGGGCTACAAGCAAAGCTGACTCATCCAGCTCTGGATAAGATTTGCTCTCATTTTCTTCGCTCGAAGACATAGGATTTGGGTTGAGCATCACTTCAGTCACTCTGACTTTGTTCACTTGGACCCCACTTAACAGTACGGTGGTTCCTATGACTCAACAAAGAAGAAAAGGAAACAACGCAACAACTCAGTCTTCGTGCTCCATAGTCTTCACTCAATGTCTTCTCATGTCATAGACTTCAGTGTGAATATCTTCACACACCACCATTGTGTTCAATGTCTTCATACATTTTTAGGGGTCATCTCCGGTAGGTAAACCGAATCAATGAGGGACACTCCCTGCGTTATCCTGCAATTCTCACAAACGCATTAGTCCCTCAACCAACTTTGTCGTCAATACTCCAAAACCAACTAGGGGTGGCACTAGATGCACTTACAATCTCCCCCTTTTTGGTGATTGATGACAAACTGGTTGAAGTTTTCAACGGGAAAGAAGTATGTGAAATTGTAAAGGATAGTGTATTGTCTTCATAAGTGGCAAGGGCTCCCCCTAAAGATGTGCATATAAATAATTTGCTTTTGGAATGCAAATGCACATGGCAGGTTATACTTGTGGAGATCCACTTCAACTTATGAAGATAATTCATCATGCACAAAATGATATAACTAAGAGAATGACATGCATAATGAAAAATGGACGTCTGCAAAATGATCTAAGTGCGGAAGTTATCATCGCACATGAAAGAGCAAATAAGTAGCAGACGACCATCGAGTATAAGTGTTACAACTCAAAGAACGAAATGTATCAAAAGCAAGAGTTGTAAACACTAGGCAAAATATAAAGCAACCGCCCATATGAACCCGCTTGAAGACTATCAAACTCATACGCTTCTCCCCCTTTTGTCAGTAATGACCAAAAAGGTTTGAAGACATAGAGCATCTACTCGTCCTCGTGAGGAGTAGTTGAAGCAGCAGGGTTGTCGTTGTCGTTTGGCGGTGCAGACGAACTTGGTGCAGTGTCGATGTGTGCAGAAGTAGGGGGTGGTGAAGTAGCATCGTCTTCATCATCGATCACATTGGCATTGACAGTTGCCGTGGAGGAAGAATAGTCAGAGTCTTCAAGAGATGGAGTTCTTCGTAGGACAACATTCCGTGGAGGAGTGGAGTCAAACTTGAATCTTTCAGTGAAGCCATCGTCTTGAAGATCTGCTTCAGCACTGAGCAGGGTCAAGCTCTTCCATGATCGCCGACAAGTTTCGTTAGTGACAAATGCATTCTTGGTGGCAAGGTTTCGAATGCGATTTACATCCACCAAGAGGCTTTGCATCTGATGCTTGAGCCAAAACTGATGCTTATCTTGTTTCTGATGCAGGGCCACAAGAAGTTCTCGGTCATTCAGGACCCGAGAGCACTTCGAGGCCTTTGATCAATCGTGCTCGCTGTAGCTTCAGTTGGCGCATGATGAGGTAGACGAATGTTTCCAGCCATCGGATAGACACGCGTGACAACTTGGACTCCTTCCATAGGCTGAGTGAAGCTTTGATGTTCAGCATTTTGAAGACAAAGAGGCTTCTTGGCAGGTTCAGGGTATATGGCTTCAACTGACATATCAACCTCTGGTAGAAAGATCACATGATTGCGAGTAGAGGGTTGATAGTTGACAGCAGAATGTTGCTTAATGAGGCGCATGACCCATGGAGCATAGAATTTCAGTCCGAAGAGGTCATATCCAGATGCAGCCAGTTGCCTGATGAAGAAATCTTGCGCATTGAAGCTGATGCCATTGAGGATGTAAAAGACCAATGTCTTCATGGCTCCTTCAAGTTTTGCAGCTGATGAATGTCCTTTGATAGGCCACAGAGTCCGCCTGATGATGTGATATATGGTGCGCGACAGATACTCAAGGTCATCAACAAAGAACTCCTTTGGGTATTCAGCGTCATGAGGCAATGGCTTCATCATGCTCAACATCTGGCTCATATTGGGTTCAGGCTTATGGAAGATGCTCCCCAGTGCATTGCGGTGGTTTTGACAACCAGGTTCATATAGCTCTCCAGGAGTGGATAGGCCTATAAGCTCAATGATGTCAAGAGCTTTGGCTTCATGATGAACATTTCCTGTCATCCACTCGAGAACCCATGTCTTCGTATCTCTGTTATAACCGCGAATGTGGAGCGTAGCATAGAATTGAAGCAATAGCTCTTCATTCCAATGTTCTTTGTCTGTCACAAAGCTGAGCAGACCAGCATCACGAAAGCAGTCAAGTGCTTCTTCTAAGCATGGCAGTCCAGCAATGGCTTCAGTGTCGAGGCGCATATGAGGGAAAATGCGCCCTTGATCATATAGAACACAGGAGTAATAGCTTCGCTACTGATGACTCCAGAAACGATCTGATGATATTCTTGGCTTTGTGTAGGGGTTCTTTGAACTGTCAAAGAATGTGTTGTGGCTTTTGAAGCCATTTGCATTGAAGGACCCGACAGATGTGGCAGTACCTGGAAACCTTGGCAGTCTTGGCTTTGGCTTCTGGACCTGAGGCCTATGCTCAACGTGATAATCAAACTAAGGACCAGAGACAATAGGCGGAGGGACCAGAACGGGCCATCTTACTGTGATTAGCTCGCCATGGTTGTATGCTTGCTCAATTGTATAGGGTCTTGGTGGTAGAACAGGAACAGTGGCAGCAACAGTGGCTTCGGGCTGCACAACAGAAGTTTCAGGAGCATTTTCAGCATTGACTTCTGGTATGGGGCTTGGGACAGGCTCCACATTAGCTTCAGCCATGACTATGTCATCGGCTTCATTGGTGTTGGTGGTGGCAGCCTCAAGGTTTTCAACCTCCACTTGATGAGCTGGAGGGTCAGGCACAGACACGTTGACATCATGAACAGCTTCTTCAGGAATGGGGGAGTAGGGACACGTTCTTCTTGAAGTTCGTCATCGGCTGATGCAGCCGGATTGTCTTCAGCAGCTGGGGCTTCAGACACGGAGACATTCACAGTTGGAGTGGCTTCTAAAAACACTTGACGTGCAACAGGTTGGTGGTGCACTTCTCCTTCTGGAATGCTCGGAAGAGGGACTTGAGGCCTTGGTCCTTTGCGAAGCCTTTGTAATACAGGCGACGCCTTTGGAGATGGAGTAGGCAGGTCCTCATCCTCTTCAACTTGCACGGATGGTGTGACTTGTTGTTGGGGAGTACTGGGGGAGTCTTGTTGTTGCGGGCGATCAGCCCATGAAGCATCCTGAGCAATTGGCGTCAGAGGACGACCAATGCTGATGATTTCGCTGTTCGTGAGAACATGCGATGATACCACATTGTATTCAATTTGAGGAAGAACTTCATCATCTTCAACATTGTCATGGTGACCAATGTCTTCAGCAGTGATGGGATCAACTGCTGGAATCTCTTCAGCTTCAGGAGCCTCTGTGGAAGCAGGCTCATGAACAGTCATTCGAAGTTCTTGGGTTGTAGATGCAGGACGAACCACTGAGATGGGTTCAACAACAAGGGGCTCTGTGGGAGCAGCCCAATTTTTCTTGGTCTTGCGCTTCTTCTTGGAGGGAGCAGCATCAGAGGCTTCTGAGGTTTTTCGTTTTCTGGCTTCAGCCTCTACAGCCCTCGTCTTCTTCTATTCTGAAGTGGTTGGCGTGACTTTTGGCTTCGAGCCAGTCATGCTGCTTGGGAAGACAATGCGAGGTTCATCTGGCCTTGAAGGTGCAGATTGGACGGTCGATTTCTTCTTCTTTGCAGCCATCCTGGGGTCGATGCGAGGACGACCAAGAGCCTTGCGCTTCTCAGCCTCATTGTAGGCAAGCACACACTTGTCAGCCATATTTTTCATGCGCTCTCTGGAGCCTCGAGCTTCTTCACGCTTCTTGTGAAAGGCTTCTTTGAGCTCGTGCAGCATGATCTTGAAGTTATTGACATCTTGCACGTTGAGCATGGCCACATGCTTCTTGAACTGAGCATTTTCATAGTCAATCTTGTGCTTCAGTTCGACGATGCACTGAGCAATAGCTAGCTCAGAAGCAATGGCGCCATTGAAGGCGACGCTGAGGCCAATTGGTAGTTGCAAGTCATCAAAGCTGAGATTTGGTGTGTCAAACCACTCATCAATGAAGTTATGTATGATTGCCACGTCAAAAAGAGGCAAGTTGTTGAAGATCTCAACTTCTTCCTTGCTCTTGATCAGTTGCTCAAGAGCATCATCTGCAAGATCATCATCACTAGACAGATCAATGTGCTCTTCACGTAGAATAGCAGCAGGAGCCAAAGTCTGATCAGTACTCTTGATGATTTTCTTTTTCTTCTCTGTCTTCTTGGAGATGCGTGAAAGATCTTCAGACTGCACACTGTCTTCAGGAGGTGCAGTGGCCAGTGGCTTCACACGAGAAGCTTTTGGAGGTGCAACTGATGTTGAAGCCTTAATTTTCTTTGGCTTCTGCGGCCTTGGAGGAGGAGCTGGGGCTTCATCAGAATCAGCTTCATTATCAGAATGATCGACTTTGGCACCTTGTACCAAGACGTATGAGATGAGGCCATCAAGGTTTGCAAAGGGGCCAATTCTATTTTCTTCAGCTTCACGTGTGCCATCAGCACGGGGAGCAGAGGGACCAGGATTGAAGTCTAATCCCCATGACTTCTTATTTTCCTTTGCCAAAGCCTTTGCATACTGGAAGTTGCGCTTGAAGAGATTATCGTCACGACACCAGAGCAATGATGATGGGTCGGCATCTTCAGGCTGTGGTCCACGGACCAGACAAGGATAGAATTCTTGTGCAATGGCTTCAACTTTGTTCTTGGGGGAAAGGCCTCGATAGAGAATATCACCCCAAGGGCTCTTGATAGCATTCTTCTCAGCGTACTCCTGGGTCACGAATTTGTACTTGAACCATTGTTCAGCCCAATAGCGTCGAATCCATTGGATTCGTGTCTTGCGCTGATTATAATCCTCTTCAGGATCTGTTTTGTAGATTTCTGCAAGATCATCAGGCAGATCCTTTGATGTTCCCCCTCGACACTGTCTGCCACCCTTCCTTACAGATTTCTCTGTAGCCATGAACTTCAAACTGAATGGTTTCAATATGTTCAAAGGCTTCAAAGGCTTTCGCTTGCTGGTCAGACAGGAACTGGCTTCGGGAGATTCAATGTGTTGCTGTAAGAACTCTGCAAACGAATGCAGACTATGAGAACCTAGGGATTCTCCCATGGACATGTACCTGTGACAACATTAGAGATGCGAAGGAAGGGGAAGAGGTCATATGCATTCTCAGAAGAGTTTGAAGATAAATCAGTTTGAAGACATTGACCTCATGTTGCGAAGACATTCACTTATATGTTGAGAGTCGGTTCCAGATTTGTACGAATCCGTGAATAAGTACAAGTGAGGAATCTAACTAGATATGAAGCTTAAGTGAATATACTAGGCAGTATGAGATGCAGACAGAGTAGATCTAATTTTGTATAGACAGAAACCAATTTTGGTAAATTGGATGAATCATTGAGGATCAAAAAGATGGTAAAAATAGAGTTATATTTACCACACGATGAACTGCTAGATGGGATAAAAGGAGACCGAGCAGTTCACTCCATCGTGCCCTAACTTGGTGACGAAGGACACCTACAGCGGCGGCGGAGAGGACGATGCCCGCGGCCGGCGTGAGGACGGCGTCGGAGAAGTCGCGGCAGCTAAGCGCTTCGTCGCCGGCGTCGTCGAGAGCTAGCGGTGGCGCTAGGGTTTTGATGAGGTGGAGAGGTGGAAGAAGGTTTTCTTGACCGCAGGGGGCACGTATTTATAAGAAGGTGTGTGTCACAGCGCAATTACGCAGGTGCCCCTGCCTGTTCACATCTGAGGGACACGTGGCAAGCATGCAACATACTCAGAGTTGTCCCACGTTCCCACGCCCGCCAAGTTTGTCGGATGGTCGTTCCGGCTTCTCCGGATTTCAACAATAAAGATGAATCATTTAAAAGGACTTGATGTTTGTCTCTGTGTCCTCAGCTGACAAGGATGTAGAGAAGACATTTGACAGTTTCAATAGAATGCATATGATTTGGACAGATAGAGTTTGAGATAGAAAGCATAGAAGGATTAGGGTCCGATCACATTCACTTAGTTCAAAAGATTCAATAATGAAGACATAGCTATAAGTGAATGCTGTAGAGGACAGAAAACTAGTATATATATATGGGAAAGCAATCAACTCAACATAGTGAAGTAAATCATGAAGATAAGTTGAAAGTTGAAGACAAATCAAATGCGAATGTATTCAACAATAACGCCATGAGTGAAACACTTCAAACCAAGAAATTTGGTGGTGGCGTTACCCACCGTATAGGAAGTATTAGACCCAGACACGGCGCGCAATTATCGTGGCGCTCCGGAGTCAAATTCCATGTTAATATATTCACACTCAGAATGTAAGTCTTCATTGATTGAAGATATACTTTACTTCATGCGTTGCACATCTAAGTCATCAACATGCATAAGTGTTACGATGTGTGCCTGATCACAGGACATTTGAGGATTCCAAGATATTTAGCTCACACCGTAACTTGCAAAACCTTTTCTCATCCAAGGGCTTTGTGAAGATATCTGCCAGTTGCTCTTCAGTGTTGACGTGAATGATGTCAATATCTTTCTTCATGACATGATCTCTGAGAAAATGATGACGAATTTCAATGTGCTTTGTCTTCGAGTGCTGAACTAGATTGTTGGCAATCTTGATGGCGCTTTCGTTGTCGCAGAAGAGAGGGACTTGCTTCAGATTGATGCCATAGTCCTTGAGAGTTTGCTTCATCCACAGAAGCTGAGCACAGCAAGATCCAGCAGCAATGTATTTAGATTCAGCAGTTGAGAGTGATACACAGTTTTGCTTCTTTGAAGACCAACAGACAAGTGATCGTCCCAGAAAGTGACATGTGCCTGATGTAGACTTGCGATCGACCTTGTCACCAGCATAATCAGCATCCAAGAATCCAACCAGATCAAATCTTGAGCCCTTTGGATACCATAATCCGAGTGTTGGGGTGTAAGCCAAATATCTAAGAATTCGCTTCACAGCTAATTGATGCGATTCCTTTGGTGCCGCTTGGAATCGAGCACACATACAAACACTAAGCATAATATCTGGCCTAGATGCACATAGGTAAAGTAAAGAACCAATCATGGAGCGGTATACCTTTTGATCAAACTCTTTACCATTGTCGTCGGGACCAAGATGATGTTTGGCTGGCATTGGCGTCGTGTAACCTTTGCAATCTTGCATGCCGAACTTCTTCAGACATTCTTTGAGATATTTTTCTTGAGAAATGAAGATGTCATTTCTTTGCTGACAAATTTGAAGACCAAGGAAGAACTTCAGCTCACCCATCATGGACATCTGATATTGCTCTTGCATCATGTATCCAAACTCATCACTATACTTCTGGTTGGTGCAGCCGAAGATTATGTCATCCACATATATTTAGCACACAAACAGTTCACTATCATATGTCTTCGTGAAGAGTGTGGGATCTAGGGATCCTGGTTTGAAGCCTTTGCTCTTCAGGAAGTCTTTGATTGTATCATACCAAGCGCGAGGAGCTTGTTTGAGGCCATACAGTGCTTTGTTTAGTTTGTACACCATATCAGGATGTTTTGGATCTTCAAAGCCAGGTGGTTGAGCAACATACACTTCTTCTTCAATCTTGCCATTGAGGAAAGCACTTTTCACATCCATTTGATATAGCAAGATGTTGTGGTGATTAGCATAGGCTAGCAGTATGCGAATAGCTTCAAGCCTAGCCACAGGAGCAAATGTTTCATCAAAGTCAATTCCTTCAACTTGAGTATATCCTTGTGCCACTAGACGTGCTTTGTTTCTGAAGACTTGACCATGCTCATCTTGCTTGTTCTGATATATCCATTTAGTGCCAATAATGTTATGCTTGCGAGGGTCAGGGTGCTTGACAAGCTCCCAAATATTATTCAGCTTGAACTGTTGGAGTTCTTCTTGCATGGCTTGAATCCATTCAGGTTCCATAAAGGCTTCAGCAACTTTCTTGGGTTCAGTTATTGATACAAATGAAAAGTGCCCACAAAAATTTGCTAACTGTGTTGCTCTTGAGCGAGTAAGCGGACCAGGTGCATTGATGCTATCAATTATCTTCTCAATTTGTACTTCATTTGCAACACGAGGATGAACTGGACGAAGCCCTTGCTCATGCTGATCATTGTCATCATTGGGAGGATTGTCTTCAGTCTTAGCATTGTCTTCAGGTTGGTTTGGTGCAGAAATGATAAGTTCCTCTTCAGGCTGTGCTTCAGAGGGCATGATTTCATCAGTTCCCATCAGCTTGATAGATTCACTAGAAGGAGCTTCATCTAATGTGCTTGGCAAGAGCTCTCATTGTGAACCATTGGTTTCATCAAATCGCACGTCCACAGTTTCAACAATTTTGTAGTGGAAGAGGTTGAAGACTCTGTAAGAGTGCGAATCCTTTCCATAGCCGAGCATGAAGCCTTCGTGAGCTTTGGGTTCAAATGTTGACTTGTGATGGGGATCCTTGATCCAGCACCTAGCACCAAAGACTCTAAAGTAGCTGACATTTGGCTTCTTGCCAGTAAGGAGCTCATAGGATGTTTTGCCCAGAAGCTTGTGGATGTAAACACAGTTGATGATGTGACATGCAGTATCAGTAGCTTCAGGCCAGAACTTTCTTGGTGTCTTGTACTCGTCGAGCATTGTTCGAGCCATCTCAATGAGGGTTCTGTTCTTGCGTTCAACAATGCCATTTTTCTGAGGTGTGTATGGAGCAGAAAACTCATGAGCGATTCCCATTGTATCCAGATAGAGATCAAGCCCGGTGTTCTTGAATTCAGTGCCGTTATCACTTCTGATATGCTTGATCTTGACGCCATAGTTGTTCATTGCTCGATTAGCGAATCGTCTGAAGACATCTTGTACTTCAGTCTTGTTGAGAATTATGTGCACCCATGTATATCTTGAGTAGTCATCAACAATGACGAAGCCATAGAGACACGTTGTTGTTGTGAGGGTAGAGTAGTGAGTAGGACTAAATAAGTCCATGTGCAACAGCTCAAAGGGTTGAGATGTCGTCATGATTGTCTTCGAGGGGTGCTTGGCCCTCGTCATCTTTCCAGCTTCGCAGGCACCACACAAGTGATCTTTCTTGAACTTGACACCTTCGATGCCTATGACATGCTTCTTCTTGATGAGAGTGTGTAAGTTCCTCATGCCAGCATGCCCCAGCCTTCGATGCCAGAGCCAGCATTCTGAAGCTTTTGCAAGAAGACATACGGCAAGCTGTGGACCTGCTGAGAAATCTACCATGTATAGATCACCTTTCCTATACCCTTCAAAGACTAGAGACTTGTCAGATTCCATTAGTACAAGGCAACGATATTTTCCAAAAATCACAATCATGTTTAAGTCACAAAGCATTGAGACAGACATTAAGTTGAATCCAAGGGATTCAACAAGCATCACTTTATCCATGTGTTGATCCTTTGAGATTGCAACTCTACCTAGACCCAATACCTTGCCTTTACCAGTGTCAGCAAATGTGATTTGACTCTTGTCGGATGGACGTAAGGTTGAGTCCATGAGAAGACTTCGATCACCAGTCATATGATTAGTGCATCCGCTGTCCATAATCCATTTTGAAGCACGAGGTGTCATACCCTACAATGCAGTTAGGAGGATAGGCTTCACAAGGTATGTTGTGAAGCATAAGCATTTGATGCACACTTGGATTATCACAGCTTAGATGAAAGTTTGCACACAGTATGACAGGTAAGCGATTCATATGTGGAATACATAGTAAGTCATTTTATCATGCGTCCCTTTGTGTTTTAGGTCCCCAGCAATAATATCGGACGCCTTTGATTGCTGGCTGGAGACCATATTCTGCAAAAGAGAGTTAATTCTTCTTCACCACCCACATCTTCAGGGGTGGCTTAGAAGCAATGAGTCTAAGTGCGGCATCTGAGAATTTCGGCTTTGAAGCCCTAGCAAATAGCCTTGCAGGAGATGAACGATAGTCATATGAATAAGCAGAAAAGTTCTTAGTCCTATGAACATGGTGGTTTGAGGACACACGTTCATATTCATAAGTTTGAGTACTATTTCCCTGCAAAACATTGGCGTTAGGGTGACTCAAGTGAGTCATGTATTCGTATGATGCCGTTGAACCATATGATGCCTTTGGTCTGGGGTTTGTCTTCTTCCCAGGTGGTGTCATGATGACATTCACTGGAAGATTCTTAAGACAGCTTTTGGGAACCCAGATCTTCTTCATAGGTGGTCCATTCCTGCAGTTAGTACCAATATACCTGGCAAACACTTCACCATTCTGATTTTTGAACAGTTTATAGTTTGCATCAAAGGATTCATCAATGATAATAGGATTAGCACAGGTAAAGCCAGATAAAGTGGATGGATCCACTGAAGGTTCCTTTGCAGTAACCCATGTGGTTTTGGGATACTGCTCAGGCTTCCAATAGGAACCATCAGCATTCATTTTCCTCTCGAACCCAACACCCTCTTTCCTAGGGTTTCGGTTCAGTATCTGCTTTTTGAGGACATCACAAAGTGTCTGATGCCCTTTCAGACTTTTATACATCCCTGTTTCAAGCAATGTCTTCAACTAGCATTTTCATCAGGAATAGTAGAGGTATCCTAAGTAGAGGGGTTAGTTTCCACATCAGTAGTTGAAGACAAAGCAACAGTAGCAGCATTGGAACATTCAGCAACAGAGGCAGCGTTATCATGCTCAATGCATTTTAAACATGGTGGTTCAAATCCATTCTGAGCGGAACTGATCTGTTGAGCGCGAAATGACCCATTCTCTTTTTGAAGATCTTCATGAGTCGCTTTCAATTTCTCAAGCTCTTGCTTCCTTTGAAGATAATCATAGGAGAGCTTTTCATAAGTGGTTGAGAGCGTCTCATGAAGACTTTCAAGTTCTTGATACTTAGCATGAAGATTTTTTATGTCTTCAACTAAGGACTGTGAACATGTCATTTCCGCGTCCAACAGGTCATCGCTTTTGTCTAACAGTTTTTGAGTATGTTCCATAGCCCTTTGTTGTTCAGTAGCAATTTTAGCAAGTGTTTTGTAGCTCGGTTTAGATTCACAATCAGAGTCATCTTCACTTGATGTTTGAAAGTAAGCATCGCGTGATTTTACCTTGGCACCGCGTGCCATGAAGCAGTAGGTGGGAGCAGGATCGTCCTTGTCATCATCAGCGTTGGTGTGGGAGTCATTGTCTTCAGAGTTTAAGATGGACTTGGCAACGTAGGCTGTGGCTAGAGCCAGACTTGCAACGCCAGAGTCGGACTCAGCTTCAGATTCCACCTCCGCCTCCTCAGAAGCAGACTCCTCCTCTGAATCCATTTCCTTGCCAACAAAAGCACGAGCCTTGCCAGATGAGCTCTTCTTATGAGATGAAGACTTTGATGAGGACCTGGAAGAAGACTTTGATGATTTCTTCTTCTTCTTGTCATCAGAGTCATATTCCTTGCTCTTCTTCTTCTTCTTCTTCTTCTTCTCATTTTCCCACTGAGGACACTCAGAGATGTAGTGCCCAGGCTTCTTACACTTGTGACATGTTCTCTTCTTGTTGTCTTGAGTGGAAGCTTCATCATTTCTTGAACTAGATCGTGAAGACTTTCTGAAGCCCTTCTTCTTGGTGAATTTCTGGAACTTCTTCACAAGCATAGCAAGTTCCCTTCCAATGTCTTCAGGATCATCAGAACCGCAGTCAGATTCTTCTTCTTCAGATGAGGAAACAACTTTTGCCTTCAAAGCACGAGTTCGGCCATAGTTGGGGCCATAGATATCTCTTTTCTCAGAAAGCTGGAACTCATGTGTGTTGAGCCTCTCAAGTATATCAGACGGATCGAGAGTCTTGAAGTCAGGACGTTCTTGTATCATGAGGGCAAGGGTGTCAAAGGAGCTGTCAAGAGATCTCAGCAGCGTCTTGACGATTTCATGCTTAGTGATCTCAGTGGCGCCGAGAGCCTGGAGCTCATTTGTGATGTCGGTGAGGCGATCAAACGTGAGCTGGACATTTTCATTGTTGTTTCTCTTGAAGCGATTGAAGAGATTGCGAAGAACACTGATCCTCTAGTCTCTCTGTGTAGAGACGCCTTCGTTGACCTTGGATAGCCAGTCCCAGACTAGCTTTGACGTTTCCAGAGCACTCACACGGCCATACTGTCCTTTGGTCAGATGACCACAGATGATGTTCTTTGCAGTCGAGTCCAGTTGAATGAACTTCTTGACATCAGCAGGGGTGACACCTTCACCAGTTTTTGGAACGTCGTTCTTGACGACATACCAGAGGTCGACATCAACGGCTTCAAGATGCATGCGCATCTTATTCTTCCAGTAGGGATATTCAGTTCCATCGAACACGGGGCAAGCAACATAGACTTTGATTATCCCTGCAGTCGACATAGCTAAACAACAGGTGGTTAAACCGAATCACACAGAACAAGGGAGTACCTTGCTCTGATACCAATTGAAAGTGCTAGTTATCGACTAGGGGGGGGGGTTGAATAGGCGATTTTTATCGAAGTCTTCAAAACGTGGAAGTTTCGAACACAAACGATAGAAATGACCTAATTGATATGCAGCGGAACATAAACTACAACAAGCAAGCCATAGCCAAGTATGCAATAATGTGAACGTACAAAGACTAATAGCAGCTAGGTAGTAAGGATCAGGATGGAAGATAATACGAAGCCAATCAACGATAGTAGTCAAGCAATGAAGTCAAACAGATGAGACAAATAAGCAATGACTTCACGAAGACAAACTCAAAGTAAAGGAGGGAAGAGATAGAACCAGTCACTTGTTGAAGACACAAGATTTGTTGGACCAGCTTCAGTTGCTGTGACAATTGTACGTCTGGTTAGGGAGGCTGAGATTCAACTCAGAAGACCGCGTCTTCACCTTATTCCCCTTGAGCTAAGGACACACAGTCCTCGCCCAATCACTCTGGTAAGTCTTCAAGGTAGACTTCCGAACCTTCACAGACTTCGTTCACCGGCAATCCACAATGACTCTTGAATGCTCAGAACGCGACGCCCAACCGGCTGGAGGATACATAGTCCTCAAGTGTAATGAGTCTTTAGGTCACACAGACATAAAGACTTCAGTGATGCCTAACACTCTTTGGCTCTGGGTGTTTGGGCTTTGTCCTCGCAAGGATTTCTCTCTCAAAGGCTTCGAGGTGGGTTGCTCTCAAAACGACAAAAGCCGTAAACTAACTCTGAGCAGCCACCAATTTATGGTGTAGGGGGTGGGCTATTTATAGCCACAAGGGAACCCGACCTGATATGTCCGAAATGACCCTGGGTCACTAAGGAACTGACACGTGTTCCAACGATCAGATTTCAAACACACACGACAACTTTACTTGGGCTACAAGCAAAGCTGACTCATCCAGCTCTGGATAAGATTTGCTCTCATTGTCTTCGCTCGAAGACATAGGATTTGGGTTGAGCATCACTTCAGTCACTCTGACTTTGTTCACTTGGACCCCACTTAACAGTATGGTGGTTCCTATGACTCAACAAAGAAGAAAAGGAAACAACGAAACAACTCAGTCTTCGCGCTCCATAGTCTTCACTCAATGTCTTCTCATGTCATAGACTTCAGTGTGAATATCTTCACACACCACCATTGTCTTCAATGTCTTCATACATTTTTAGGGGTCATCTCCGGTAGGTAAACCGAATCAATGAGGGACACTCCCTGCGTTATCCTGCAATTCTCACAAACGCATTAGTCCCTCAACCAACTTTGTCGTCAATACTCCAAAACCAACTAGGGGTGGCACTAGATGCACTTACAGGATGTCCTTTGGAGGATCCAACCGTTGATTTGCTGCGGAATTCCCATATCTACCACCTGCCAAAAATTCAGCTCGATCCCACCGTCCAAACTCCGGGAAACTTCCGATTAGTGCATCACTTTTTGGATCTGTTTTCTGCGCGAGAACGGATCCGACCCGAATTCATCTTCTTTATGAACGGGATCTCGGACATCCTTTTTGAAGGAAGTTTTCGTATGGGGTGTTGTGTTTTATTCTCAAACACATCCCAGTAGTATTAAAAGTATTCTTGCAATACGAATTTCACCGTCGCGCCGGTGTCAAACCAGCCCGACAACATCACTCCACGGCGGCCGACCTGCGTTAGACACGTCGTCGCTTTGTTGAGCCGAGCTCAATTTCTTCGGATCATCATCTCGGCCAGCCGAACAATAGTTTGGCATCGCGAAGGATAAATCGTCACCAACATCGCCGCCCCACGGATTACACGGAGCGGGCACACCTGCATCACCACACGGTCACTTCATCAAGCCGGCATCGACCAAGTCACGACCTGCATCGCTGGACCGGGGGCTTCATCATCTCTTCATCAACCTACTCCGGAGACTTCGGCATCGCTGGCCGACCAGCTCCGTCACGTTAGCTGGACCAAGGGCTTTGCCTCGACGAGCCAACCTTTGCCTGCATCGCCGTGCCGTTGCTTTATCGCCCATCAGGCGATAGGTGTGCGGATCGAGTCCCAATTCTGGGAATCACCTTTCTTTGGATTGCTACAACAAATAAGCCAGGTCTATCAAATGGTGGCCGCATTAACGACGGTCGCATGGTGGTTCGGTCAGTTTCCGTACATAGTCCGGTGAACGCCGCATCCGGAACTCGAACCGACCTATGAATTCAGGCCTTGCCATGCCTTTACCGCATCACGCCGCCGCCCTGCATCGACATTGACTTCGGGGCCATGCCATATTTCTTTTATTACTCACTTTGCATAAATTATTTGTTATGCAATGATTTTTTTATTATTATTACTATTATCTCCGGTTTGCACTATTTTTTGTGCACAGGAAAATGATCCAGCCGGACTATATCCTTTGGCGTCACCTCGGCTGGACGGGGGGCTTCTTCAACACTTCATTACCCCATGCCGGGGACTCCGGCATCACCCTGCCGTCCTGCATTGACTGTGCTATGTCACCACTTCGGAGTGCCGAGCTCTTTGCTCCGCCACCTCGGGACCGGCTCGGGGATGGAACCTTGTCCCGCATCAAGCTCGGACCGCGTCATCAATACCGAACACACTAACTAGCTATGTTGTCTTCATGCTCAAAGTTTTAAATTTTTAACTTGTGTTCGGCTCGGCCAAGCATTATACTTTTTTGGAAAAAAGTTGCTTGTAAAAATTTCCTTGTCCAAACTTTGTTTGTGACGCACAAATTCAAATACCCCGTTTACTTGGGGGCTTCCTTCATGAAGCTTTTTCCTCTTGCATATGGTTATACTTGTACGGCTTCGTTCCTTGTTCGTGTATTACGCCACAATATGCACCATATTGACTTAAGCGATTTGCAAGCTGGGTTGCCTGGCTCCTGTGCTTACCCCTACGTTCCCGATTGTTCGGCTAGGGAGTAAAGGGAGCACCTCTGCGATTGTCACGATCGGGTCACCCTAGCCGGACCTCAGACTGGGTGAAGCCGAAAGCTAGCGCTCTTATTGTTTTCAATCATGGTCGGCACACAACGGAACTCATGAGTACAAAAAATCTATTGCACAAGTCTCATAATAACAATGAGCACCGAAGAAAGGTATCGATGTGGGTACTATTTTCTTCGAAGATGCTTCTTACTCTTTGCAGTAATATAGCATAAGTTCCCTGAGCGCGCTTTGTCTGTTACAGCCTTATGACCTGATTGCCTGGTTATTGGAAACACCGTCGATATTCTCGACAGATGGAGTACATAACACTTTTCGGTCCTTGACCGAAGAGGGAGAAGCCGACGGTCGGTTAAGACGCGTTTAAAGTTCGGTTGAACATAGATATGATATAAGTACTTCGGTACATGCAATCATGCTTTTACCCAAGTCACTTGGGGGCTCTTAAATTTATATGAGCCGTTTTATGATAAGTGTTTTTCTTCTTAGTCGTTGCAATTTTTTTTATTTATCACTCCTTTTTTCGACACAAGTGTGTGGTCACTAGCCGGGGAGCCTAATTTCTCTCTCAAAGCCGCTAGAGTTTAGTTTGCTAAACTGGCCTAGTAAGAAGTACCCCGCCTTCGGGATAGAAGGTTGAAGCCGTAGGCTGACCCACTTGAAGTTCTGAGATAGGATGTGTCATATTAAAGCACGGCAGAAGCACCTTTTTTTCTCTAAAGTCCAATTTTCGGATTGGCACGGAACACTTGATCTAGTTCGGACATTAACATTTTGAATAAGTTTTTTTGGCTTTTCGAGCCCATGGAACTTTTAAACTATTTGTGTGTTTTCAGCACAAGTCTCGCAGTGCAACACCGGACACCTTTAGAGATTCGGCAAAAACATTCTCGGATATTGCTATATATGCATTGGTTTCAAATTGTGTCTTCGGTCAATAGTTGGGTTGCCCGGCTCCTGCGCTTGCCTCCTATGTTCCGCTTTGTTCGACTAGGTGTGCAAAGGGAGAACCACTGCGATTGTGCTTCCAGCTCACATGGCTAAGCACCTCAGTGGAGAAAGCCGAAAACTGACTGTCACAATAAGTGTAAACTGGTCGGCGATCCGATGACGGCGTTAAATGACGGGCCATTCATAACAATGGCCGAAGTGTTTACGGCTTGACCTTGACTGCCGTTGAACACTGCCGGGGGCTATTAACTGGCCTCCCAAACTAAATCCTCGATATTTTGCTCTTACATTGGAGCTGACGTTTCATGATCATGCTTAGCATGACAACCCAAAGAAAGGAACCGATAGCGGGACTATTTTCTTTGGAAGACATTTCTTCTGTTAAACAGTAATATAACATGTCTCTGCGCGTACCTTTGTTTATAAAAACGTATGGCCAGATTGCCTTGTTTGTTGTAAATCTTTGCCCTCATAAAGGCTTTATAAAGTAGGACAAACACTCCTCGACTATTGGTCGAGGAGGTGGAAGCCGATGGTCGGTCAACAAAGTTTTGTACAATACGGATCTGAGCATTAATGACGTAAAGTACTTGGATACATAGAGTCATTACACATAATTTGTGATTTCACTATGGATATCGATCCTTAATTCGGCCTCCCGTGCCCGCATTAAGCCTCGGGGGCTACTGGGCTTCGGGCTTCTTATTTACAAATATTAAAGGGGCACATTGATCCCCTGATCTGGTGTTGCCACCCGACCAGTGTTGTAAGGGCATTTCCCTACCTTATGTTTTGGATGATGATGACAACCCTTTGTTGGTCTAATCCTGTGCTAATTATTTCAGGTTCTCAATGATTAGGCTTTCATCGGTTAGTGGTTCTCTCTCGAAGGAATCATTTGAAGACGGAATCCTCTACGCGTTTATCTCTTTGGTCGTAGGGATCCCGTACACTCTAGAGGGAATCCACTGTGGATGGAATAGGGGAGTCCTTTCGTTCACCTCCATTCCCCCTTTTCTTGTCGAGAGAGTGCCTCAGTCTTCATCTAATCCTTGTTGTGTGTTCCCAGCGGTTGTACCGCTCGTCCGAGCGGTTGTACCGCTGGCTCTTGACGCTACTCTGCTGCTGTCGAGTGGTGGTACCGCTGCCTCCGGGCGGTGGTACCGCCATCTGACTCTGCATAGTCCAGCAGCGGTTGCTCCGGCCATGCACCGCCCATGTACCGGTCAGGCTTCTGTCCTGATGCGGTGGCTGGGCGGTGGTGGCCCGGTTGGTCCGGTTGTTCCTTTTCAACCGGTACAACCGGAGGTTCGAGCGGTTCTTCCGCTCGTTCCTTAGCCGCTCAAGCGATCAAGACCGGGCGGTTGCACCGGCCCTGCACCGCCCAACTACCACCCTCAAGGGTGACTCCGTTCTATTTCAGTGCGGTAGTTGTGCGGTAGCTGGGCGGTTGGTCCGGTTATTTGCTAATGACCGGTACTACCGCCCGATGGCCCGGTTGTACCGCCTGGTAGGGTTCTCCAGTTACATCGTGAGTCCCGGTTGTAGCGGGACAAGGAGCGGTTGTACCGCTGCAGTACTGAAAACGCAGTAACGGTTGGATTTTAGTGGGTTGCTATATAAGGTGGTTCCTCCACCTACCACGCCCACCTCTTACCTCTCTCACTCCACCATTGATGCTCTCAAGCTCTCTTGCCCGATCTCTCTCTCTAGCCACTCAAACTTGTTGATGTGCTAGGGTTTGAAGGAGGAGACCTAGATCTACACTTCCACCAAAGGGTATTTACTTCCCCCATACTTTCTAGTGTGGATTTTGTTACTCTTGGTGCTTGAGCACCCTAGACGGTTGAGGTCACCTCAAGGCCATATTCCATTATGGTGAAGCTTCGTGGTTTCATTGGGAGCCTCCAATTGTTGTGGAGATTGCCCCAACCTTGTTTGTAAAGGTCCGGTTGCCGCCTTCAAGGGCTCCAATAGTGGAATCACGGCATCTCGCATTGTGTGAGGGCGTGAGGAGATTACGGTGGCCCTAGTGGCTTCTTGGGGAGCATTGTGCCTCCACACCGCTCTAACGGAGACGTACTTCCCCTTAAAAGGAAGGAACTTTGGTAACACATCCTCGTCTCCACCGGCTCCACTCTTGGTTATCTTATCCCTTTACTTTTGCAAGCTTACTTGTGCTATATCCATTGCTTGCTTGTGTGCTCATTGTCTTTGCATCATATAGGTTGTCCACGTAGTTGCACATCTAGACAACCTATTTCATTGCAAGGTTTAAATTGTTAAAGAAAAGTCTAAAAATTGTTAGTTGCCTATTCACCCCCCCTCTAGTCAACCATATCGATCCTTTCAATTGGTATCAGAGCCTCGTCTCTTTATTAAGGACTTTGCCGTCCGAAGAGTATGGTTGACGTCAACGACGGTGCGGAGGAACACTCCGGTGTGAATCCCATCTCGTCTTCGGCCGAAGGGGGAACCTCGGTCTCACGTGAGGAATTCAATGTGGCTTTAGACACATTGAAAACCTCCATGACGGCCGAGGTTAAAAGCATGTTTACTGAATTTCTAGAGGGACTTAAACTATCTACCTCACCAATGAAAGTGGGTGATCCCACTAACAAGGTGACGGATGCTAACTCCGATAAGGGGGAAGCTAACAATGAAAAGAGTCCTTCTACTAGTGGTAGAAATGGCACCGGCATCTTTGCCCATGTGGAACCCCCGGTGTATAGAGGACCGATCCCCTCTACTCATTTGAATCATGCCGGTCCTCCTCCTAATATGTGAAAAATGAAGATTATGATTCTTGGGTTTATCGCTTCAAGCGTCATTTAAAACATGTGAATACTAACCTTTGGAGAATTATTGAAGAAGGTTTCTACCCTCATGATCCAAGCAACTTCACCCCTCGAGAAGAAGTGGACAATCAATTCAATGAGAGTGCTCTCTTCATCATCCAAGATGCTATCCTTTCCGAAGATCTCCCTCATCTTCGACCTCATGTCATGGCTAAAGAAGCATGGAAGTGTGTCAAGCATATGTATAGAGGAAGTGCTAGCAGTCAATGCTCCAACTATGAAGTGGTGCAAGATGAAGCCGATGAGTTTGCAATGAAAGAGGATGAAGAACCTCGTGAGCTCTTTCGAAGAGTGACCAAACTTGCGGTCGCACTCTGAGATCATGGGAGTAAGGACACGGATGACAACTGGATCAAGCACAAGTTCCTCAAGGCCATGATGCCCTACAACAAGGCCATGTCCTCCGTCATCCGCCAAAGACCGGACTTCCACTCCATGACCTCTGGTGAAGTGTTGGATGAGTTTGTTGCAATGAACATCTTGGATAAGACCGCCGACAATGCGGTGCTCCGTTCCCAAAGGGCAAAGAAGCCCAATCTTGCCTTGAAGGCCAAGGTTAGTGTGGAAGAAGAAGAAGAAGAGGAAGATGAGGAGAGCAACCCCGAGGACACGAAGTATGATTATCATGAGCACATGGCTCTTGCCTCAAGACCGTTTTGGAGTAAGAAGACTACAAGACCCAACTTCAACAAGAACAACTCAAGTGGCCTCAAAGGGAAGCAACGAGTTAGAACTTGTTTCAACTGTGGCAATGTCAGTCATTTCATTGCGGATTGTCCATACGAGAAGCGGGAAAACAATGGTGGCAAGTTCATTCGAAAAGACAAAGCCAAGTCCTTCCCCAACAAGAACAACTTCACCAAGAAGACTCCTTCTTGCGGGTTGGTGGTTCAAGAAGAATACTGTGAGGATGACGATGATGATGAAGATGGTGAAACAATGGCCATGGCATCCATTGGCATTGTCTCAACTCCTCGGGTGTCTCTCTTCGATGCACCTAACGAGAACATCACCGCCAAGTGCCTCATGGCTAAGGCCACCAACAAGGTAACCCCCAACATCAAAACCACCATTATTCTTAACCCTCCTTCAACAGATGACTTTGATAATGGTAAGGGGTCTAATGAGGAGATCAATGAATTTGAGTCCTTCATGAGTAAGCTCAAGGGAAAATCCAAGAAGCATTTCGTTGCTCTCTTGGAACAACTTGGTGAAGCCAATGACATGATCGAGGCTCATGAAGAAACCATCACTAAGATAGAAAGTCATAGTCGTGACTATGCCGATGAGATATCGGATCTCTCTAATGCTCTTGAGGAAGAGTGTGAGCATCGTTTGGCTCTTGAGGAGTCACACAACGATGGTCATGCTAAACTAAAGAAAGATCTTGATCATGCTCTTGTTGTGTCTCGTGTTCTAGCTTCCGAGAAGGCTAAACTTGGGGTTGATCATGTTAGACTCACGGAGGAGTTTGATGTACTTGACAAGGCCCACAAGGTCTTGAAAAGTGCTCATGCCACCCTCAAGGAGTCTCATGCTCAACTCCAAGTTAAGCTAACTAAGGAAAAGGCCACATTTCCTCACATGGTCTTAATTGATAATGCAAATGCTACTAACCCATGTTGTGAGCATGTGCATCTTGTGGAGGAAAATGCCAAGTTGAAGGAACAACTCGAGAAAGGTCTTGTGTCATGCATACAAGGCGAGAAGAACCTAAATGACCTTTTGAGCAATCAAAAGGAAGTTGTGGGAAAGGAGGGAGTTGGGTTCACACCCAAGTCCAAGAACAAGAAGAAGAACAAGGAGAAGAAGAGCAAGACCAATCGACCTCCTCCGCTCACGCAAACCTTTGTGAAGGAGGAAGAAGGTGCTCCTAAGGAGAAGAAGAACAATGGGAAGACCGGTGAAGCCAAAGAGCGCAACGCCATCTCTCCCAACAAAGCCGGCGACTTTAACCCCTCTTATGTGTTGTGCCGTGCTAGTGATGGACATGTTTATGCTAAATTTGTTGGTTCTCCTTATGAGTACATGAATGGTCTATTTGGGTTCCTAAGACCCTTGTTACTAACATCAAAGGACCCATTACTCAATGGGTACCTAAAACCAAGCATTGATCTCTTGTAGGTGTTTGCTTCCGGTGGGGGATCATGGTTGCTCGATAGTGGAGCAACAAATCATATGACCGGGAGCAAGGACTTGGTGGTGGACGTGCACAATATCCCATCTATGCCCACCAATGTCGAATGTGGTGATGCCTCACATTCTAAGGTATTGGGTCTTGGCAAGGTTGTCATTTCTCATGATCTAACGATCGAGAAAGTCATGCTTGTTGAGTCCCTTGCGTTCAATTTACTTTCCGTTTGTCAACTCGCACTCATGGGTTTTGCCACCTTCTTTGATATTGATACCGTGGCCCTCTTGTGGAGCAAGACTCTTAAAGTAGCCTTTGTTGGGCATGTCGAGAACGGTCTCTATGTGGTTAACTTCTCGGAGCAACCCACTAAGACCGCGACATGCCTAATGGCTAAAGTTGATGTGGGATGGCTTTGGCATCGCCGTTTAGCCCATGTCAATATGAGATCTTTGCAAAGTCTTCTCAAGGGGGACCATGTCCATGGACTAACGAATGTTAGTTTTGCCAAAGATCGTGTTTGCAGTGCTTGTATCGAAGGAAAGCTTCATGAGACGGCTCACCCTCCCACGACTATCATCTACTCGAAGAGACCCTTGGAGCTCCTCCACATGGACCTCTTTGGGCCCCCATCCTTTGATAGTCTTGGGGGTAGAAAGTGTTGCTTGGTGATAGTGGATGATTATTCAAGATACACGTGGGTATACTTCTTCAAGAGGAAGAGTGAGACTCAACAAACCATCATCGACTTTGCAAATGAAGCTCAACGTCAACACAATGCAAAGATCTTGACAATAAGAAGTGACAACGGCACCGAGTTCAAGAACTACACCTTGGATGAGTTTCTTAGTGATGAAGGGATCAAGCACCAATATTCCGCACCATATACCCCTCAACAAAATGGTGTTGTGGAGAGGAAGAACCGGACGTTGATGGATGCAGCAAGAACCATGATGGTGGAATTCAAGTCTCCATACAACTTCTGGGCCGAAGCCATCAACACAGCTTGTCATGCATCCAATCGGCTCTATCTCCGCAAAGGCTTGAACAAGACTCCGTATGAGATACTCACCGGGAACAAGCCTAATCTCAAGTACTTCCGGGTGTTCGGGTGTAAGTGTTTCATTCTCAAGAAAGGTGTTCGTTTGTCTAAATTTGAAGCTAGAGCTCATGAGGGCATATTTGTTGGTTATGCTACAAACTCTCATGCTTACCGTGTTCTCAACAAGTCCAACAGACTCATTGAGGAGATGTGTAATGTAGAGTTTGATGAAAATAACGGCTCCCAAGTGGAGCAAAGTGGTACTTGTGATGTAGGTGATGAAATTCCTCCCCAAGCCATAAGAAGAATGGGTATTGGTCATATCCTACCCATTGAGGAACCCCTTGTGGCCGAAGGAGAAGGACAATGCTCCACTCAAGTGGAGCCATCACCTCCCCAAGACCCACACGCTTCCGAAGAACAAAGTGAAGGCCCTCACCTTCATGAACAAGACCAAGGGCAAGATCAACCTCAAGATGGAGGTGAACCTCTAAATGATGCCCAAGGTCAAGTTCTCCCCCTCGAGCAAGTTCAAGATCATGAGCAAGCTCAAGACGGCGCTCAAGATGATCAAGTTAACCTTCCTCCTTCCACCCCCGAGGAAGAATTAGAGCGTCGTGCCGCGAAGATTGCTTCCAAACTCACAACCCAAGGCCATCTCATGGAAAACGTGGTTGGAAGTCTAAGAAAGGCGGTAAGCACTCGTAGACAATTAGCTAACTATTGTGAACATCATGTGTTTGTCTCTTGTGTTGAACCCCAAAAGGTCTATGAGGCGCTCGAAGACTCGGATTGGCTCAATGCCATGCATGAAGAACTAAACAACTTTGAGTACAACAAGGTGTGGAGATTGGTGCCCAGGCCTTCGGGGAACCACAACGTCATTGGAACAAAGTGGATCTTCAAGAACAAGCAAGATGCTCATGGGAACATCATTGGCAACAAGGCAAGATTGGTAGCACAAGGCTACTCCCAAGTCGAGGGCATCGACTACGGTGAAACCTTTGCTCCCGTTGCTCGTCTTGAATCCATTCGTTTGTTGATTGCTTATGCTTCCCATCACAACTTTAAGTTGCAACAAATGGATGTGAAAAGTGCTTTTCTTAATGGTCCCATTAATGAGTTGGTTTATGTCAAGCAACCCCCCGGGTTCGAGGACCCCTACTTCCCGGATCACGTGTATCAACTCGATAAGGCACTCTATGGCCTTAAACAAGCCCCACGTGCGTGGTATGACCACCTTACCGAGTTGCTACAAGATCATGGATTTGAAGTAGGACAAATCGATCCCACTCCTTTTACTAAGAAGGTCAAAGGGGAGTTGTTTGTATGCCAACTATATGTTGATGATATTATCTTTGGTTCTCCTAACAAAGCTTTCAATGAGGAATTTGCCGCTCTCATGACCTCCAAGTTAAAGATGTCTTCGATGGGTGAGTTGAAATTCTTCCCTGGTTTTGACATCAAACAACGAAGAGAAGGAACCTTCATCAACCAAGCCAAATACACTCAAGACATGCTTAAAAGATTCAAGCTAAGTGATGTCAAGCCGGCTTCTACTCCAATGCCTACCAAGTGCCAACTTGACATCGATCCCAATGGTAAAGCGGTGGATCAAAAGGTATATCGCTCCATGATTGGCTCCTTGCTTTACCTTTGTGCATCTAGACCAGATATCATGTTGAGTGTGGGGATGTGTGCACGGTTTTAAGCCGCACCAAAGGAAAGTCACTATGTGGCGGTCAGCGAATCTTTTGATATTTGGCTCATACCCCAAACTTTGGCTTATGGTACCCAAGAGGAGCAAATTTCAAGCTTGAAGGTTTCACGGATTCCGATTGGGCGGGGGACAAAGTGGATAGGAAGTCCACTTCCGGAGGGTGCCAATTTCTTGGTTGCTCTTTGGTAAGTTGGTCTTCGAAGAAGCAAAGTTGTGTGTCCCTCTCATCCACCGAAGTGGATTATGTGGCGGCCGATAGTTGTTGTGCTCAACTCCTATGGATGAGGCAAACTTTAAAGGAGTACGGTGTCATTTGTGACAAAGTGCCTCTTTGGTGTGATAATGAAAGCGCCATCAAGATTTCTCTCAACCCGGTACAACACTTCAAGACGAAGCACATTGAGATTCGGTATCACTTCATCCGGGATCACATTAGGCGAGGAGAGATCAAGCTCAAGTATGTCAACACTCATGATAACCTTGCAGATATTTTCATGAAGCCCTTGGATGAAGCAAGATTTCGCGAGTTAAGGCATGAGCTAAATATCATTGATTTGAGCAATGTGACTTGAACCCGTACACCCCCACCACACTCAACGTGTTGTCTAGTTTAGGTGTAGGCATAGACATAGGGGGACTGTTGTTCTATCAATGAACTCTCCCTCCCCCCATCATGCATAAATCGATCACCTCTTTCACATTAGCCATTTTTGATGGCATTTGTGCTTCAAAGACGAGTGTTGGTCATGGGCCCAAGGATAATTCTTCGCGGTGCCATACCACTTGACTCAAACATAGGTGGCTTCGGCCATCGCCCTCTCTTAAGAGAGAGGACTGAGCTCGCTCAGCTTGTGTGCGGTTGCTTTTGTTTTCCCTTCGTTTTTCCTTTTCTTTTGTGTTGTCCCGTTTGGTCTGGGCTTTGGTGGTCGGGCGGTACAACCGGTGTCACGGGCAGTTCTACCGCTGATACCTGGTTGTGCTGCCCCAGTTGGGTTGCCTTCGGTGCTTGGGCGGTTGTACCGCCCATTTTTTTCTGGGGCTTCTCCGTCCGGTTCTACCGGTTGTCTCCGGGCGGTACTTCCGGTCACCTGACTTGCGGTACAACCGGTCCTAGGAGCGGTTCTACCGCCGCGCGGCTACGGGCCTATTTATATCCGACGGGGCGAAGGGTTTTCTCTTTTTCCCCTTCGTTCCCAGTCGCCTCCTCCTTGCCCTAGCCGCCGGTCACCTCTGCCTCGTCCCGGAGTGCGCCCCGCGCTTCGGTCCCGAGGGTTCTCCGTGGATTCTCTCCATGGAAGCCTTCCGGTCTTCTCCCATGGATGGTGGTAATGTCCTTGTTCTTCGTTCTTTGTTCTAGGTTTTCTTCTTGTTCTAGGGCATTACCTTATCCTCCTAGTGTTGTGGTTGTTCTTTGGTTGGGAGAGACCGTCATTTTTCTTGTGTCTGTGCAGTACATAGAACTCTGAATATTGCTTGAGTGATTTGCACGTCTTGAACAGATCTAACTACCCTGGTAGTGCCACTGTCAGCGGTCCTACCGCCCAGACGGGCGGTACAACCGGTGGGGCGGTTCTACCGGTGGGGGATCCGGTTCAACCGGTATATATGAACCACAACACTGTTCTGGTTTCTTTGTGTTGCATTTTTCGTGTGCTTTCCTATCATTCCTGTTGGTTTCGTGTGTCCCCTTCGTGTTTGTGTTCAGGTGGCTCCAGTTCTCGCCCTGCTCCTTGCAAGACCAAGAAGAGGGTTCGACGGGCTCCGCGCCCGGCTGACTCTGAAGAGGAAGTTGTGATCCCCACCAAGCCCACTCGCCGTGAAAAGTCTGCCGCTGTCAAACAATGTGTGATAATGCCACTCCACTGTTAGAAAGCCAAGGATTGGGAAGCCTTCCGCTCAAAGAATCCTTATGTGGTTCCCGTAGCTCCTCGTTGGACCACTGTTCAGTTTGGGAATGAGATGCAAGTATGAATTGTTCATGAACTCTTTGATCACAACAAGCACAGATATGCCAAGCAGTGGACCATCGATGTTGATCATTGGCGGAACAACCTGGAGTATTTTGGTGAGGCTTTGGCTCTCTGTGAGGAGTTTGATCTTGTCAAGCTCATGTCCGTCAACTGTGACTTTGATGTTCAACTCATCCATCAGTTCTATGCCACCGTTCACTTTGGAGAAGATGACGCGCGCACCCTCACTTTCATGTGTCGTGATGAGCTCTTTCAAGTTCCCTGGAGGACCTTCTGCAATGCTATTGGGTACGATGGTACCGGTCTGGAAGGAAGGGGTGGCATTCGCCCCCATGATCATCCTGACCCCATGCCTAAGGAGAAGCTTGCCCCTCTGTACATTCGGGGCCGTGGTATTATTGGTGAATCTAAGGATTTGGTGAAGGTCTATGGCATCACGCATCGTGTTTTTCGCAATGTGCTTCTGCCCAAAGTGGGGAATCAAGATGAAATCCATGGCTATCTTGTTGACTTGATGGTTGCTATGAAGACCAAGGTTGGATCTGGGGAGACGTTTGATGTGTCCAACTGGCTGTGGCACGAGATGTACAACATGGTCATCTACAGGAAGGTCCCCATTTATGCTCCATTTGTCATGTGCTTTCTGAACTCAGTGTGGGGAGTTCGCCGTCCTGGAGAGCCCCTCACCTCTCCTGACAATCTTACCAATCATGAAGTCAAGCTTCTTAAGAAGAATAAGCACGCCGAGCCACGTTTCCCGGCTAATGCTCCTGAGGATGTCTATGCCACTTCTGATGATGAAGATTTTGAGTTGGAACCAGGGGCCAAGCCCTCGTGGGTGGACAAGCTCGCTGCCAAGGTGAAGAAGACCTTCTGCCTCCAGTCTGACATCCAGAAGAGGATGTATGAGGCACATGTTAATGAGAAGCTTGCGCGGCGTCGCCAAATTGCTATGATGAGGCACCTAAGCATGTCAGTTCAGAGTAGTTCTGAGAAGAGCATCACACCGGAGGAGCGTTGGATATCCTCCCACAGCACCTGGACTGATGATGAAGCCCCTCCTCAGCCCTCCACCACCGTTACTGCTGTTGATGATATCACGGAGGACTCAGATCGGGACGATGATGAAGTTTCTGATGATGGCGAAGATTCTAACAATGATGAAGACCTTGATGCTACCGAGGAGTCAGAGGAGGACGAGTGAGCCTGGGGCGATAGCTTCGCTCTCTTCCTTTTTGGTGTCCTGATGCCAAAGGGGGAGAGAGTGTGATAGGACTCGGGAGTTGCATGGGTGGTTGCGTAGTGTGTGTCTCGTATTGAACTTGTCTATGGTCTCCAGTTGAACTTTGGTCGTTCTCGTTTGTTTTGTGTGGATTTTGTGCCTCTCCTGCTATCTCTTCGTTATGCTTGTTGGTCTTAATTGGTAGTATTGCTCTTGTTTCTTTGTGTTGGCTACCTTCATGTTATATGCTTTATATGACTAGTCTATAGAATCTAGGGGGAGTCTCGACCTGGGGCTCACATCTAGGGGGATCTCCATCTAGATTCTATAGTCTTCTATCTTATATCGTGTTGTTGTCATCATTCACCAAAAAGGGGGAGATTGTAAGGGCATTTCCCTACCTTATGTTTTGGATGATGATGACAACCCTTTGTTGGTCTAATCCTGTGCTAATTATTTCAGGTTCTCAATGATTAGGCTTTCATCGGTTAGTGGTTCTCTCTCGAAGGAATCATTTGAAGACGGAATCCTCTACGCGTTTATCTCTTTGGTCGTAGGGATCCTGTACACTCTAGAGGGAATCCACTGTGGCTAGAATAGGGGAGTCCTTTCGTTCACCTCCATTCCCCCTTTTCTTGTCGAGAGAGTGCCTCCATCTTCATCTAATCCTTGCTGTGTGTTCCCAGCGGTTGTACCGCTCATCCGAGCGGTTGTACCGCTGGCTCTTGACGCTACTCTGCTGCTGTCGAGCGGTGGTACCGCTGCCTTCGAGCGGTGGTACTGCCATCTGACTCTGCATAGTCCAGCAGCGGTTGTTCCGGCCATGCACCGCCCATGTACCGGTCAGGCTTCTGTCCTGATGCGGTGGCTGGGCGGTGGTGGCCCGGTTGGTCCGGTTGTTCCTTTTCAACCGGTACAACCGGAGGTTCGAGCGGTTCTTCCGCTCGTTCCTTAGCCGCTCAAGCGATCAAGACCAGGCAGTTGCACCGGCCCTGCACCGCCCAACTACCACCCTCAAGGGTGACTCCGTTCTGTTTCGGTGCGGTAGTTGTTCGGTAGCTGGGTGGTTGGTCCGGTTATTTGCTAATGACCGGTACTACCGCCCGATGGCCCGGTTGTACCGTCTGGTAGGGTTCTGCAGTTACATCGTGAGTTCCGGTTGTACCGGGACAAGGAGCGGTTGTACCGCTGCAGTACTGAAAACGTAGTAACGGTTGGATTTTAGTGGGTTGCTATATAAGGTGGTTCCTCCACCTACCACGCCCACCTCTTACCTCTCTCACTCCACCATTGATGCTCTCAAGCTCTCTTGCCCGATCTCTCTCTCTCTAGCCACTCAAACTCGTTGATGTGCTAGGGTTTGAAGGAGGAGACCTAGATCTACACTTCCACCAAATGATATTTACTTCCCCCATACTTTCTAGTGTGGATTTTGTTACTCTTGGTGCTTGAGCACCCTAGACGGTTGAGGTCACCTCGAGGCCATATTCCATTGTGGTGAAGCTTCGTGGTTTCGTTGGGAGCCTCCAATTGTTGTGGAGATTGCCCCAACCTTGTTTGTAAAGGTCCGGTTGCCGCCTTCAAGGGCTCCAATAGTGGAATCACGGCATCTCGCATTGTGTGAGGGCGTGAGGAGATTACGGTGGCCCTAGTGGCTTCTTGGGGAGCATTGTGCCTCCACACCGCTCTAACGGAGACGTACTTCCCCTTAAAAGGAAGGAACTTCGGTAACACATCCTCGTCTCCACCGGCTCCACTCTTGGTTATCTTATCCCTTTACTTTTGCAAGCTTACTTGTGCTATATCCATTGCTTGTTTGTGTGCTCATTGTCTTTGCATCATATAGGTTGTCCACGTAGTTGCACATCTAGACAACCTATTTCATTGCAAGGTTTAAATTGTTAAAGAAAAGTCTAAAAAATGTTAGTTGCCTATTCACCCCCCCCCTCTAGTCAACCATATCGATCCTTTCAAGTGTCTCGGGGGCTACTGCATTGCCTGTCCAATGCAGAAAATTTTAAGTGTAATACAGTCTCCGAGGAGATTTTGATCCTCAGGTTGGTCGGCCGCACCCAACCTGAGTCTTGAGGACTGAGCACGCCGCTTGTTGTGTCCCGAAGTATTCTGCCAAGCTAGGACTTGATCCTCAGACCGATTTTGCAAATCAACCTGAGTCTCAGCGGCTACCGGGATCAGCGGTCGTATGGCATCCTTCATGTGCATCTCAGGTTTTAGACCGATACCCACCTTGAGGGCTACTGGCTATGTATCTCGGCAGAGGATAAATTGCATCAATCAAAACTATTGACAAAAATCGGCCCACATTAGGGGTGGTGCACCACCTCGGAAGTAGTCCGGCATAAAGCTCGGGCACTAGTGGCTGGCTCCATAGAGGGCATTTCCGGCATTAAGCTCGGCTAAACTCCTTCAAAATTCTTTGAACCAAGGTGATTTACGACACCTCGGATACAGTCCGGCGTTGGAGCTCGGATACATAGTCCGGCATTGAAGCTCGGATACAGTCCGGCGTTGGAGCTCGAACGCAAGAGGACGTTGCCGCCCGGGAACAACTTCAAACCCGAAGTGTGGCATAAAAATAACAAGGCATTGATAAAGGCCGGAAACTTAAAGGGGCTCCTCGGATACCCGACGTGTAAACTCGTCGAATGCATTTCGGCGATCCTCAAGATAGAAGATGAGAAGATTTGTTGAACCAGTTTTCAAGACCGGCAACCAAAGATGAAGAACAGTTCGGAAGAATCGAGGAGCGTCCCTAACTTGAAGACCGGTTCAAGGGGCTACTGACGGTGTCCTGGACTAGGGGGTACTCAACGCGTCGTCTCCCGATCAGTTGGATTGGACCGAGGACCCCCATGGCCGTATACTCATGGGCCAGTCCGGACAGCTGCCGCATACAAGGAAGAATCCACAAGACTTGGCGATCAAGACAAGGACTCCTCCCCCACCGGCGTATTCGGCTAGGACTCTTGTTATCCCAGGCCTCTGGTGCATTATATAAACCGGGGTCAGGCTAGTCGATAGAGATATACAACAACAATCATACCATAGGCTAGCTTCTAGGGTTTAGCCTCTCTGATCTCGCGGTAGATCAACTCTTGTACTACCCATATCATCAATATTAATCAAGCAGGAGTAGGGTTTTACCTCCATCGAGAGGGCCCGAACCTGGGTAAACATTGTGTCCCTTGCCTCCTGTTACCATTGATCCTAAGACGCACTGCTTGGGACCCCCTACCCGAGATCCGCCGGTTTTGACACCGACAAAGATACTTTCCTAACTGTGATTTTATGCAGGCAACAACACCCAAATCTTCATCTGCTATATGGAGGGCTATTGTTGCTGGTCGCGAAGCTCTGAATGTTGGCATGATAAAATGCATCGGTGACGGCGTATCCACCTCTGTATGGGAGGACCGATGGATCCCGTCGAGTGCCACCATGAAACCATTATTCCGGCCACCGGCTTCTGTGATTTCAGCGGTCAGTGAACTGATCGGCGAGGATAATTGGTCCTGGAAACATGATCTTGTCCACGCAAATTTCATTGCGCCGGACGCGGAGGCTATACTGAACATCCCACTCCGGCAGGGAGGTGGAGATGATTTCTTTGCTTGGGCACATGAGAGGAACGGTATCTACTCTGTTAAATCAGCCTATCGAGCTCTAATGAATCAAAAAGAGCGCTTAGCTCTAGAAGAGGGGCAGATAGCGACACCATCAGTGAACGAACAACAAATGTGGAGCCAACTATGGAAACTCAAAGTTGTGCCAAAAGTAAGGGTGTTTTGGTGGAGGGTACTTAAAGGAATCATCCCCGACGAGTGCACTCTCCATCACCGACACATCAAAGATACAAGCTTATGCAAGCTTTGCCTTGCTATGGACAAAGACTTGATGCATGCACTTGTGCACTGTTCTCATGCGAGGCATTTCTGGGAGGAGGCAAGGCTGCTATTTGAGATCAGTTTACCTCGACTCCACCCTAGCACCTGGGCGCGCGACATCCTTTGTGACTCAAGATTCACATACAAGGATTACGCTACGATTATCACAGTCATGTGGGCCATTTGGATGTCTCACAACAGAAGGACACATGACCAAGAGTTTATTGATCCGGTTAGCTCGGTACGTCGCATCCGCGAAGACCTAGCTTTGCTAGATATCCCCCGTCAAAGCTTTATACCACTGTCGGGGCATGGATGGCTGCCCCCTAAAGCTTCTTATGTCAAAATCAACACGGATGCAGCAATCTAGTTTGATTCTGGTACCGCTGGACTGGGGGGTGTTGCTCGCTCCTCCTCGGCCTTCCTGGGTGCATGGTGCAAACCCCAACTGGGGACAACAGACCCTTTCATTGCTGAAGTGCTCGCGATGCGCGAGGGTGTCATCCTTGCCAAGCTTCGAGGCTTTTTGCACGTGCAACTGGAATCCGACTGTCTTGAGGCAGTAAACCTCTGGAACCTTGGCTACATCGATCGTTCGATAGTAGCACCGATTTTTGCAGAAATTAGAGAGCTCTCTGCTAGCTTTTTGTCTTTCAATATTTCTCATGTAATAAGAACCACTAACGGTCCTGCACACCTATGTGCTAAGCATGCATGCACGCTTAATGTGACTGAAAGTTGGTTGGACTTCACCCCTAGCTTCCTGATCAGCAACCTTCTGGCTGACTGCCCAGCGAATGCCTTTACTTAATAAAGCTCTCTCAAGTTCCCCGCAAAAAAAAAACAATGATCGCGGTATGGCCGTCTTGTCGGTGTAGCGTCGGATGTGATGTCGCGGTATATGGCCGTTTTGTTGGTGTCGCGTCGGATGTGATGTCACGGTTGACTTCGCGTAGCAGGCCGGCTGAAGCAGCCGGACAAGGACCCGGCCGGGCGGCCGGGTTTGAGGGACTTGGCCGGGTTGAGCAACCCGGCCAAGTGCGAGCCGGATTGAG